>NC_066581.1:303883868-304195535 GCF_024323335.1 Lathyrus oleraceus
TAAGTTTATCATAACACAACCAAATCTAGAGGAGCTTCGCTACTCATAATTTAGATTACAATACCATAATTGATAGATGAAAATAGCATATGAATTCCCTTGAAGTAATGGCCTCCAATGGCTTTTAATGCCTTAAAAATTCACCCTTGATGCTCTAAAAATCGTGCTTTGCTTTCCAAAATTCATAGCCCTCATCAATGTGAAAAAATTCACCTTAAAAAGAGCTCAAAATTGATCAGACGCGTCAGAAAAAGCCCAGAAAAAGGGATCATCGCACGCGCAATGCAACTTTTATGGTCATATTGCGCGCGCGATGGTGCACGTGATTTTTTCTTGAAAATTGCCTCTTTTGCTCCCTTTTCACCCAAATTTTCACTAAGTCCACATTCTTCACACTTAGCTTTTCTTCCTCCTTCTTTAGTCTTTCTTCTTCATTTTAGCTCATCTTTTACTTGTTTTGATTTGATTCTTCGACTAAATTCATGCAATGAAGGACTGTCATCATGCATCTGCCCAAAAATACTTTGGGATATTCGAGTCAATTAACATGGTTTTTGCAACTAGAGATCGATTTTTCCTTTCAACCACTTCATTTTGTTGAGGAAACCTTGGTGCTGAAAAATTATGAAAGATACCATTTTCTTCACAAAATTCTACAAATGATGCATTTTAGAACTCTACGCCATGGTCACTTCTAATTGATGCAATCTATAATGATTTTTCATTTTGCACTTGCTTTGTATACTTTTTTTTACCACTAGTATCCGGTCCATTGGACCGACTAATCCGATTCGGGGGTCAGTTCTGGCATCAAGTGGATCCAACCCTCTCTCAAATGCAGTTGCGGAGGATCGAACCGTAGTTATCCCTACCAAGTCCATCTCTAATCACCACTAGACCAACTAACGATTGGTTACTTCTTAAATGCCTTGAAAGCATCACTTTTCTGCACTAAAAATAGTGTTCAAGAAAATACAGAAAAATTATCAATAATAACTAAGCAATATACATTAGCTCCAAAGCTTCTTGTTCTTGATGGACCAAACAAGTCTACATGTAACAATTGAAGTGGCCTTGTAGTTGTTACCACATTCTTTGGCTTGAAAGTTTATTTAGTTTGTTTCCCTTTTTGACAAGCATCACATAATCTATCTTTCAGAAATTTCACCTTTGGTAATCTAATCATAAGGTCATGTTTAACTAGTTTTTTTAAATGTTCCATACTAATATTTGTGCCAAAGCCATGTGTCATTATTGTTTACCATAAGACACTTTATTTTCAAAGATAAATCATCTAAAGAAATCATAAAAATATTATTAATTCTTTTACCCATAAGTTTTACCTATGTGTGGCTTCAACTTCAATTAAGCATTCATCCTCGGTGAACTTGAATTTGAAGCCTTTGTCACAAAGTTGGCTTATTCTACCACTTGTACAGAAGAGGAATACAACAGACAATCGTTCCACCACCTTTAGAATTCCTTAGATGCAACAAGAAGTACATATCACCCAACAAAGTAGGCATAGGATTCCCAATCAAGAAAATTCTAATGGCGTTAACATCAACAAAACCGTCAATGTTAGGGAACAAAGCTAATCCATAAATGAGCAACACAAATATAGCTTCAAAAGCGTCCATACTATTGGCTTGAGCAAAGGCAGTAGCTTCCTTGATGAGGAAATTAGAAGGCAACCCAAACAACCCTCCTTTCTTCACCCAATGAGCCTCTATCTCAGACTTCTTCAAGTGAAGAGCTTCGGCAATAAGATGAGATCTGGGAATCTCTTCCAATCCACTAAAAGGCACTTTGTTAGAAACAGGTATTCCCAAAAGATGGGCATACTCCTCTAACGTAGACATAAGCTGATAATCCAGAAAAGTGAAGCAATGGTAGAGAGGGTCATAGAACTGCACCAATACACTCAAGAGTCCTTCGACCACATCAGCAGACAAGATAGACAAAAGCTTCCCATGGTGTTGTTTGAAGTCCAAGGGATCTAATACAAAATATGCTAGCTTCCTTAACTCTTTCAAGTCGGGACATCTAAAACCGTACTTCTTAGTGTTCCTTCGTCCATAATCCATGGTCTGAAAATATTTGCAAATAATTCCTCAGTTTCTTGATTTTTTTTTGGTGTGATGAATGTTATGATGCGCATGAATGCATGAATGAAACAATCACAAATAAGGGATCACAAACAAAGGTCAAGGGATGAATCAAGTCATTGTCAATATTAATCGTCCATTTTGGTGGATTATGGTTTTCACCTTATCAACACCCAAGTTCCATTGATATTGACAAGACTTGATTGGATCAACCAATAATCAAGGGTTTGTTGTAAGTCACGAGCATGGAGTCTAGGTAAGAACCATCCTAAAGGAGTGAACTAAGGATAAAAACCCGTAGATCATGTTCTAAAAAGTTCCCAGAGTCTTAATTCCATCTATCGGATATTACAGGTTAGGATGACTAACTCATCAACCCATAATATTCTCAAGAGAAACTCGTCTCAGTGTAGTATCGCGTAACAACTGTTATCAAGTCTACACTTGAACAGCCTCCGCACTACGTCCTAAATAGGCCAAGGGGGGTTAAATGTTCTATGGTCCTTAGCTTCTCGGACCCCAAATCAGAGATAGTAATGCCTAACCACAAATACTTATGTGACATTTCCAAATCCAAAAGGGTCTCCACTGAGCAGATGGGTCTCAAGCCAACTTGTTAAGGACTACTCCACACAAGTCGAACATGACTATACCATCCTCCTATCTTAATTGCACTCAAGTTCAGGTTAAAACTTATCTCACCACTCAGAGATCACCAAGCACAACAAGCAGATTATATCACACAAACAAATATACATACATCAGATATACAGTTATATACATACAAAAAAGTAGGCTAAACCCACTGGAGACTACTCTCCAGCATAGTCGCCACTTAATTTCTGTAGCGGTAAATTCATGATCATCAAGCTATGGATAAGTTGGACATCAAATAAACAAGAGTCGCCACCGCATTTTTATTGTTTCCAAGGGAAAAGGGAAAAGTACGAACAAAACCAAAAAATAATAAGTTTTCAAATAAAAACTAATAAAATGCCAGAGATTACAGGTAAGGGGGTTAGTTACACAAATGGAAGGTGTTAGCACCCAAAGTGTCTTAGGTACTCCTATGGAGCCCTTTCTTGTGTGCACATGTGTTTTTATACAAATGATGTTGCAAACAAATAGAATGGGGGGATGAGAAAATAATTCATTAATTATATTTTTGTGTTTGACAAGACCTTCAGACTTGTGCCTACGTACCAACATAAGAATGAGGGGTAAAAACCCCGTAGTTCGTGGTATCAATTTCAAAGTGGATGCATTGCTTTTAACAAAATTTTAAGTTTGAAAGGCACAAAGGCCTAAAAAAAGTTTGAATGAGTTAGTTCTTTTTGGCTTTTGAAATTTTAAGTCAAGTATAGTTAAGTTTATTTACAAGTTTGATTAAGAAAATGAGTTTGAAAATGCAATGGCATAAGGCCAAAGTTTCTAATTTGCAAAAATGGTCAAAGTTTAGAAATCAACATAACACAAGCAAAGAAGATTTTAAAAAGGAGGGAGATATTTTGAAATTAAATAAGTGGGGAGGAGATGAAAAGACTAATCCTAAGCACAAAATTAAAAGTTGAGGGTTGAAAAGATCTGACCAATGGGCTGCAATCCAATAGACAAGAATGTCATATAGAAACACACAATTCCCTTGGACTTTTAGAATCAAGCAACAAACAATTCACAAAATATCGACTTGAAGATCAATGCATCAAATAAAGATAGCCCCATCCAAGCTTAGCAACTCCGTGATCTTCTTCAAATTTGCCCATGTAGCAGATGAATTCTATAATGCATAAACCATGATCTTGTTGCAGATGAACTCAAATGGATCTTCAATGATGTATCAGATGAAGTTTCAAATTACAAGCACTTGGTTACATGAAAGTTGGCATTGGCCAAGTCCTTTGCATAGGGAATGTTACCTAAATTCTAAGTCCAATTGTCTCAGATCAACCAATAGTCCACACAAGATATTTTTAGGGTTTTTGTTCTCATTATGTACATTAGTGGTCAAAGACCACATAAACAAACACAATATACACAAACCAAATATATCACAAAATATGGTCCAAGTGGACAAAGTGAAAATGACATTAACATAAACAATTAGAATGGTATGAATAATGGCAAATGAATAAAGCTCAAAAATTAAATTGCATTAAAAGTAAATGACTTGAAATTAAATGTTAGTTGTTAATGAGTTAGAAGTTAGTATTGCTTTTACTTTGGTTTTGTTTAAGTCATTCTTTGGAGAACACTCAACCCACTTATCACAGGCATGGATCCTTGAACCAAGACATCTTCTAAAGGAAGGAAAAAAGGCCAAGTTTCCACACAATACCATGAAAGAGGGGAGACTTACAATCTCACTAACTAGAATGCTATGCCTTTTGGGTCAAAATTTAGCGCTATGTTAAGCAATCATAATTGGACTTATGTAGAAGTCACAACTATTTGAGGTCGGACAATAGAATTTTGGTGTTAATTCATGTTAGAGACATAGTATGATGAACTGTGCTCATGAAACATATCACACACAAAAATAATATGCAAAGTGGGGGACCTAATCTCATCCAATACTTATGTTGATTTTGCAATCAACTAGCCTTAGGATATAGAGATATTATAGGTCCATGACATGAATGCACAAAGAAGGGGAATGAGATGAAAATGGAGGGGAAATGGATCAAACTCAAATTGGACAAAGGAAGACTTTTACCAAGCTAAGATCATTCATTCATTTTGGGAGATGGAATGTACATTCCATCAATCCCCTAAAACCAATGATCTTAACCTAACAAAGTCAAATCAACCTTGACCAAGGCCCAACAACACAAGTTAAGCTCACAAAGTCAATTAAAATGGCTCTACACAATTAATTTGGCATTTAAACAATTAAAAATATTTAAAATAATGCATTAAATTAAATATGGTTGGTCAATTTCCTACAACCTCATCAAAACACCAAATAAATGACCATGAGATTTATCATAGGTCAAACATGGTCAAAGGACCTTGGAGAAAAAAATTCAGAATTTTTGGAAACTTAAAAGTATTTTTAAACAATTAAAAATAATCACAAAATCAATTAAATCATGAAAAATATTAATAATGATCCAAAAAATAATTTTAATTCAGAAAATGAAAGATGATTTTATTTAAATTTTTTTGGTGAAACTCTCATATTTTTTGGATCAATATTAAAATTAATATGAATTAATAAAAATCAAAGTAATAAAAATAAAAATCAGATAATCAAAAAAACATGGACCACTTGATCTCCCTCATTAATTGAGGTGACAGATCAAGTGGTGGAGAGCGCACGTTCCATCACGCGCTTAAGTAAACTGATCGCACGCTGGGTAATCACAATGTACGCTCGTGATTAAAACATTTTAAACTCATCTAATGGCTCTGAACACTTCCAGCGCATCGCCGAAGCCAAAGTCCGGTCATCTTCTCCGATGACCCTGGTCGGACTGGTTCAATCATCACCATATCATAAATTAAAAAAGAGGACATGATCTTAAAGAAAAAATGGCGTAGATCACGAATATCACCTTAATTTTAACTAACTCTAAATATATAGAGAGATACGTGGAGTTGAATTTTGAGGTGTGTCAACTGAGTTGCTTCGATTTGACCTCAAAGCAACTCAATCTTCTTGCCTACATTGGTAGGACTTCAGACAACCAAGGATCCAAGAGAATTGATGAAAATTGAGAGAGAATCGAAGAGAATAAAAATCTGGAAAAATACCTTCAGTGTTGTGCAGAACTGGATCTTTCTTGCTTCAATTCGTGCTTGATCTTGCTTATGGAGCTTGTGGAAGTGGCTTAAGAGTAATGCAAAGCTTTGGATCCTGGAGTTTTTGAATCTCCAAATAGAGAGATTCAAACTCAAATTTCAGTTGAAATTTCTCAGGTTTTCCTTTGAATTGAGAGGGTTTGGAAGGTTGGGGGCAAAGCTGGCGTGCAAGGTCCTTTGAACTGAGGCATTGGACCTCTATTTATAGCAATGAGAAGTGTTATTTACACACTTGAAAAATTCTCCAAAAATGGCAATGCAATGCACATGCTTGCATGGGCGTGTGCAGGCCCATGAAGCAATCCAATTAGGTCCACAATCAACTGAAATAAGGTCTGCATGAAGCTTGGATGGCAAGGCAAAGTTATTTGAACATTTGAATCATGAATCTTGCCAACTGATACAGGCATGTTTAAGCCATGCGCAGACCCATCAAACTTTGTCCAAAATGAGTGAATTAAGACTCTTTGGAAATCTTAGATCAAGAGGAACAACTCTAATGTTGAACACTTTTCCAATTTGAACTTTTATAATGATGAATTTTGAGGTGGAAGTTTGGAAATTTTAACATGTCAAAATATTTTCTAAGTGTCAAGTCACATATTCAATTATTCCACCTTGCCTGACTTTTTATGTGAGCTCCAAATGAGAAAAATGTATTCATCAAAGTTGTATCTCTTTCAAAAACCTTCAAAATGGTCACCAATTTGACATCATTTGGATTTAGGAAGAGTGAGTTATGTATTTTTGAAGTTGAGGAAAATCACTTGTTCAATGGTATTGGTCCAAAATGACCTATAATGTATCCTTATATCACATGCTCATAAAAGTTGATTTAGATCTCACTCCAAACATAAAAGTTGAAGTATACACCTAGAATTTGATTTTGAAACTTGTAAGTCTTTCATCTCATAAAAATTGACCAAGTTATGGCCTTGGGAAGTTGACTTTCAAATTAGGGTTTAGACAAAATGGCCTATAATGTTTCAATATAGAAGATAACTTTCCAAACAAAATTAGCTTTATACCTAAACATGAAAGTTGTTTGAAATGTCATTTAGAGTAACTTTGATCTTGGAATCAGTTTCATATGATGAAAAGTGTAGGAGATAGGGTCTAGGGAGATACAGTTTTGATCAGATGAACTCATCTGGCCAACCACCATCAACCAACTTGCTAACTCGCAATTCTCTTGACTTTTTAGGCTCATGGTAGATCACATATGCATAAGATGATGAATTTTGAAGTGTCCCTTGAGAAATTGGATCAATTGGTGAAGAAGCTTGTTGAAGAAGTTACTCAAGATACCCATATGAAATAGGGTTTCCAAGGCAAACCAACTCCAAACTCTTGAAGAATGCTTGACCAAAATAACATGTAGAGATTATGGGGACTCATATATGATGCCTATAACCATTGTGGATCATTCCTTGGTTGTGCTCTTAGCAATGATGGTCTTAAACCCTAGATGTGAACTTGATAGATCAAAGGTGATCATGCCCTACCTACAAAAGAGTTAGGCAAATGCAAAGGCATATTTTTGGTATTTGGTTAGTAAAATGATAATATACAAGTATGATACAATCACATGGTGCTTGGTGATTTCTCCCAAAACAAACCCAATGAAAGAGGGGTAAGGAGAATGCCAAGGTATGATCCCAATGCTAATGCATATGATGAGATTGCATGAGGGATCTTAGGGTCAAAACTGGGGTCTTACAGTGAACTGAAACAGGTGGCCGTGTCAGGCCCCTGTCTTGGTCCTTCTTGGGGTTGAGTTGTCTTCTGCCTGACACGGCCTGTGTCAGGTGACACGGGTGGCCGTGTCAGACCTCCTGTGTTGAGAATTCTTCTTTCCTCGACTTTTGGAACTTCTCATGTCTCGCATTGAATCCATCAGATCTTCTACCTGGACCTGGAGGACATAAACACAGACAACCAACGCATAAAATTGCGAAAACATAAATTAAAACTAACAATTAACAAAAATTGTTAAATAAATTATGAAAATGAAAATTAACTTTAAAGGTACCATAATGCATACACAGTTTCCCAAAATATTTGGTTTCTTGTCGGATAAGTAAGGAAAACATAATGAAAATGGTGACCGATTACAACCCAAACATAGCTCATTGCTTGTCCTCAAGTAATGTGCTATACGACAAAGTATGTCACTTCCCAAAATTACATTCTTACCATCATACTGTTGAGATCTTTTGCCAACACCTTCACTCTCCCTTTCATAGTCCCTGCTTTTCCTAATAAGTTTTTCGCCGCACTTCCACATTGAGATACCTCTTCACCTGTCAGCTTATATCACACTCTCACCAAGTCTCTCTGGGTTAAAGTGTTTTCACTCACAATTTCAAATATGCAATATCAACTCATAAGTTTGAATAGTTTCTCCTTTTGTGTCAACTACACACAACACACACTTTTTGAGGTCTTTTGGGTTGTAACGAGGCTTAGATTATGGTGTGGTAAATACAAACAAAAGGGAAAACAAGTGGTTTTGGATTCAGAGCCAATGTCATTATTATTTTCACTATGTTTGTTCATTTCTTTTCTTTTTTAATTACTCAGTTTTTCTTTGATATTCTCTTTTTTTTCCAACTGAGTGCTCTTCCTTCGGTGTGTGTTTCTTTCGAACCATCAACTGCATTTCGTTTTTTTTTCTTTTTCTGATGGTCATTTTTCTTCTTCTTATTTTTTTTCGCACTCACCTTGGTTTTTGATACTTATGGGTTTTACCCAAAACTTAGAATTTAACACAACTTAATGACATCACATTGATTCCGAACATGGTAAGGAAGTGTTTTAGGTCGCGGGTTACATTTATGTGGTTATAAAAATAAAGGGTACAAGCTCAAATGGGGTTAGTAAAGGATATAATTAACGGGATGGCTAGAAAGGCTCATGGCTATATTCAAAGAATGTGCCTCAGTGTGTGTATATATATAGTGAAATTCCCAGAGAATCTACGCAAAGTCAGAGTGATAAAGACATACCTGAATATCGCTCATGATGACAAATGTGTTTGGATTTTTATGCACTCACCATGTTAGGTAAAACTTGACAGCATCCACAATACTTCGAGTATGGTGCGACTTCTTACTCAACTCGAAATGCACAGGGAACTTACGTTAGTTGAGCTTTAGAAGTTGCGTCTGATCTTTTCTTCAGTAGTATCGACTTTCTGGGAAGATCCTTCACAATATCAACTGTCACATCATCAGGTTCATTTTATCTAACACCGCCCCTTGCCAAGCCTACTCTATGCCTTATCTTGATTGCTCTGTTCTCAGGTCTCCGAGCTCGGTTTGTACGCATGCCCACTGGTCGTGATTCATGGATGATGACCCAGCGGCCTCATGGAATGGCTCATGAGGCGGAGGTACAAACTACTCTTCAGGATCCTCTTATTCGTTTCTCTCTTCACCTGCAACCAGTTCACCTGCAGCAAGATTCTCAGCTTCGTAGCCTTCCTCTCTATCGGGGCCAACACTCACATATAACCAATTTACACGGTCAGTAATACTTACTATGTCCGGATCAGGAAGTGCAATAATAAACCTTTTATGAATCAGAACATAATATTAATTATGTACAACAACAATCATACCTTGCTGGATAAGAGCTTCCATATCTATTTTGGTCTTACCTGCCATTGGGGTGTCTTCAAGCAAAATCACATGATACCCGAAATGTTTAGAAATCTGGTTAATCATGCCTCCAACAGAAATACCCCCGGAATGTTCCCGACCAACTCTCCCCAAGTAATCGGCTGCAAAGGCCGCAACATTGATGGCCCGATTTTGTGCCATCGAATACATGAAGAACAAATCCTGTTGAGTTGCCACACCCGTGCTATCACCCCGTCCAAACAAGGTGTATGCCAACCCTTTTTGGGCATAGCGGAAGTACGAGTTTTGGATGTCGGAGGCTTTTGCACCTTTTGAGGTGTAATCAGTCCTCCCAGTGATGGCAATCCAGAAATGTTTTGGACAAAACCCATCAAGGACCGCACCCAGTCCATACAGTGGGAGTAAGAGAATACATGCCAACTCCTCAACAGACAACTCATGATAATTATTAAAAAGGAGGAATCGAAGAGTACCATAGTAGTACCTTGTCGTGTTAATCCACCGTTTCTCTAGTTGGAATTCAAGGGTGCTCAAGAATTCGAGTGTGATGCGCTCATAGGTCGGCGCTTCGAGGTTCATGTATTCCAACATCCCTAGTACCTGGAACTTCCTGTCAAATTTTAATTATAAGGCCTAAATCAGTAAGGGTATGTTCGTACATATACCTGGTGGATGTGAGCTTCCGCTTTCTATGAACTTGGTACCGTTTCTCCTGCTATGAATTGTCGAAGAAAATGTTGTACGGATTCGGGTTGTGGCTGGGTCTTTTTCGTGACCTCGAGGTCTCATCCATCTGTTACTTTCCTGTCAAAATCCTTCTTGGGGGCATGTTGGACCTGCAAAAAAAAGTTGAAAACTTCGAAATAGGAATTAGAGAAAACTGAAATCGTGGCTAGGAAGAGGACAGAAAATGGAGAAGGATTCGTGAATTGAGTTTATGATTTGGGGTTGTGGTGGTGGGAAAGATGGAAGCTTTAGAGTGAGGGTTTTAATGAAAGATGAAGGTTTGTGAGAGAAAGAAGGCGGAGAAGATGAAAATAGGAGAGACAATGAGTGGTTTAGTGAGAAAATTAGATTTTTGGGAAGGGATAAAGTTGGGTAGTTAGTGGTTAGTGAGTAGTAATGATGGGTGGGCCCACAAGAATTTCAAAAAAATTCAAACCTGCATGCCTGACACGGGCCGTGTCAGGCCACTGTACAAGGGCGTGGCTTCTAGGATTCCTGACACGGGCCGTGTCATCTGACACAGGCAGCCGTGTCAGGCCACTACTAAGAGGAAATTTTCTCCTTCCTTTAGTGCTCCTGACACGGGCTATGTCAGTTGACACGGACGGCCGTGTCAGGCTACTATTTATGCTCCATTTTCAGCCTTTTTTCATGACCCTGACATAGGTCGTGTCAGCTGACACAAGCGGCCGTGTCAGGCTGCTGTTATGCTTGATTTTCAGACTTTTCCATTCTCTTTTCCTCAGATATGGTCATTCCCTCTAATACGACTTCTGTATTTATTTGAGTACCTTCCCTTTCTTGTGCAAAGCATTGTGTAAACCTAAGATAAAATTAAAAAACACATGAGCAATGATTAGAATTAAAAATGCGTGGGTTGCCTCCCACGAAGCGCTTCGTTTAACGTCACATGACTCGGTGGTTGTCCATCTTCTCAGGTAAGAAGAACCTTATCTATCATACCACTCTCTTGCCCTTGGAGGTATGGCTTTACTCTCTACCCATTCACTTTAAAAGTGTCTCCGTTTGCTGGGTTTTGAAGCTCAATTGCTCCATGCGGGAATAGTTTGTGAATAACAAATGGTCCCGACCATCTTAACCTCAGTTTTCTATGGAACAACTTCAATCTGGAATTAAATAACAACACTAATTATCCTTCCCGAAGTTTTTTCTTCTGAATTCGTCAGTCATGCCTTGTTTTTGTTTGTTCTTTGTATATTTTTGCATTTTCATACGCTCGATTTCTGAACTCTTCTAGCTCTTGTAGTTAAAGAATCAGGGATTCCTCAGCTTTAGAAAGGTCACAGTTCAGGAATTTGGTAGCCTAGAATTCCTTGTGCTCGAGTTCGAGCGGCAAATGACATGTTTTATCGTAAACCGGTTGATAAGGGGACATACCTATGAGGGTTTTGAACACTGTTATGTATGTCCATAGTGCATCCTCCAACTTGATCGACTAATCCTTTTGCGAAGCACTGACAATCTTTTCCAAAATCTACTTTATCTGCTGATTCGATACTTCAACCTGTCCACTTGTCTGAGGATGATACGGTGTGGCAATTTTATGCTTGACATTGTATTTCCTTAATAGATTCTCCATTAACTTGTTCAGAAAATGAGTACCTTCGTCACTGGTGAGTGCTCTTGATACCCCAGACCTAGCAAAAATGTAGTTTTTTAGGAAACTGACTACCACTTTAGCATCATTCGTGGGCAATGCCACGACTTCCACCCATTTTGACACATAGTTAACAATGACCAGAATGTAATTCTTTCCAAATGAAGGTGGAAAGGGTCCCATAAAGTCTATTCCCCATACATCAAACAATTCTACCTCCAACATGGCATTTTGAGGCATCTGATTTCTCTTCGAAATGTTACCTGTCCTCTGACATCTATCGCATTCTTTTACTATCCCTTGGGTATCTTTGAACAGTGTAGGCTAGTACAACCCAGACTTGAGGACTTTAACTGTTGTTCTATCCCCACTAAAGTGTCTTCCATATTCGGAGTTATAACAAGCTCTAAGGATGTCCCTTTACTCTTCCTCTGGGACTGTTAGGGACCAATTAGTACTACTTTTCATATAATTTTATTGGTCCCTTTTACCAATTTTTGATTTAATTACACACTTTTATTCTCACAATTTTGTATAAATGCAATTAAGTTTAATTGATTTTGTTTTGAGTAGATATTTCACGTAATTGTTAGTTTTGTAGAGTTTTTGGATAAGAGAGCATCAGAGTGCATAAGCATAATCTGGAAGAAATGTCAATGGAAATTTGGAGGCATAATTTGGAAGACTAACACTTGGGAGAATGATTACTTGAAGCTTGCAAGGCAAGGAAGCTGAATTGGATTCAGTTCGCGCCGCGACCAGGGATGGCGCCGCGAACCTTGCGAAACCAGCAAGCTGTTTGTTTGGGCCAAGTGTTATGTTTTCAAGCCAGCTGTATTGTGACAGTTTTGTATCTGTTTTAGAGTGCTTTTCAGTTTTAGATGAAAATGAACATTTTAGGAAAGGTTCAACTCTTTAAGAAAACATAATGGAAAATAGAAAAACATTCATTCCTAGATACACATATTGTAAGAGAAAAACAGAGTTTATTTTACCATTGCATTTTGCTGTCCAAAATGATGATGAGGAGCTAAACCCCATTTTGTCAAGATTGGAGGTAGTAGCTATTCCTATTTGTTTATGTATTTCATTTGACTCTTATATATGATAAAAGGTTATTGATGTATTGAATGATATTTTTGCCCTAAGTTGAATATTAGATTTGAGTAGTTGTTGAAAGAGATTATTTAAGTCTTGACTTAAAATATACTTTCAAGTAATGAATAAGTTGTAGAAATAGATTTATTCACTACTCTTCTTTTGTATCAACCATTAAAGATTGCTATATTGATAGTTAGGTGGAGAAATCGTCTAAAGATTAATATAGTGATTGTCACAATATCATTTAGAAATAAGTGATATTGAGAGGATACTTGAATATCATCAATAATCTTAAGTCTATATAGTTGTCATAAGGAATCATAAGCAATTTGAATAGTGAACTCCAATCTTGCCAAGCCTTTTACATTTGATTAAAACTATTTTATTGTTTTAGTGACATTTTACTCAAAAGATAACTTTTCAAACAAAACAACTTGGTTACATTTTGAACTTATAACAATTTGGATTATAGAACGACGGTAATAACAACCAATCTCTGTGGATACGATATTAAAATATTTTCCGAAAGTATACTTTTCAACAAATTGGCGCTGTTGTCGGGGATTGGTGTTCGATATTACAAGCATTGCAATAATTCATTGTTCTAAGTTTTGTACTTATTATCACTCTTGTGTTTCACTTGGTTTGTTAGTTTTGTAGATTCTAGTGCATGCGAGGAAAAGCTACCGAGGAGCAATTTCAATTCGACCCCGAAATTGAAAGAACACTTCGAAAGCTCAATAGCAAAACACGAAGAAGAAGGAAACTAGCCGAAGAGAGGAAGTATCTACTTCTTCACTTGTTCAAATCGAAGAAGTGGTTGTAGAGACTTGTCAAGGAAACATGGCGGATGAAACTCCTACCGAAATGTCCGCAAATAGTCCAAGGCGGAATGCCCAATTTGCTCGTGGTGGAAGGAATACGGAGATGAAGACCAGAATCCTCCAACTCCTTTATGCAAATCCATTCACCGGAATGGATCATGAAGATCTGTATACCCATCTCATCAAATTCTATGAGATTACGGGTTCTACGGGAATAGACGAAACGGGTGAAGAAGCATTATTCAAGAGGATGTTCCCACACTCCTTAGTGGGAAAGGCAAAAGAGTGGTACCTTGATCAAGCACCAAGAGTGATGAAGGATTGAAATTTGTTAGAAGAAAAGTTTCTAGAAAGATATTTTCCTCAATCCCGATTCATGGAAGCCAAAACGGCTATTGCGGTATTCACTCAAGGAAGCAACGAGTCTCTAAATGAGGCTTGGGAAAGATTCAAGTCAATGTTGAGAAAATGCAAAGGTCATGATTTTGATGAGCTCACTCAAATCCATATTTTTCTAAATGGGCTCCAATCAACTCACAAGACACTTTTGGATGCTACCGTGGGTGGCTCTCTTATGTCAAAGAATGCGGAAGAGGCAAAAGTCATTATTGACCGGATGGCACTCAATGATCGTCAAAGTCAACATGACCGTAGTCCTTCACAACGGAAACCGGGAGTTCTTGAGTTAAATACCAATGATGTCATTCTTGCTCAAAACAAGCTACTTCCTCAACAAGTGGAGTTGCTCACTCAACAAATGTCCAAACTTCCACAACAAATGAAGGAAATCTAAGGTCTCAAGCGCGACATCAAGTAGCATGTTGTAAACTATGTCGAGGAGATCATCCAACCGATATTTGTCCTCCAATGGAAGAAGTGAGTTATGTGAACAACCAAAATCAAGGCTATCAAAGGCAACCTCCACCCCAAAACAATTCATATCAAAGGAACAATCAAGGTTATCAACCATCAAGGTTCAACAACCAAAATTTCCAGCAACAAAGTCCTTATCAACACCCAAATTCTTAAGGACAACAATCGCAAGGAGGAAATTCAAAGCTAGAGGACACTCTCCAACAATTCATGCAAGCCTCCATGGCTAACCAAAAGAGTAATGAGGCAGCAATCAAGAATTTGGAGAATCAAGTAGGCCAACTTGCGAAGCAATTGTCGGAACAACACGCGGGTTCTTCATTCTCCGCTAACACTCAAACCAATCCAAAGGAGCATTGTAAAGCAATTTTTACTAGAAGCGGTAAAGAGTTGACAAGTGAAAAAGTGAGAAGATTATAGGAGAGAATGATGTGGATGTTGTACCTGAAAATGAGGATGTGGATTGTGAAAAGGAGAAAGTGGCAGAAACTATTCAGTTCGCGCCACGATCTTCCTTCGCGCCGCGAAAAGAGCAGAAACAGAAGGAGTTAGCAGAGCAGCAGGGTGGAATGGAAAAGGAGAAAGAAGCAGAGCCGAGAAAGAAGAAAAAAATAGACAAAGGAGTGAATGTCATTCCAGCTCAACATCTACCCTATCCGCACGCACCATCAAAGAAAGATAATGCTAGACACTATGCACGGTTTATGGACATATTCAAACAACTTCAAATAAATATTCCATTTGCCGACGCATTAGAGCAAATGCCAAGGTATGCAAAGTTCATGAAGGATATTCTCACAAAGAAAAAGAGATATGTGGAAGACGAGACAGTCTTGCTTGATGCACGTTGTAGCGCCATAATCCAAAAAACTCTTCCAAGGAAAGAATCTGATCCGGGCCGAGTCGTTTTACCAGTAAACATTGGAAGCACTTACATTGGCAATGGTTTGATCGACTTGGGATATAGCATCAATTTAATCCCCTTATCCATTGTTAAAAGATTAGGGAATGTTGAGATTAAATCTACAAAGATGACTTTACAACTAGCCGATAAGTCTACCATTTCACCATATGTAGTTGCTCAAGATATGCTAGTGAAGGTGGACAAATTCTTGTTTCCGGTAGATTTCGTGATAGTGGAGATGGATGAGGATCGTGATGTTCCTCTAATTCTTGGAAGACCATTCATGAAAACAGCCAAATGATGATTGACATTGATGATGGACTAATGAAAGTAAGAGTGCAAGATGAGGAGGTAAGTTTCAATCTCTTTGAAGCCATGAAGCATCCTGATGACAAGCATTATTCTTTCCGAATCGATGCCACCAAGGAGGAAATAGTAGAGGTTGTCAAACCCTTGGAGACCGGAATGATTTATCATATCTCCGATAGTGAATGGGTGAGTCCGGTACAAGTAGTTCCAAAAAAAGGTGGTATCAGATTTTATCGAAAATTCATCAAGGACTCCTCGAAGATGGCAAGGCACTTGAGTAATTTGCTCAACAAAGGTACACAATTTCTTTTTGATGAGTCGTGCATAAAAGCATTCCTTGAGTCGAAAGAAAAGTTAGTCACCGCACCCATAGTCGGACCGTAAGGATCATCGAACCGTCAAGCTCATAACGACGTTAAACAAAGCGCTTGTTGGGAGGCAACCCAACGCCGTAAGTTTGCTTTTAAATTTTTGTCAATTTAGTTGCTAATTTCTTTTCTTTTATGTAAAAATTGAGTTCTGTCCACTGCCAATAATTTTTCCAAAAATTCCTTCAGTTCGCCCTGCGAACAGCTTTCGCCTCGCGAACTGAATGGAAAACTTCAGATCGCGCCACGAACAGAGTTCGCCCAGCGAACTGAGTGTGGCAGAACCTTTTAAGTTCTGTTTTATGTCATTTTCATTTCACTCCTATTTTCACAAATTTAAAATTTTGTTCCTCAACCTCACTACCCCACTTCCAAAAATCAAAACTATTTCTCTCCATTAACAAAATCCTAAGTTGTTAACAAGAACCAAGTCAAATTCAACAAGGTATGTGTACTCTCTCTTTCCTTTCCTTTTTGTTCCTCATTTAGGTGAAATAGGGTTTTGCCAAAATTTGGATTAGATGCTGAAAAATAACCTTACATGTCTATAGAGGATTCAAACTAGGATTGGGTAAGGGATTGTGATTGTGATTGTTGAAAGGAGTAAGCAGTAGGAAGCCTAGAAGGCACCTGGAATTTTCCTGGTTCGCAGAGTTCACGCCGCGAACGGGCCAGCGCGCCGCGAACTGGGAAATTCCAGTTTCATGATTTATGCTTGTGAATGCTAACTTCTCTTATGGCTGTTGTGTGGTTGTTCTGATTTTTGTTGCAGATGTCAAAAAGAACAAAAACCACAGGTGTCGGTCCTTCTCGTTCCGTGCGACGATTCACAAGCGATAAGCATAAAGAGAGATTCGACAAATTGATCAAACGAACCATTCAACCGGAAAGATTCATCCGCTTGTTGCCGGGTGGAACTTATAGGAAGTTGGTGTCGAATTTTGAAAGAAGGAAATGGAATAAGTTTTGTGAACCGGAGCCGGAAATAAATTATGACATTGTGTGTGAGTTCTACGCCAATGCTCTGCATCTTGAAGAGGGAGTAGCATTTCACTATCAGACAAGAGTGAGGGGAAAGAACATTTCTTTCAGTAGAGACGCGATCAACGCGTATTTAGGTAATCCTCTCATCTTGGCGGAGAATGGACGGTGCGAGTACCGTGCCAAAGAATTAGCCAACGATTGGGACCTTCCGACTGTGAGCGCTCACCTATGCCTTGAAGGAAGGACTTATGATTTAAATGATCAGGGTTTCCCAAAGTCGTGGAAGAGAGAAAGTTTGACCTTGGAAGCAAGGGCATATTTGGTGCTTCTTTTTAATAATATCCGGCCAAGAAGCCACAGCACCACCATTCCATTGGATGTAGGATGCCTATTGTACTACATCATGATTGGTAAATCTGTAGATGTGGCATCCATTATTGCGGGGGAAATGCGTAAAGTGGCTACTAGCTGAACGAAGTTCGGTGGTAAAGCGGGTGTTCTTACATATCCGAGGTTGATTGTGGGACTTTGCCGAAGGGCAAATGTTCCCATTCCGGATGAGATACACTTGTCTATCACTAGTGTTATTAATGATGCTTATCTGAACAGGTTTTGCCAGAGCCAGATGGACAGAGCAGAAGGAGCTGGGACTTCGTCCTCTAGACCCCGAGCCCGCACTACTCCAGCATTCGATCAGATGGCGTTCGCTAATTATTGTTGTGAGAGCTTTGAGGCCTCTAGGAGGTCTTAATCATTCATTTTTGATTCTATGCAACTGCAATTTCAGAACATCTTCCTTGCACCTGAAGCCCGCACTTTCCCTTTCCAGGCGGAGTATGTTGCTTATGCTAATTGGCCTGAGGGCAGGCCAACTTTTATGGGGGGTGAAGGAGGTGGTGCGAACCATGACGATGAGATGGAGGATGTCCTTGGATCCGTTGGTGGTGGCCATGAGGAGGAAGATTGAGGAGTTTGTTTGAATTGTAGTAGTTTTTTATTTTTAGTTTTTTTGTATTATTATTGCTTTTGTTTAATTATGATTGTACTTTTGGTGGCTCTAGTTTCACCATAACTTTGGTTTGTTAATTTGTTTTGTTAATTTGTTTTGTTAATTGCATGAATATTCTGTGAGATTTAAGTGTGTTACGATGAATTTGGTATACCAACATTTGTTTGTTTAATTATTCTTATTCTTAAGTCAAGCTTAAAGCAACCAAGAAATGTTCGCAAAGAAGGAAGCATAGGACACTTCGAGTGGTGATGATAAGAATTAGTGTCGGCATTTCAAGGTATACTTTATCGCTTTCTAGACTTAACATGAGTAGTTTGATGGTGTGTTGCAAATTTCATATCATAAATTCATCGAAATACATGTCATTTTTGAATCAAAATAGGACTTAACCAGTTGTGAGGAAGCTTTCCATTGTACACTAAATGCGGGAAACCAAACATTATTTCAACTCATTCTTATCATGCTAAATCATGCATTAATCTATTTTTGTGAAAATTATGAAAATGATAGAGGCATTGTTTGTTATGAGAAAAACCACTTGACCAAAAAGTTTTGAATCAACTAACCTTGTGAGGAGTGATCCTTAGTTAACCCCTTTGAGCTTTTTTTAGGATTCATATGATTGATAAGTGTTAAATCAATTGAAAATTTTGTGAAAAAGTGAATCCTAATTTCCTTCGTGTCAATTAAACCCTTAAACCAAGTTGTTTGCAAATTTTGCCTTTTGCTTATGTCTAAGTAGGGAGCATTATTGAATAAATTTGGTTTTGGAATCTAAAGTTGGGGAGAGTAAAGTAAAAATAGTTGATTAGAAACTTGGAAAAGTGATGTTTTATAAACGGGTGAAAGTTTGAAAAGAAACAAGAAAAAGAAATCACCCTTGAAACTATAGAGCAAAGAAAAAGAAAAGAAAGAAAAAACAAAGAAAAGCTCATGGTTGTGTGGATGTACAAAAAAATAATAAAAGAAGAAAGACAGGGATCAAAGAAATGGAAATTGTGTAGAGTTGAATGTTTGGGAATGCTCCCTTAGGATAGACATTTTTGTTGAATTCTATTAATCATATCCTTTCTTGTAACCCAAGCCACATTACAACCCTTGAAAGACCTCTTGATTCTCATTTTTCACATGATTTGGTATTTCTTTTGATGACCGCATGATTCGAGTTGTTGTTGATTTAATTGCTTGGATGAGTGAAAGTAAACCTTCATGTTATTCATCATTATTATGATGTGTGTGTAAGTTTGATTCAATTTTGACATGTATAGCTTTGAATTCCTTGGTATGATTTTTGAACCTAACCATTGCTCTTATTCATGTTTTGTCTAGCATTGAGATAGATGGATTGAGAAAGTGCCATACACTTTTGAACCATTTGAATGTCCTTGGTTAATCCTTGTTTCAATCTTTTGTGTCATTGCTTTGGTTGTGTTGGTGAAAACTTTTGTTTAGGGACAAACAAAATGATAAGTTGGGGAAAGTTGTTAGGGACCAATTAGTACTACTTTTCATATGATTTTATTGGTCCCTTTTACCAATTTTTGATTTAATTACACACTTTTATTCTCACAATTTTGTATAAATGCAATTAAGTTTAATTGATTTTGTTTTGAGTAGATATTTCACGTAATTGTTAGTTTTGTAGAGTTTTTGGACAAGAGAGCATCAGAGTGCATAAGCATAATCTGGAAGAAATGTCAATGGAAATTTGGAGGCATAATTTGGAAGACTAACACTTGGGAGAATTATTACTTGAAGCTTGCAAGGCAAGGAAGCTGAATTGGATTCAGTTCGCGCCGCGACCAGGGATGGCGCCGCGAACCTTGCGAAACCAACAAGCTGTTTGTTTGGGCCAAGTGTTCTGTTTACAAGCCAGCTGTATTGTGACAGTTTTGTATCTGTTTTAGAGTGCTTTTCAGTTTTAGATGAAAATGAACATTTGAGGAAAGGTTCAACTCTTTAAGAAAACATAATGGAAAATAGAAAAACATTCATTCCTAGATACACATATTGTAAGAGAAAAACAGAGTTTATTTTACCATTGCATTTTGCTGTCCAAAATGATGATGAGGAGCTAAACCCCATTTTGTCAAGATTGAAGGTAGTAGCTATTCCTATTTGTTTATGTATTTCATTTGACTCTTATATATGATAAAAGGTTATTGATGTATTGAATGATATTTTTGCCCTAAGTTGAATATTAGATTTGAGTAGTTGTTGAAAGAGATTATTCAAGTCTTGACTTAAAATATACTTTCAAGTAATGAATAAGTTGTAGAAATAGATTTATTCACTACTCTTCTTTTGTATCAACCATTAAAGATTGCTATATTGATAGTTAGATGGAGAAATCGTCTAAAGATTAATATAGTGATTGTCACAATATCATTTAGAAATAAGTGATATTGAGAGGATACTTGAATATCATCAATAATCTTAAGTCTATATAGTTGTCATAAGGAATCATAAGCAATTTGAATAGTGAACTCCAATCTTGCCAAGCCTTTTACATTTGATTAAAACTATTTTATTGTTTTAGTGACATTTTACTCAAAAGATAACTTTTCAAACAAAACAACTTGGTTACATTTTGAACTTATAACAATTTGGATTATAGAACGGCAGTAATAACAACCAATCTCTGTGGATACGATATTAAAATATTTGCCAAAAGTATACTTTTCAACATCTTCGAACCAACCCATCTATTCCTTTTTTGTACAAGAACGGATCATCCCACACATAAAACCTGTCATCATGCAAAAAAATTCTTTTTGTTAGAACCAAAATCATCAGGTATTATTCTACCTATCAAATAATTCGCATAATCGGCGAGCCAAGGAACACCAGTAACAGTTAGGATACATTCGTCGGTGAACTCATCTTTGATTGGGTGTTTCGATTCTGTTTCTTCGATTGGAGACATCCGAGATAAGTGATCACTAACAATATTTTCACTACTCTTTTTGTCTCTGATTTCCAGATCAAACTCTTGCAGAAGTAGAATCCATCGCAGCAACCGTGGTTTAGATTCCTGTTTAGTAAAAAGATATTTCAATGTTGCATGGTCATTATAAACAATTACCTTTGATCCTAACAACTAAGATCTGAATTTATCAAAAGCATAAACAACCGTGAGCAACTCTTTTTCAGTGGTTGCATAATTCATTTGGACGGGATTCAACACGTGGCTTGCATATTAAATCACATGCAAGAGCTTCACCTTTTGTTGTCTTTGTATTGCCCTCACTGCATTATCACTTGCATCACACATGATCTCAAAAGGGAGAGACCAATCAGGGGAAACTACTATAGGAGCAAACACTATTTCCCTCTTCAAGGTCTCAAAAGCTTCGCTGCACTTTTTGTCAAAAAGAAAAGGTGTGTCTTTCATAAGTAAGCTTGTTAATGGTTTGGCGATTTTAGAAAAGTCTCTTATGAACATGCGGTAAAAACCCACATGTCCCAAGAAGCTTCAGATGCTTTTTTCATTCATCGGTGGCGGTAAGTTAGCTATCACCTCCACTTTTGCTACGTCTACTTCTATGCCTCAGTTGGAAATTTTGTGTCCCAGCACGATCCCTTCACGTACCATAAAATGGAACTTCTCCCAATTTAGTTTCAAATTTATTTGCTGGCATCTTTCTAGCACAAGGGACAAGTTAGTCAAACATCTATCAAAAGAAGAACCGAACACATAAAAGTCATCCATAAATACTTCCATATGCTTTTCAAGCATGTCTGCGAATATGGATGTCATACACCCCTAAAAAGTGGTAGGTGCGTTGCACAACCCAAATGGCATTCTCCTGTATGCGAAAATACCATAGGGGAATGTGAATGGGGCATTCTCTTGATCTTTAAGAGCCACGATAATCTAATTGTATCCCAAGTATCCATCAAAGAAACAATAATAGTCATGATCGGCTAACCTTTCCAACATTTGATCAATGAATGGTAAAGGGAAGTGTTCTTTTCTTGTCGCAATATTTAACCTTCGGTAATCAATGCATACACTCAAACCTGTAACAGTTCTGGTGGGGATTAACTCATTCTTCTCATTTTTTATCATAGTAGTTGTAAGACCCCAATTTTGTCCCTAAGATCCCTCATGGCATCATAACATTGCATTTGCAAAGCCTCAAGGATCATAAGCATCTTGGTTCCCCTTGCCTTTGGGTGGGACCTCTTGTGAGTGGTTTGAGATCACCAAGCATGCTTGAATTGTATTATTGCTTTTCTCATTTTGTTTACTAACCAAAAGCACAAAAATATGTCACTAACATCTTTTGTTTGTAGCTTGAGCAATCACAAGATCTAAAAGCTTCTAGATGAAGGCAAGCATGGCAATGGTTCCCAAAGCTCTCATCCATCAAATATGCCTCCCTAGTATCTCAATTCATCATGTTTGATCAAAGCAAATCAAAGGATTTGAGGTTTGTTTCTCAAAGAAAACCTAATTCATCTGTGTACCAAGTGTGCCTTGCCAATGAAGCAACCTCAGCCCATGGTCAAATACAATCAAGGTAAGTTCTTTAAATCATCATTTCATGCATATTTGAGCTTATTTGAGTGTCCTCAATCATCAATTCATCAAGATATGAGTTGTGGACTTGAGAAGTTGATCAGTCAATTCATCTGACTATTTTGAAATGCACTAAGACCTAACTTTTTATGTGTTGGTCAAATGGAGATGATACCAAAATAAAAAATGTTCTTAAGGACAATATAAACAACTTTCATGTTCATAAAAAATTGATTTGAAGCTTGGAAGATCATCATTAATCTCAAGACATTATAGGTCATTTTGACTAAAACCCTAATTTTGGGTCAACTTCCCAAGAACATAACTCATTCATTTTTTATGATTTTGAGGTGGGATCAAATGCATTGGAAAGCTTAATATGTATAATTAAAATGTTATGTTGAACAAAATTTCAAAATCTCAAAAGAAATACATGTGATAATGCAAAACATTATAGGTCACTTTGGACAAAATGCATTGAAAGGCAAAAAAGTCCAACTTCAAGTGCCCATAACTTCTTCATCAAAAATCCAAATGATGCAAAATGTAAGTCCATTTTGATTTTATTGAAAAGCTCTACAACTTTGATGTTGGAGGTTTTTTCATTTGAGGATGGCATCATCAAAACAGAAGGCCTTGAAGTTGGTTCAATTTGATAAAATTCTCAAAGGCATGTTTTACACTATGAACTTCATGGCATGTTTTCATAAATTTCCGCACTTCAAATGAGTTTTTTCTCAACATAACATTTGTTCCTTATGTCAAGACCTTTCCAACCATTACCCACATGCTTAGGTTTGGATTTTTTAATTGGCATTTTCGAAGAGGTGAAGTTTTAGGCACAATTATGGAATTCATGATGAAGCTTCATGCACAAGCAAATACCATTCAAAATGCACGTCCATTTCACTTCAGAATGAGCTCAGCTTGCATTTGCATTTGATCTTGGGCCTCACATGCTCCTGTACAGGCCCATGCATGGAGGACCCAACTTCATGCACATGCATTTGATCACCCTTGCCTTGCCTTTCCATCTATAAATAGAAGCACCATCTCATTCAATTGGGATCCTTGAATCAATCTGAAATGCTGCAGAAATCATTCCAAACCATACTCTAAAGGAATTTTGCTTTTTCACTTGAAATTTCAGATCCAATTCTCAACTTCCTTGGTTGATTATTGGACTCTAATTCCTTAGCCTTGCCTCATTTCCATCTCCAGAACAAGCTGCAAGCAAGTGTGTTGAAGGATCGTGCTCCACAGATATGTATTTAGAAGGTTGATGTTCAAACTTATTTGCTTCGAAACTCTTCATTTATAGCTTGTTTCTTATGTCCTTTTGCTTGGCTGAAGTCCTCTCAACAGAGGCAACGTGTTGGTGCTTTTAATTTTACAAATCCATGAAGTTCAGCATGAACACCATATTTTTCTCCTTCTGATTTGTCTTACTATGAGGATCTAGAAGAGAAACTAGTGGTACAGGGGTGATGTACATCGCCGGAGAAGACGGTGGTGTACACCACCGTCCGTTTTCCAGTTTGAATCTCAGTTGTTGATGATGATTTCCAAATTGAATCATGGCTCTTGGATCTTATGACTTTTTTTAATTCCACATGTTACTTAGTTGACTAAGGCCTACCATGAGCGCGCGCATGTGGAGCGTCTGATCAGCCACGTCAATTAATGAGGCTTGATCAGACGCCTCTCCTTTTTCTAATTTTCTTATTTTCCATTTTATTTTCTTTAATTTCATTTTATTTCAAAAATTCATAACTCTCTCATTTTTAATCCAAAAAATATGGGACCAATTGCATTATTTCTCTTTTTAATTCTAATTTCTAAAATTGATTTTTATTTTTTTTTTATTTTATCATTTGATATTTTTTTGTGATTTTTCTCTTGTCTGGTTATTTTTAATTCATTTTAAATAGTTTTTGATATTCAAAAAATACAAAAATATTTTCTCAACCTATTTGAATGATGATGGATCTATGAAAAATATTCTCATCAATTTATTAATTGATTTGAGATTTATTTGAGATTTTAGTTCAATTAGGTTATTTTTATTCATTTTTAATTGTTTAAAAATATTTTCTGACTTTTAAAAATGCTAAAAAAAATTGTCAAACTTTGTTTGACCTTGTTGAATTTAGGATAAATCACTTGGACTTTTCAAAGTTGATTTGAAGTGATTTTGAAGTTTGACCTTTCTTTAATATTTTAATTCAAGTTTATTTTAAATATTAAAAATGCCCAAAAATATTTTGTTCATTTCTTGACTTCCAATCTTCATCTCACTTCTGTTTTTGATTTGTTTGACCATGATCCTCAATGTCATTGGTCAACACTTGTTGATTGGTACATTCCATTTCATTTAATGCACTTTATTCTTCTCATTTCCATTATCCATCTTCTTCTTCTTTTTCTTCTTCTTTTCTTTTTGATCAATGAGTTAAAGGTTGATAAGTCAGTATTGATTAGGGAGGCTTAATCTTCCTTGATTCAAATCTAATTCATCTTGATCAAATGATCAAGTGAACGGCTTTGCATTAAGGATAGGTTGCTTCCTAAATCATGCAAAGGACTTAAACCAATACAAGATCAATTCTCTTCTTCTTTTTGGCATGGCAAGTTGTTAGAACTTGGTTCACTAATCAAGACTTCTAACTTGTGTTGTTGCCTACATTATTATTGACCGGCCTCAAATAGTTGTGACTTCTACATAAGTCCAATTATGATTGCTTAACATAGCGCTAAATTTGTCTTATGGCACACTAACCACTAACCACTAACCATTAACCATTAACATTTACTTTTTGCACTTTACATTTATGCAATTTACTATTCTTGTACATATTATTCATTTGCTTTTTCCTTTGCTCACTTGAGCACATGTTTATGTTAATGCAATTTGCCTTTTTCTCACTTGAGCATATAATTGTGTATATACTATTGTGCTTGTGTGGTATTTTGATTGTTGTGGACCAAATACAAAGAATTGGACAAAAATGGACTTAGACTTTAGGAATTTCCCTATGCTAATTTGGAGTCAAAGAGCAACTAGGCCTCATGCCTTTAGAATGCTTAAAATGTCAAAGAGCAACTAGGCCTCATGCCTTTAGAATGCTTAAAGCTTGAAGATGACCTTGAAAGGACCAACTCCTAAACTCTTCTTGTCCATTCCTTGTTTGTTTTGCTAGAATCTTTTGATGTGTGTGTTCTTGTGCTAGGGATTCCACCTTGATTCAAATTGAGGAACCATTGCCATGAGATTCTAAGAGAGAAAGATCCAAGATACATTTGGGAGCTTTTCAAGAGTTCTTTTGATTGATGATTGCTTGAGTTTATGCTTATGTGATTTCTTATTCCAAAGGATGGGAGCTACTTGGATCATCAATATGATCTCAAGAGAGGAACTCCATTTGTGGTCTTGTTCTCTTATCCCTTACCTCTTGTATGTTTAGGACTTTAGCCATTCTTCTTCTTCTCTCCACTCTAACCCAAGTCAAAACCTTTGTACAAACATTTAACACTTGTTTTCAACATTAGAAACCTAAGCCTTATGCTTTTGATTTTCAAACTTTCTTTTCATAATACTTATTTTGAATTGAATCTTAAATCAACTTTGACCATATTTTATAAATACTTTTCATTGGTAAATATCATTCATTCAAATACTTTTGTGGTTTCAATGGCCACTTTCTTAATCAATTTTTTCACAACCTTTAGCTATTAGGTTTGAGTTATCCTTGAGGTAGATGTAATACTCACCTATGTCCTTAGTGATGGACAATGAGTCTTCCATGCTTATTATAGGGTTAATCCCTCACTAGCATGTTGAAGCCATCCTCACATGGTGGATTTGTGGTTTTAAGTTGAGTTTTCTCCCTTGGATAACAAAAGACCTTAAGGCTTTTGGACCAATCAATTCACCAATTCATTTTTGAGATTTTTACCCCGAACTACGAGGTTTTGATCCTAATCTTTTTTTAAGATGGTACGTAGGCAATGGGTTTATCCATCCAAACACAAAAAATGTAAATAAACTTGTACATTCTCTTCTCATCTCTTCAATCATGTTTGCACAAATAAATTTTCACAAAGTACCAACCTTACAACAAATGTGAAAGGGGCTCCCTAGGAGTACCTAGGATGTTTTGGGTGCTTAAAACCTTCCTATTGCATAACCAACCCCCTTACCCAGATCTCTGACATTTTTACTAGTTTTTGATTCGATAAAACTCTTAGGTTTTTGTTCGCTTTCTAACCATTCCTTTGGATAAATAGAAGTGCGGTGGCGACTCGACTTGTATGGTTTACCTTGGATTTAATCAATATCTTTAATGGTAACGAATACCCGGCTACAGTAGTTCCCCCTTTTTTGGGTATCATGTGCACTAGACTAACCCATGAACTGTCAGATATGGGGTAAATTTACAAGCTCTTTGCGGACCACTTCTTTCATGGATGGATTAAGTCTTCATTGTGGTTGAAGCACCGGCTTATGATCATCTTTCATCAAGATCTTGTGCATGCAAACTGTCGGGCTAATACCTTTCAAATCCTCAATCACCCATCCAATCACACTCTTGTATTTTTTTTAGTACTTGAATGAGTTCTGATTCTTGGAGACTTTTTAAACTGGCATTGATAATAGCTGGGGCACTTCTTTTCAGCATCAAGAAACGCATATTTCAGATTTGCCGGTAATAGTTTCAAATCTTCCCCCTTTTTGGGCTCTTGAGTATCTTCTGATGGTGAAGGTGGTCTTAAATCTTCCCCACCAGTGTGGTTTAGATATAATCCACTGAGGTTGTTCCCCCATCATAGCTAGCACTTCTGACTCTCCCTCGTCTTCATCACTTTCAAAAATTGATAAACTCAAAATACGTTCTAACAGTGATTAAGGCATTTTATTTTCAATTTCTTGAGCAATCACTTGATCTATTACCTCTATAATGTGGCTCGTGCCAACATCATCTTTGCATTGCATATTGTTTTGAGCATCAATTTTCAATTCTTCGTCATAGACTTTGAGAGTCATTGTTCCTTCCTCTATGTCTATCATTCACCATCCTATCTCTAAAAATGGTTTGCCCAATATGAGAGGGATCTCCTCATCTTCGGGTATCTCAAGAATGACAAATTCAATCAGAAATACAAACTTATCTATCTTTACCGAAACATCTTCCACGATTTCATAGGGCCACCTAACTGAGTGATCGACAAACTGAAGCGTCATCCTAGTGCCTTGAACGGTGTCAAGGCACAATTTTTTGTAGATGGACAGTGGCATCAAACTCACACTAGCTCCCAAATCAATCAGGGCCTTCTTGAATTTTCTATCACCAATAGTGCAAGGAATGGTAACCGACCCTCTATCTTTCTTTTTCACAGGAATTTTCATACCTTGGAGAATGACACTACACGTTTCAGTTAGGATGATCGGGTCTATATTTGTGGAGCGCTTTTTGGAGATGATGTATTTCATGAATTTGGCATATATTGGCATTTGTTCTAGAGCTTCAGAAAATGGAATGTTTATTTCAAGTTTCTTAAACATTTCCAAAAACTTCTCAAAAAAAAAATCATGTTGATCTTTCTTCTTTTGTCTCAGAGGGTAAGGGAGTTTGGTGATTGGTTTAGGAACTTTTTATTTCTCCTTTACAGGCATTATCACTACTTCTTCCTCTTGGTTCTTGGTTTCTTTGATTTCTAAATCGACCTCTAACACCCCATCTTCCTCCGCATTGTTTTCTTCTGGTTCTTCAATTGAATTACCACTTCTGGTCACTACAATGTTAACATTGTTATGCTCACGCGGATTTGTCATTGTACCACTTGGCAATGTACCTGGAGCTTGAGAATATGAAGCTAACTATTATGCTATCTGACCCATCTGAACTTCAAATTTTTTTATTGAGGCAGTGGTGTTCTTTTGATTGTTTCTAGTCTCCTTTTGGAACTGAATATTGTGAGCGGCTAATTTTTCAATGGCAATCTCACAGTCTTCCTTTTTAGGTGCTTGATGTTGCTGTTGTTATTGATACTGGGTATGATATTGTCCTTGACCATGTTGCATAGCATTCCCTCTCTGATCTTTCTAAGAGAAGTTAGGATGATTCTTTCAACCTGGGTTGTAAGTATTGGAGTATGGATTATTCTACTTTAAGAACTTTATCTCTTCAATTTGTTGAGGAGTTGCAAAGAAATATACCGTGTGGTGGGGTCCATTACAGATTTCACAAGTGATGGCTTGAGCTGGTTGAACTT
This sequence comes from Lathyrus oleraceus, assembly GCF_024323335.1. Taxonomy (NCBI): domain Eukaryota; kingdom Viridiplantae; phylum Streptophyta; class Magnoliopsida; order Fabales; family Fabaceae; genus Lathyrus; species Lathyrus oleraceus. The sequence continues at coordinate 303,912,939 of NC_066581.1, forward strand.
GAGTTATCTATTGAGTACCTATATTCATAGCCTTTAATTTCTTTTCCACTTCGGCAGCGACTGTGTCTTCCATACGGACTTTATTAGCTTCCAATTTCATATCAATGACTCCTTCAGGCTTGCTTGTACACCTGTCGTATGATTCCAGATGCTCATTGGTAGCTATCACTTTAATAATCCTTTTAATACGGGTGGCTGTTGAGAAACTTGTTGAGCCACCGACTGTTGTATCAATCAATTATTTTGTCTTTATTTTCATCCTGTTAACAAACATATGCATTTGTTCAGTCTGATCCATATTGTGAGTCGGACAAGCTACTAAGACCCTTTTGAATCTTTTGTAGGCATCTCCCAAAGACTCACTATCCTTCTGTTTGAAGTTCAGGATTTCATACCTTTTTTTCAGGAATACTTGTCATACCCCAAAATTCACCCTACCCCCATACAACTTTCATTTGATCCATCACCCTACCCCCATACAACTTTCATCTGATCCATGTCCATATTACCCCTATATACATTCATCGTTCCATCACCATAATTGCATTAACATCCAAAACCAAAGGCATGTTGCACGGGCTCAAGGCATGGCGTTCATACTTGAGAAAACACCAACAAAATAGGAAAAAAAATCATTTTTGGACAGTGTAATCAATTACCCTAATCATGGTAATCGATTACTTGGATAAAAATCAGGCTCCCAGGCTATTTTGCCATGTGTAATCGATTACCTCAATCATGGTAATCGATTACACATGCGAAGACATCAGCAGTAACTCTGTTTTTTACACATAGTGACTTTTTATTTTACCCCTTTTACCACTTTCTTTCCCTATAAATAGGGGTGTTATTTCCCCTTATTTTTCATGCTTTCTAGCCCCCAAAAGTTATGTCCAAGTACCATTCACTCCCCTCTCTAAACCTAGGTCAAAATAAAAAATCTTTCTTTCCCAAAAAGTCACTCCACCAACTTTTTTTCCCACTTCACATTTTTTTTTCCAAAAACTTCTCACTCTCTAACACTCACAAATCAGCCCCTTCACTAAGCATCCACCCTAAATACTTTCATCTCAAACCCCTTACTTCACATTCAAACTCAACACCATTTCAACCTAGCTTTTTTCACATCTTTGGGTAATGATTTTAGCTTAAACTTTGTCAACTTTTTGGGTCTGTTTTGTGTTGAAAAATGGTTGTTTGTTCTTGGTTGATCTTTTGAGAGAGTTTAGATTCAAGCTTGTAAAAAAATGGTTAACTTTGGTTTACACACTTTTTTTGAGATTTCTTGCTCTTACTACTTTTTTATTCACCTTTTTTAGTCTTGCTTTATGTTTGTTGTCATTTTCTTTTATTGTGGACTTGTTGTTGTATTTGTTTGGTTGATGAGGTCTATTAGATCATGGCCATGGTTGTTTAGAGTTGGTTAAATCTTCAATGTTTCAAACCTATTAATGGTTGATCACTAGATCATTCATGATACTTCGAGGGATTGATAGATTGCCTCTATTTCAACCATATTTGAGTCATTTGATGCATAGATGAAACCATGTATTTACATTAACTTACTAATCCATTTGCTTATTATTACTAACCACTAACTACTAACTCCTAACATTTATATTATTGCACTTTAATTCCTTGTAATTTATTTTATTGTTCATTTTATTTCATTCACTTTATGTTTATGTTCATTATCTACTAACTCCTAACATTTGTATTTTTGCACTTTACTTCCTTGCAATTTCTTTTATTGTTCACTTTATTTCAAGTACTATATGTTTATGTTTATTGTTATCTAATCATATCATTTACATTATGCTAATTTATTTACTCTCTTAATATCTTGCTAAATAAAAGAGGAGTAGAAACAAAAGAAAGAAAACAAATCATAATTATTTGAGTAAAATATTAATAGATGGACTTAGGGTTGCATAACTTTCTTTGTTACAAATCTATTGTTAGTTGATTTTTTAATCATCTTCAATACTTTGTATCAATAATAATCTATCCCTTAATGTGTCGTATTTTGAGTCTTTTTGACCTATGGAAAATAGTCCAAAAAAAGTGTTCATTTTTGTACATATTACTAACCCCTAATTATACTTCACTAACTTTGTTCATCATTAACCTTTGTTATTGTGATTTTGTTACCATTAACTTGTGGTTTATTTTGTGTCATTTATATTCACTAACCATTATTATTGTGATATTGTCATTCTTTATCTTGTAATTTACTTTTATGTCATTACCTTGTAATTTACATTCAAGTACTCATTACCATCATCATTGTACAAATTCATCATGCATGTTTATTTAATTTTTATTTATTTTATTGTCATCATATATTAAAAACAACAAAAACATGATAAAATGATAAGACCAAAAATATTCACTCCACTCTTAATCAAGTTGGACTTAGAGGATTTCATCTTAGGACCTTTGCTTGGAGGCTTTTTCATTACTCTTTGTGATACTTTGTAAACGTTGGATTTTATTCGTAACTTACATGCATGTTTGTAAGAATGGCATCATGGCACCACCTTAGAGGTCAAATCGAAGCAACTCAGTTGACACACCTCAAAATTCAACTCCTCATATCTTTCTATATATGTGGAGTTAGTTAAAATTGAGGTCAGATTCGTGCTCTACACCATTTTTTCTTTCAGATCATGTCCTCCTTTTTCATTTTCTTGATGGTGATGAGTGGACCAGTCCGGCCAGGGTCACCGGAGAAGATGACTGGCCTTTGGACGCCGGTGATGTGTTGGCATGGTTCATGTTGGTTCTATGTGTTGGCATCAATTTTGGTAAAACTTAGAGTTATCACAAGTTGTCACGCGTGTTGTCTTGACATGTGATATCAGCTTCCTGCAGGATGTTTAAATATGGTTGTACAAGATTTAGCTAAGATGTCAGACCTGATGTTAAGACATGTGTATACAGAACATTCAGTCTGAATGTTATGTATCTTAATATTGCGCTTTTCATGCAAATCTGTGTGTGATTATGTGGAGATTGAATGCGCTATTCAAGGAGTAATTTGATTTAAAACCAGAATGATCTACTTTCTAATAAGGGATGATTAGTTGTCGTTACTTAGAAGATACGCAAGGAAAATAGAATTAGGGTTTTATGCTGCCCAGACCCATTCAAAAGCTTCTATTCAAAGGCCATGCAAAACCTGGTTTAAACACACAAGAAACGAACGAAAGAGTGAGAGAGTTTTAGGGTTTTAGTCTTGTGTGAGCTTGTGTACTGTAAGCCATTCATTCATCTTATTATGTTTGAATTGGACTGACTTTTGTGTTGTAATTTGTCAACTCTAAGCTTTGAAGCACGAGTGTGTGTTTACTTGGTTGAAGCTTTTAAGCAAGATCAAGTATGTGTCCTTGAAGAGTGTCTTCTTTCTTTGTAATATTTGTTTTTATATCACTGTTGTGATTGAGGGGGAGTGAATAGGGTCTCATATCTAAGAGTTATTAGATAGAAGTCACACGGGTAGAGATTAGGTGAAAAGACTGTAACTTGAAGTTATCTACTGAGAGTCTTTGAACTAATTCTGTTTAGTGGATTTCCTTCCTGGCTTGGTAGCCCCCATACGTAGGTGAGTTTGCACCGAACTGGGTTAACAATTGCTTGTGTCACTTGTTCAATTGTTTCTTTGTTTTTATACTATTTATATTTTAGTTGTTGTTCAGATATTAGTGTCGTGAAATTACCTTTGACATCTCATATATGATACCAGAATTTCAATTAGTATCAGAGCAGGCATCCTGCTCTGGTTCTGGGTGAGATCTTGGGACGTTACTTTCTGGTACTATGGATAGAGACGGAGGATTTGTACACAGACCCCCAATTCTGGATGGATCTAACTATGACTACTAGAAACCTCGAATGGTAGCCATCTTGAAATCTTTGGATAATAAGGCTTGGAAGGTTGTTCTAACAGACTGGGAACATCCATTCACTATTAAGGAAGAAGAAGTTACAACTGATAAGAAGGCTGAGGAAGAATGGACCAAGGAGGAGGATGAACTAGATCTTGGAAACTCTAAAGCATTGAATGCTATATTCAATGGGGTTGATAAGAACATCTTCAGACTGGTGAACAACTGTGAGGTGGCTAAAGATGCTTGGAATATTCTCAAAACTACTCATGAAGGTACCTCTATAGTGAAGATGTTTAGATTGCAACTGCTTACTACTAAGTTTGAGAATTTGAGGATGAAAGAAGATGAAAGTATTCATGACTTCCATATGAATATCCTTGAAATTGCTAATGCCTCAGGAGCCCTGGGTAAGAAGATGTCAGATGAAAAGCTTGTGAGGAAAATGAAGGAGAAGGGCGATCCAAAACGTAGCGGAATTTAAAATTTCTCATTTAATGATCCTTACGAATGGGCATGATCAGTGATAGAATTGTTACCTCTTGTGGCGATTATAACCTTTGATGCAGATCTACGGAGCGATCACGAACGTTGAACAATGACAACGCCTCTACTCAGTCCACACGAATGGATTCCTTCAATCTCAGTGCTAGCTGCTACGAATGAAGGCTTTGAGTGTGTGTGTGTGTGTGTGTGTATGTGTGTGTGTGTGTGTGTGTGTGTGTGTGTGTGTGAGAGAGAGAGAGAGAGAGAGAGAGAGAAATGAAATTGCAACTTCTACAATGCTTCTACACAAGGGTTCTATTTATAGAACCACTTGTGTGGCCTGCAAGCTAAAAAGCCCACTCAAGTGTATATGGCCCATATCTTATAATATGCAAAAATCACTTAAGCGCGTGGTACCTTACCATATTTCGTATTCTACTTAAGTACACCATACCTTACGATGTTCTATAATTCACTTAAGGGCACCGTACATTAAGGCATTCCTTAATTACTCTATCTCTCATCAATCTGTCCTTTGTGTGTGACCCTATAGGTTTTCGCGGCATTGACAATTATATTAAATCACGTATTTAACATAATAAACAGTGAGCGGTATCTAGCAACACATCACTGCTACCCAAGACACGAAAATGTCATGTGATCTGACAAATCCTTCTATAATAATAATTATGTGTATAATTACCCTTTTTCCCTTATGTCTATATTGAACACAAGGCATAGACCGTGTCATCCTTGTCCAGTTCAATATTAGGCCCGTAGACATTTATCCTGTTACGCAGGATGAGCAAATTCCATCTAGGTCACTCATGTCCCTTACCATGCTTCGTGGAGTACCCATCAACTGTCTTTATGGTCATGCAGTTACGGACAACGTTTGATCAGCAATAAGGCACTCGACTCTACATCTAGGGTCCATAGTGGTTTCAGGTCGAAGGGTGGTATACACCATTATCACCATGAGAATAACTTATGACACTTTGCATAACATTCTATATAGTATTCTCATAGAGGGTCAATCCAGTATAAATATTACTCTTAATATTCATACCTATGTTTAAGACTTGATAACTTTTTATCCATGATCCATGAGATGTGATCATCAGTCTATAAACATAATAGTCTTCATGCTTTAATGTTATCCCACTTCACAATAAAGCTTGACTACGGATACTTTAAGAATAGTGTCCTTATGTTTAATGTGATCTCATGATTAAGTCATACTTGATACATTAAACGGACTAGCTATTCTAGAGACTTTATTAAACAAACATAATAAAGAAAAAGCCTTTTATTATTAATAAATAATTCAATACAAGTACCAAAAGTATTGGCCTCTAGGGCTTACACCAACAATCTCCCACTAGCACTAGAGCCAATCAGGCATACCCTTAATACCCATAGATCTAGTATTGCCATCATGCTTCTGCTGCGCAAGAGGCTTTGTCAGTGGGTCAGCAATATTGTCAAGTGTAGGTACTCTGCATATTTTCACATCTCATCTATCTATTATCTCTCGAATGAGGTGATAACACCTAAGTATGTGTTTGGATCATTGGTGAGATCTAGGCTCCTTAGTGAAGGTGAGAAAAACAAGAAAGGGGGGGTTTGAATTGTTTAGAAAATAAGCGCTTTTTCAAAATGAAGATCACACAATGATTTTATACTGGTTCGCTTATAACACAAAGCTACTCCAGTCCACCCGGCCAAGGTGATTTCGCCTTCAACAAGGACTTAATCCACTAATCTTGAAAGATTACAAACAACGTCTAAGAGAAAGATCTCTTAGTCCTCTCAAGTATACAGACTACACAGAGTCACTTGAGGAAATCAACAATCAATAGATGAAAGATTTATGTAATCTAGAGTGCTTCTAAGATAAGCTAATATTACAATAGTAAGAACAAAGTGATTCACGTTATAAGCAAAAGCTTCGTGAAGATTTAGAGAGCAAGAATGTTTTCTTGTGCGTTGATGTTTCAGTATAATTTCTGCTTGTATATGTTGTGTGTTGAATGTTGATTTGCAGTCCTTTATATAGATCAGTGAGGTAGCAGTTGAAACTGATGAGTAATAAGATGAATTTACGCCATCACTTAAATAGCTTCTGCAGGATAACTTTCTCTCCTTGAAATGACTACTTACCACATATAGTATCTTCTTTATTGAAATTGGAGATTAACGTCTCTTTCTGTTTTAGGAAATCCATTTGCAAATCTTTACTTGACTTTAACGTTACTCTTTCATGATTAGCAATTCCATGCTCAGAGTATTTGTGTTTCTGGAGAATCTTGGAATCTTGCTTCTGATGTTGAGTTCAGATAGTTTCTTCAGACAGCGCTGATAACTTCTAGAATTTAGAGATAGCATTGTTCAGAGTCAGAACTTCTAGAGCTTACTTCTTGTTCAGATGTTTCTGATACTTGTTGTTTTGCTCAGAGTTAGACTTTCTTGAACTTGTTTCTACTTCAGATGCTTCTTATCTTCTGATAATTTGTATCTGATCTGGTTCTATATCTGATGACATCATCAGATTTCTTCCTTCTTTCTTTAGAACCCTGCACACTTAGAAACTTTTCGTTAGGGTGCCATTTTTGGTTTCATCCTTTGTTATCATCAAAATCAAGGAATCTGTTGTAGAACAATTTTTGTTCTTACAATCTCCCCCTTTTTGATGATGACAAAACAAACTTAATTAGCAGATGAAACATGAAAAAATATCAGATCAGATAGATAAGAGCTCCCCCTGAGATAGTGCTAGGGAGTTCAGAAGTTCTTACCAGAGCTTCTAAGTAAAGAGGTTTCTTGATACCTTCTGCAATTTCTTAAGTCCAGGTTAGATAAATTTATTTTTAAGAAAAATATAAGAAAAAATATGTTGCAGAATGCTTAAGGTATTAGACAATATTTTCATCAGAGCTATTAATGACTTCTCCCCCTTTTTGTCAGAATCAAAAAGACATAGCAAAAAATAAATAAATTAAGAGAAAAACAATGTATTCAGATAAAAGCACAAAGGCAACAAGAACATGAAAACATCAGAAAGCAAAAGACAAAACAACAGGCAAACAAAATAAAAAATAAAATCCTAAGTGTCTACGGGTTCGGAGGCGGAGGCATTCTCTGAAGCAACATAGCAAGCATGTTCTGGATGTTGTCGTTGACAGTATCTTGCTTGTCCATTCTGGCCCAGAGTTCATTCTGATCTTGCTTAAGTTCTTTCAGCGTTTGGAGAACCATAGGGATAACAGAAGAGGACTCCCCCAGAGTCAGAGCCTGCTGTGCTTCAGCAGCGGCCTGTGCTTCAGCTTCTGCAGCAGCAGCAGCATCTGCCAGAGCCTTAGCTTCAGCTTCCTTTTCCCTTAGGATTTCAGCTTGACGAGCCTTTTCTTCTTCCAATCTTCTGGCTTCTTCAGCTTCTCGCGCAAGTCTCTCTTCCTCTAGCCTTCTGGCTTCTTCAGCAGCTTCTCTGGCAAGTCTTTCCTGGAGTCTTGCCTCAGCATCTCTGATGTAGCCATTTCTGACTTGTTCAGAGATGTTCTTCAGTCTAAAAGCCTCAGAGGTCATCCAGCCAATGACTCTGTTCCAGTGTGTCCTTACAGAGTCAGGATCATCACTGACTTCAGAGTTAGTGGTCAGAGACTTGACCTTTTGTACTGAAGCCCCTGCTACCAGCATGATGGCTTCCTCAAGGGTAGGTACAGAAAGGTTTGGTTCAGAGGTTTGGGGTGAAGATGTTGGAGGGCTGAGATTTAATGTGAGAGGTTCAGATTCTGCTTCAGGTTCAGATCTTTGGGGTGAAGCGTAAAGAGGGTTTAAGTCTAAAGGTTCAGTTTCAGTTTCTGATTCAGGTGCAGCAGAGGTGTTTGGTGGGTTGATATCAGAGGTGGGAAGGTCAGAGGGTTGGTCTTCAGAAGGTTGTTTTTCAGAAGGGATGGTGGTTGTTTGTTGTGGTGGTGAAGTTATTTCAGGTTCTGTTGGTTGTTGTGAAGCGAGGTTTTGAGCATAAATTTGGGCTAAGGTTGGAGAGTCAGGGTCAGAGTAATCTTGGTCAGAGGAGATAGAAAGGTATGGGGGTGATTCTGGTTCTGAGGATAATGAAGAGGAAGTGCTTTGGTTCATTTGTTCAGGTTCAGAAGGAGGTATGAATGTACGGGCGATATTTAGAATTGGTGAAGATTGTGAAGTTCTGGTGGTTGAAGGTGGGATTTCAGAAGTTGTATAAATGGGTGGTGTTGGGAGAGGATTAGAGGAAAGAGTAGAGGAAACCATCAGAGGTTCAGAGGGAATAGGAGGAACAGACGTACCAGTAGAAATTTTCAGAGGAGCTGGAGATCTGCTTCCAGAAGATTCTTCAATTCTTGCCTTCTTTTCCTGAGATGCTATCTTCTTCTCAGAGAGACCTCTCTTGTACCTGACGAAGTCTTCTTCTGAATCTAGACAATCGTCGAGGCTGAAGTCAGATATGTCAACACCTTCATCCAGCAGACGATTAAGATAGATAGCAACCGCATCTTTGGGTTCATTCTTGAAGAACCTTGCAAGACCATGAGGCAGCTTCCTCTGATCTTTCAACGAATCCCAGGATGTATCCAGAGTGGGTCTGACTTGAATCTTCTTGATTATTCCCATACTCTTGAGATTTCTGGCGTTCAGAGGCTTCCCAGTATCTATTGCCAGATCTTGCATCAGCTTGGCTTTCTCCAGATGATCTACCAACCCATTCTCAATGAAGACATCAGATATGAGCCTTCCCAGAGGGATGTAGGATCTGGGCTTCATGTTGTTCCTGGTTTCCCTTACAGAATCTCTGAGATATCTGAAGAGAAGTGCAGGAAGGCAGATCTTCACACCCTTCTGAATGCAGTACAGAATGCACTTCTGATCTGCATTGATGTAATCAGAGGAGTTGGATGCTGGGCGGTGGTGAATAGTTCCCAGAATGATCTTCAGCCACACTCTGAGGTTCTGATGCAGCTCTTTGTTCTTTGAAGGATTTCCTTCAGTGTTGGGTTTGAAGATGGTTGGATTGATTACATCAGTAATGCGCTTTGACCTAGGAGGGATGTTGTAAATCCTTTTTCCTCCATCTTTCTCCATGTTCAATAGGGAGGCAATAGACTCTTCAGTGATTACTATCTTTACCCCCAAAACATGAGAGACGATGAAATGATCATCAGCATCTGCAAATCTCCAGAACTCCTTGATGAGAAGTGGGTAAACAGGGCCATAGAGCCTTTGGAAGTAGTTTCCCCAACCTTGTTTACGAAGTTCTTCAGTAAGATCAACGCCATTTCTCTTCAAGTTGTCGAAATCTACTAGTGTTTCACACAACACGTCCAGTCCTTCAAAAGGGGTTGCTAGGTTTATATGGGGTTCACGGTCAAGAACATGGGGTTCCTTGTAAACAGGAGTGATAGAGACGCCTGTAACCGTTGGAGTTGGAATGCTTGAAGTTTGAGCAGTTTAGCTTGATTCCATTTGTTGAGAAAAGTTAAACACTTCTTGTTGTTGAGCGTCCATGGTGAAGAAGAAGATGAAGATTGAGAGTTTGCAGAGAATGCTTCAGAGAGGTTTAGGGTTTTAGAGAGGGTTTGAGAGTGAGTGAGAGTGAAAAGTGTGTGAAATGTGAGAAAAGTGTTTAAATACTCTAAGTAAAACACATGCAAAACGACACATCAAATTGCGTTAGTACAAAGCTCAAGATTGCACGCTTGGGGGAAAAATGATTACAGCTAATTAATGAATGTCTAATCCCAACAGTACGCACACTGCTCAAGGAGATTTCAAACGTTTGTCCTTTGAATTTCTTTTGACAGCTGTCTAGAAGTTCTAGGGTTAGACGCTTAGTGCTCCACGTGTTGATGTATCTGATCTTCAAGAATACCAAAAGATTGATTCCTGGAGATTTCTAACTCAGATATCTTCTTAACTGGTAGAAGTATCAGAGTCAGAGGCAGAAGTACATTTGTTTTTATATCAGAGTCTCATTTTACATTTTCAGAGCCACACTTCATTCAGGGCAATTTTTAATGTTCAGATTTTCTAAGATGAAAAGAAATCTATCTTCAGCTAGAGGCTTAGTAAAGATATCTGCCCATTGATGTTCTGTATCAATGAACTTCAATGTTACTATCCCTTTCTGAACATAGTCTCTGATAAAATGATGTTTTATTTCAATGTGTTTGGCTCTGGAATGTAGAATGGGATTCTTACTTAAACAAATAGCAGCAGTATTATCACAAAAGATAGGAATGTTACTCTCAAAGATTTGCAGATCTTCTAACTGATGCTTCATCCAGAGCATCTGAGTTGTGCACAGTGATGCTGAGATGTATTCTACTTCTGCAGTTGATAGAGCAATTGTTGACTGTCTTTTGCTAGCCCAGGATATCAGATTGTTTCCCAGAAGCTGGCAATTTCCAGATGTGCTTTTTCGTTCTAATCTATCTCCTGCATAATCTGCATCACAGTAACCAGAAAGTCTATACTCTGATGTTTTCTTATACATCAGGCCCAGGTTAGGAGTTCCTTTCAGATACTTAAGAATTCTCTTAACTGCTGTTAAATGAGATTCTCTAGGATCTGATTGGAATCTGGCACAAAGACAGACGCTAAAGAGAATATCAGGACGAGTAACAGTCAGATAGAGAAGAGAGCCTATCATACCTCGATAGAGCTTCTGACAAACCTTGTTGCTTACCTCTTCCTTTTCAAGAATGCAAGTTGGGTGCATGGGAGTTTTTGCAGAGTTGCATTCAGTCATGTCAAACTTCTTCAGAACGTCTTTAATGTACTTGCTTTGATGAACGTACGTGACTTCTGGAGTTTGATTAATTTGAATTCCCAGAAAGAACTTTAGTTCTTGCATTAAACTCATTTCAAATTCTGCCTGCATTAACTTAGAAAATTCTTGGCAAACAGAGATATTAGCAGAACCAAAAATAATATCATCAACGTAAATCTGGCATATCATGAGATCATTATTAAGGTTTTTACAGAAGAGTGTAGAATCAACTTTCCCTCTGATAAAATTTTGTTCCAGAAGAAAATTGCTTAATCGTTCATACCAAGCTCTGGGAGCTTGTTTAAGTCCATATAAGGATTTCTAGAGTTTAAAAACATGTTCTGGAAAATTTGAATTTTCAAAACCTGGAGGTTGGTTGACATATACTTCTTCTGAAATATAACCATTAAGGAATGCACTCTTGACATCCATTTGGTATAATTTGATAGAGTGATTAATAGCAAAAGATACAAGAAGACGAATAGATTCTAACCTCGCGACTGGAGCAAAGGTTTCATTATAGTCAATACCTTCTTGTTGACTGTAACCTTGAGCTACCAGTCGAGCCTTGTTTCTGACGACTTCTCCTTTCTCGTTCAGCTTGTTTCTGAAAACCCATCTGGTTCCAATGACATGAGTGCCTCTGGGTTTAGGAACGAGATCCCAGACATCATTCTTTGAGAATTGATATAATTCTTCTTGCATGGCTGAAACCCAGTCGTTATCCTGAAGTGCTTCATCACAAGAAATAGGCTCAATCAGAGACACTAGTCCCAGAGGAGTATCTTCAGAGGTCCTGAAGGTAGATCTGGTTCTGACAGGTTCGTCCTTGTTTCCCAGAATCAAATCTTCAGATACGTTGATACGACTTTTAACTTTCTTTGGGATTTCTGGGGTTTTAGTTTCTTCAGAGTTCTGAGTGACAGTTGCTTCTGGAGCTTTATCAGAACCTGCAAGGGTGATTTCTAAATCTGCAAAATCTTCAACTAGTTTTGACTTTTCAGGGTCAAGCTTATCATCAAATCTGACATGAATTGATTCTTCCACAATTTTGGTTTCTGTGTTGTATACTCTGTAGCCTTTAGAGCGTTCTGAGTATCCTAACATAATACCTTTCTGTGCTTTGGAATCAAACTTGTTTAGATGTTCTTTAGTATTTAAGATAAAGCAAGAACATCCAAAAGGATGAAAATATGAAATGTTTGGTTTTCTTCCTTTACACAGTTCATAGGGAGTCTTTTCCAGAATGGGTCTTATAGAGATTCTATTCTGAATGTAACACGCTGTATTTACAGCCTCTGCCCAAAAGTGCTTTGCCACATTAGTTTCATTGATCATGGTTCTAGCCATCTCTTGGAGTGTCCTATTCTTCCTCTCTACAACTCCATTTTGTTGTGGAGTTCTAGGGCAGGAGAAATCATGGGATATTCCATTAGAGTCAAATAATTCCTCAAAATCTTTGTTTTCAAATTCCCCACCATGATCACTTCTGACTCTAACAATTTTAGAGTCAAATTCTTTTTGCACTTTGGAACAGAAACTGGTGAATACAGAGTGAGACTCACTCTTGTGCTTTAGGAATTTCACCCATGTCCAGCGGCTGTAATCATCAACAATTACTAGTCCATATTTCTTTCCATTGACTGATGTTGTTTTCACAGGACCAAATAAGTCAATGTGAAGAAGTTCCAGAGGCTTAGAGGTAGAAACAACATTTTTCTTTTTAAAGGATGTTTTTGAAAATTTTCCTTTCTGACATGCTTCACACAGAGCATCTGAAGAAAACTTCAGTTTAGGTAGGCCTCTGACTAACTCGAGTTTATTTAGCTGAGAAAGTTTCCTCATGCTAATGTGGCCCAAGCGTCTATGCCATACCCATTGCTCTTCGTGAACTGACATCAGACATTTAACATTTTGTTCTTTTAAATCAGAAAGATTTATTTTATAAATGTTGTTTTTCCTCTTGCCTGTGAAAAGGACAGAGCCATTGTTCTGATTAATGGCTTTACATGTTTTTTGATTAAAGATTACATCATAACCGTTATCACTTAATTGACTTATGGATAACAAGTTATGCATTAATCCTTCTACATAAAGAACATCAGATATAGAGGGAAGAGTACCATTACCAATAGTTCCGGAGCCTCTGATCCTTCCTTTCTGATCTCCTCCGAAACCTACGAATCCAGCATCTTTAAGTTCCAGGCTTTGGAACATAGACTTTCTTCCCGTCATGTGTCGCGAGCATCCAGAGTCCAGGTACCATGACTGGTGTCTGAACTTTGCTGCATAGGATATCTGCAACATACACAATCTTATCTTTTGGTACCCAGAATCTCTTGGGTCCTTTCAGATTAGTTTTCTCAGAGTTTCTTATAACTTTGGGTTTTCTAGCATTTTTAAATTTTTGTTCTTGTGTGTGTGTATAGTGATATGAAAAGGGAGACTTAAGTTGGTTACTGGTAGAAGTTTTATCTTCCTTAGGATCATACCCAATTCCCTTTTTATTGTTCTGACTTACTCCATAAATCATGGATGCCATAATACTCCTACCTATCCCATTTTTCAGAAATTCTTGAAAGGCTTCTTCATATTCATAAATTATTTTATTTGAAGTTTGTGGTGCTTGAGACAACGCTTCTTCTAATTCTGAGTTTTTTGTTTTTGCTCCATCTCTTTCTAACGTTAAAGATCTGATTGTATCTTCTTGTGCTAGAATTGTTATCTCAAGTTCACTACATTCTTCAAATTTTGCTTTAAGACAACCTTTAATGTTTTTAATTCTTTGTTTTAATTTCTGATAAGAGCTAAGAGTTTCTGACAAGCATGATTCTAAATCAGATCGAGAAAGTTCAGAGAATACCTCTTCAGATTCTTCATCTGAGCTACTGGATGTGGTAGCCATAAGTGCCACGTTGGCCTGTTCATCAGAGTCAGATTCTGATGATCCAGATTCACTATCATCCCAGGTAGCCATCAGTACTTTCTTTGTCCTGAAGGTATTTTTCTTGAAGCTTTCTTTTCTAGAGTTGTCCTTCTTTAGCTTGGGGCATTCATTTCTGTAATGACCTGTTTCTTTACATTCATAACAGGTAATATCTTTGTTAGCTTTACCTTTTGAAGTTGATTCTGATCGATCCCCTCTGGGTCTTGATCTTCTGAAGTTGTTGTTCCTCTTTTTCCAGAGTTGCTTAACTCTTCTGGTTAGTAGGGACAATTCTTCTTCATCATCAGAGTCTTCTGGTTCAGAGTTGTCAGCATCTTCAGTTTCTGCCTGGAGAGCTTTGGTTATGTCAAGTTTGCGTCTTTCAGGTCTGGACTTTAATGCTACAGACTTGTTCCTTTTCTGAGGCTCATCTTCCTCTAGTTCTATCTCATGGCTTCTGAGAGAACTGACAAGTTCTTCAAGGCTAATATTGTTCAGATCCTTTGACAGCTTCAGAGCAGTAACCATAGGTCTCCATTTCTTTGGCAGACTTCTGACTATCTTTTTGACATGGTCTGCAGTTGTGTATCCTTTGTCTAGAACCTTGAGACCTGCAATCAGAGTTTGGAATCTAGAGAACATTGCCTCTATGGCTTCATCATCCTCCATTTTGAAGGCTTCATATTTCTGGATAAGCGCCAGAGCCTTTGTCTCTTTGACTTGAGAGTTTCCTTCATGAGTCATCCTCAGAGAGTCAAGTATGTCTTTGGCGGTTTCTCTGTTGGTGATCTTTTCATACTCGTTGTAAGATATAGCATTTAGGAGTATGGTTCTGGCCTTGTGATGATTCTTGAAAACTTGTTTCTGATCATCTGACATCTTACTTCTGGGAACTTCAGCTCCATCCTCTGTGACAGGAGGTTTGTATCCATCTGTGACAATGTCCCAGAGTTCAGCATCATAACCCAGAAAGAAACTTTCAATTCTATCTTTCCAGTAGTCAAACTTTTCTCCATCAAAAACAGGAGGCTTAACATTGTAACTATCTTTTTCATTTGAGTGGGCCATAGTTTTTCTCGTACTGGATCTCTCTACACTGTTAAGTGTTTGATTAGAAAATCAATAACAGAGCCGGAGCTCTGATACCAATTGAAGGTGAGAAAAACAAGAAAGGGGGGGTTTGAATTGTTTAGAAAATAAGCGCTTTTTCAAAATGAAGATCACACAATGATTTTATACTGGTTCGCTTATAACACAAAGCTACTCCAGTCCACCCGGCCAAGGTGATTTCGCCTTCAACAAGGACTTAATCCACTAATCTTGAAAGATTACAAACAACGTCTAAGAGAAAGATCTCTTAGTCCTCTCAAGTATACAGACTACACAGAGTCACTTGAGGAAATCAACAATCAATAGATGAAAGATTTATGTAATCTAGAGTGCTTCTAAGATAAGCTAATATTACAATAGTAAGAACAAAGTGATTCACGTTATAAGCAAAAGCTTCGTGAAGATTTAGAGAGCAAGAATGTTTTCTTGTGCGTTGATGTTTCAGTATAATTTCTGCTTGTATATGTTGTGTGTTGAATGTTGATTTGCAGTCCTTTATATAGATCAGTGAGGTAACAGTTGAAACTGATGAGTAATAAGATGAATTTACGCCATCACTTAAATAGCTTCTGCAGGATAACTTTCTCTCCTTGAAATGACTACTTACCACATATAGTATCTTCTTTATTGAAATTGGAGATTAACGTCTCTTTCTGTTTTAGGAAATCCATTTGCAAATCTTTACTTGACTTTAACGTTACTCTTTCATGATTAGCAATTCCATGCTCAAAGTATTTGTGTTTCTGGAGAATCTTGGAATCTTGCTTCTGATGTTGAGTTCAGATAGTTTCTTCAGACAGCGCTGATAACTTCTGGAATTTAGAGATAGCATTGTTCAGAGTCAGAACTTCTAGAGCTTACTTCTTGTTCAGATGCTTCTGATACTTGTTGTTTTGCTCAGAGTTAGACTTTCTTGAACTTGTTTCTACTTCAGATGCTTCTTATCTTCTGATAATTTGTATCTGATCTGGTTCTGTATCTGATGACATCATCAGATTTCTTCCTTCTTTCTTTAGAACCCTGCACACTTAGAAACTTTTCGTTAGGGTGCCATTTTTGGTTTCATCCTTTGTTATCATCAAAATCAAGGAATCTGTTGTAGAACAATTTTTGTTCTTACACTTAGCTTGTGCGATAGCACCATTGTTATCACAATAGAGACCAATGGGATCCACAATGCTAGGAACTATGCCAAGTTCACTAATGAACTTTTTGATCCAAATAGCTTCCTTTGTTGCACTTGAGGCAGCAATATACTCGGTCTCGGTTGTAGAATCAGCAATTGTATCTTGCTTTGAACTTTTCCAGCTCACAGCGCCACCGTTTAAGCAAAACACATAACCAGATTGCGATCTAAAGTCATCCTTATCTGTCTGGAATCTAGCATCGGGGTATCCAATTACAGCCAACTCTTCCTGACCTCCATATATCAAGAATGAGTCCTTAGTCCTTCTCAAATACTTAAGGATATCCTTGGCAACTACCCAATGGGCATCACCAGGATCAGATTGGTACCTTCTCGTTGCACTTAAAGCATACGAGACATATGGTCGAGTACATAACATGGCATACATAATAGATCCTATTGCAGATGCATATGGAATTTTATTCATGAGATCCCTTTCTTCCTTAGTTGAAGGGGATTGTGTTTTTGATAGACACAGGCCATGTTGCATAGGTATGAATCCTTTCTTGGAATCATGCATATTAAAGTGTCTCAGCACTTTGTCTATGTACATACTCTGACTTAGGTCAAGCAGTTTTTGTGATCTATCTCTATAGATTCTGATTCCTAATATATAGGTTTCTTCACCTAGGTCCTTCATAGAAAAGCATTTCCCCAACCAAGACTTTACTTGTTGCAGGGTAGGGACATTGTTTCCAATGAGTAATATGTCATCTACATATAATACCAGGAAAACGATCATGCTCCCACTAACCTTCTTGTAGACACAAGGCTCATCTTTGTTCTTGATGAATCCATATTGTTTTACTGTTTCATCAAAACGAAGATTCCAACTTCTGGAAGCTTGCTTCAATCCATAGATTGATCTTTGTAACTTGCATATCTTTTGGGCTTCTTCTGGTATGTCAAATCCTTCAGGCTGTGTCATGTACACATCCTCAAGAAGATTCCCATTAAGGAAAGGAGTTTTGACATCTATCTGCCATATTTCATAATTATGATATGCAGCGATAGCAAGTAAAATCTGAACAGATTTAAGCATTGCAACTGGTGAAAAGGTTTCATCATAGTCAACCCCATTAATTTGTTTATATCCTTTTGCAACCAGTCTTGCCTTATAGGTATGTACCTTACCATCCATGCCGGTCTTCTTTTTGAAGACCCACTTGCATCCTATAGGGTTAACTCCTACAGGAGGCTCTACCAAGGTCCAAACTTGGTTTGTGTACATGGAATCCATTTCAGATTTCATGGCTTCTAGCCACTTCTCAGACTCGGGACCAGTTATGGCCTCTTGGTAGGTCACAAGCTCATCTTGATCCATGAGTAATACATCACCTTGATCAGTTATGAGATATCCATATCTCTCAGGTTGGTGACGTATCCTGCTTGACCTACGCTGGTCTTGTTCTACTTGAGCATGTTGCTCTTCCACAACTACTTGTGTTTCCTGCTCTAATTCCTCCATAGGTTTATCGATGCTTTTTTATTCTTGAATTTCTTCAAGCTCTACTTTCCTCCCACTGATTCCTTTGGAAATAAAGTCCTTTTCTAGGAAAACTCCAGTTCGAGCGACAAACACTTTGCCCTCAGAAGGATTGTAGAAGTAATACCCTCTTGTTTCTTTAGGATACCCTACAAATAAGCGTTTGTCAGATTTGGGCTCAAGCTTAGTTGAAATTTGTCGTTTCACATAAACTTCGCAACCACAAATCTTCATGTAAGACATATATGGTTTCTTACCACTCCATATCTCATATTGTGTCTTCTCAACCTTTTTGGATGGAACACGGTTAAGTGTGTAAGTTGCTGTCAATAGTGCATGTCCCTAAAAGGAGTTTGGAAGATCAGTGTGACTCATCATGGATCGGACCATGTCTAACAGGGTTCGATTTCTTCTCTTAGATACCCCATTCCATTGGGGTGTTCCAGGAGGAGTAAGTTGGGATAGGATCCTACACTCTTTCAGATGGTCATCAAACTCTAGGCTTAAATACTCACCACCTCGATCTGATAGAAGAGTTTTAATATTCTTACCTAGTTGGTTTTGTACTTCATTCTTGAATTCCTTGAACTTTTCAAAGGACTCTGATTTGTGTTTCATTAAATACACATAACCATATCTACTGAAATCATTAGTAAATGTGATGAAGTACTGAAAACCTCCTTTGGCTGGTATGTTCAGTGGTCCACATACATCAGTATGTATGAGGGCCAAAAGATCATTAGCTCTTTCACCTTTTCCTGTGAATGAAGACTTTTTCATCTTTCCAATTAAACAAGATCTGCATGTCTCATATGATTCATAATCAAAAGAGTCCAAGAGTCCATCTTTATGGAGTTTGGAAATGTGTTTCTCATTTATGTGGCCTAATCGACAATGCCAAAGGTAAGTTGGATTTAACTCATTAGGTTTCATCCTTTTAGT
This sequence comes from Lathyrus oleraceus, assembly GCF_024323335.1. Taxonomy (NCBI): domain Eukaryota; kingdom Viridiplantae; phylum Streptophyta; class Magnoliopsida; order Fabales; family Fabaceae; genus Lathyrus; species Lathyrus oleraceus. Next base: position 303,931,767 of record NC_066581.1, read on the forward strand.
ATTAATGTTATAAATAGGCATTTCAAGATCAAGGACATATAGTCCATTGTTCATTTGTGCAGTAGCATAGAATATATCATTCAAATAAATTGAGCAACAATTGTTCTTTATTATAAATGAAAAACCAAACTTGTCCAAACAAGAAACGGAAATAATATTCCTGCTAATTGCAGGTACATAATAATAGTTCTCTAACTGAATTATTAAACCACTAGGTAAAGTCAATACATAAGTTCCTACAGCTAGAGCAACAACCTTTGCTCCATTGCCAACTCATAGGTCGACTTCACCTTTTGCCAAATCTCTACTCCTTTTTAGTCCCTGCACATTGGTACAAATGTGAGAACCGCATCCAGTATCTAATACCCATGATGCAGAAGTAGATAAATTAATTTCAATAACAAAAATACCTGAAGTTGAAGTCTCTACTCCATTCTTCTTATCTTCCAGTGTCCGGTCTTACCGCAATGGAAGTAGGTGCCTTCTTTTGCTATGCCTCCACTAGGCTTCAAAGCAGCAACAGTGGGTTTGGGTTTGGCAACTTCCTTGCCTTTCCCTTTATCACCCTGCTTGGTGGGCCTTTTGTTCTGTCTCTTTCCATTTCCGATCATCATAATGGACTTCCCTTTTGAATTCAGATTTTGCTCAGCAGTTCTTAACATGGCTAGCAGTTCAGGAAGAGATTTATCCATATCATTCATATTGAAATTTAGGACAAATTGACTGAATATATCTGGCAACGATTGCAAGATCAAATTAGTCGTAAGTTCCTTTCCGAGGGGAAAACCCAACCTCTCAAGGTTTTCCACATACCCAATCATCTTGAGCACATGGGGACCTACAGGGGCTCCCTCATCTAACTTGCCTTGAAAAAGGGATTTTGAAACTTCAAACCTTTCATGCCTTGCTTGCTCTTGATAGAGCATTTTCAGGTGTTCAATCATATCAAACGTTGCCATGTTCTCATGTTGCTTTTGCAACTCTGGATTCATGGTAGCTAGCATGAGACAAGCAGTTTCATTGGCATCATCGACATGCTTCTTATAAGCATCTCTTTCCGCCTTAGGTGCAGAACTAGGAGGTTCCTCTTCAGGAACAGGTTTCTCCAATACGTACAGCTTTCTATCATGTTTGAGGATAATCCTCAGATTTCGGTGGCAATCCAAAAAAATTGTCACAGACAATTTTTCCTTGTCAAGGATTGATCGCAAAATGTTGTTAGAGGTGTTTGTTGTCATGGTAATCTACATGAAAATAATGAAAATATAAGTATCAATAACATATTTAATTAGGCCTTTAATTAAATATGCTCCCACTATTTTACTCAAAACAAATGACCCTCACCATTTGATTCGGAAAATCCCGTTGGAAGATTTTCTAGTGGGTCGAGATCCATGTTTCACTTTGTTTTAAGTCCGCGTAGGCGGATTAGACAAAACTAGGTTATTTAGGTAGGAACTCCTTCCAATTGTATCTAATACAGCTCTCGAATATTTTAGTTGGGTGAATAACTCCTTATTCCAATCCATCACATGGATCATTTCCAACTCTTGCTTCTAAACATATATAATCTTATTAGAATTTGTTTAGTTAAGTTTGACCCATTGTTTTAACAATTGGATATTACAATTATCCCATCGCACCTTACTAATATAGAACATGCACCTCGCGTAGGCAAAACCTACATTATCCGATACTAGTCTTGATGAGTGCTAAAACTTGGAAAGCACAAACTTAATATTTAATTTGAGGGAATTTGTAATTATTCTGATCTCACCGACTTATTTATCATATAAACCGTCTCTCACATGCATCAACATACATTCACATGCATCAATATACATAATGAAATAGTTATGGCCCATAGCGCAATTGTTCTCCCAAGCCAATGAGAGAACCTAAGTTAACCTAATAACGATTTAAGCTTCTCCAAGAAAGATCTTCAAGGTTGTCCTCCTTTGATATTGAATTCTTCTCTTTCTTCATAACATTACATTACATAAAAGAAACTCGTTTTACATACGAGGGAGTGAGATGAGAAAAGAAGTTACATTAAGAGATTAAAAGAGAGGCACGACACGTAGGTCGTATTTTAAAACCCAAAACAAAATAAAGGAAAACTAAGGCCATAACCGATCACCACAAGACAATAATAATAAACACATTATTATTATTATTATTATTTTTAATTCTTTTAATTAATTAAAACCAAATTAAATTTCGGCGACCGATCACACTACGCAGAGTTAGCCGGGGGTCCGCTGCCCGGTCAGCGGGAACAATTCATTTGAAATCGATGTCGTTTTTCGCATCAACACTTGATACTTTAAAGCACAACTCTTGCGCAGTCACAATCCTAATCGCATAACTATTTGGCAACACAACCCTTGTGCCGTCATTAACCCTAATGCATAACTCTTTGACAACACAACCCCTGTGCCGTCATTAACCCTAATGCATAAATCTTTGACAACACAACCCTTGTGCCGTCATTAACCCTAATGCACCAATTTCAGACCGTCAAACACATCTCAATTGTTGATTCAGTATGATTGATCAACACGTCATTGCTTCACCATACTAATGTCGGATCAAGAAGCAAACGACTATTGATCGCTCAAAGGAAAACAACCATTAAGTGTTTGAATGAATGAAACAGAAACAGTATATCATATATACCGTATTTTGCATCAGGATTACTTATATCATATATATAACTTGATCAATCTCAATTTAATTACTCGTTTATTCTTTGATTCATTCTGTCTTTTAATCGTATTAATACAGAAAATCAAAAAATAAACAGCTATCAGATGCATGGTTTCGTAAGTGGCTCTGATACCACTGAAGGAGAAGGGCAATCCAAAACGCAGTGGAATTTAAAATTTCTCCTTTAATGATCCTTACGAATGGGCATGATCAGTGATAGAATCGTTACCTCTTGTGGCGATTATAACCTTTGATGCAGATCTACGGAGCGATCATGAACGTTGAACAATGACAACGCCTCTACTCAGTCCACACGAACGGATTCCTTCAATCTCAGTTCTAGCTGCTACGAATGAAGACTTTGAGTGTGAGAGAGAGAGAGAGAAACGAAATTGCAACTTCTACAATGCTTCTACACAAGGGTTCTATTTTATAGAACCACTTGTGTGGGCTGCAAGCTAAAAAGCCCACTCAAGTGTATATGGCTCATATCTTATAATATGCCAAAATCACTTAAGCACCTGATACCTTACCATATTTCGTATTCTATTTAAGTACACCGTACTTTACGATGTTCTATAATTCACTTAAGGGCACCGTACATTACGGTATTCCTTAATTACTCCATCTCTCATCAATTTGTCCTTTGTGTGTGACCCTATAAGTTTTCGCGGCATTGGCAATTATACTAAATCACGTATTTAACATAATAAACTGTAAGCGGTATCTAGCAACACATCACTGCTACCCAAGACACGAAAATGTCATGTGATCTGACAAATCCTTCTATGATAATAATTATGTGTATATTTACCCTTTTGCCCTTATGTCTATATTGAACACAAGGCATAGACCGTGTCATCCTTGTCAAGTTCAATATTGGGCCCATAGACATTTATCCTGTTATGCAGGATGGGCAAATTCCATCTAGGTCACTCATGTCCCTTAGCATGCTTCGTGGAGTACCCATCAACTGTCTTTATGGTCATCCAGTTATGGACAATGTTTGATCAGCAATAAGGCACTCGACTCTACATCTAGGGTCCATAGTGGTTTCAGGTCGAAGGGTGGTATACACCATTATCACCATGAGAATAACTTATGACACTTTGCATTACATTCTATATAGTATTCTCATAGCGGGTCAATCCAGTATAAATATTACTCTTAATATTCATACCTATGTTTAAGACTTGATAACTCTTTATCCATGATCCATGAGATGTGATCATCAATCTATAAACATAATAGTCTTCATGCTTTACTGTTATCCCACTTCACAATAAAGCTTGACTACGGATACTTTAAGAATAATGTCCTTATGTTTAATGTGATCTCATGATTAAGTCATACTTGATACATTAAACAGACTAGCTATTCTAGGGACTTTATTAAACAAACATAATAAAGAAAAAGCCTTTTATTATTAATAAATAATTCGATACAAGTACCAAAAGTATTGGTCTCTAGGGCTTACACCAACAGAAAATTCTCCGGTCACCACCCAAGAGATTTGCCATGAAAGTGACAGCCATAGAAGAATCTCAACATATCTGCAAGATGAGAGTGGATGAGCTAATTGGATCCCTCAAAACATTCAAGTTGGGAATGAGTGATGGATCTGAAAAGAAAGTCAAAAGCATAGCCTTTATGTAAAACACTGAAGAGAAAAAGGAAGACAGTAGTCAGGATACTGATGAAGATCTGGCAAATGATGTAACATTACTTGGGAGACAATTCAACAAACTCCTGAAGAGGATGGATGTAAGGTCAAAGTCTAATGTTAAGAACAACTCATTTGACATTAGTAGGTCCAATGATGCTGGAAGAAGAACAAAATCTGAGGAAAAATCCAAACAGGGCAAAGGAATTCAGTGCCATGAATGTGAAGGATATGGACACATTAGAGCTGAATGTGGGACATATCTCAAGAAACAGAAGAAGAGTATTGTTGCTACTTGGTCTGATGAAAGTGAAACAGAAGGAGAGTTTGCCAATCTTGTGACTGCCTTGATTGGAAGATGGGATTCTGATGAAGACTCCAGTGATGATGAAGTAACCTTTAATGAATATATACTACCTACAGGAAGTTATGTTTCAGAAGTGAAGAACTGTGTCAGCAAGTGGAGAATCAGAAGAAATTGATAACCCAACTAGAGGATGAGAAGACAGAACAATTAGAAACCATTTCTAAGTTGAAGATCGAAGCCGTATTCCTGAACTCCAAACTGGATGAGATGACGAATTATGTCAGAATGCTAAATAGTGGATCTGATACCTTAGACAAAATCCTCCAGACTGGAAAGATGGCAGGAGACATGACTGGCCTTGGGTTCAATGATCATCTCCTGAGTGTAGTCTCACTGGTAGAAAACCAAAGATGTCACATCAGGTGTCTCAACATCACAAGGAAATACAACATAAAGGAAAACACCAAAGATGGAGATGTCATTACTGTGGGAAATTTGGCCATATAAAACCATTCTGCTTTAAGTTGTATGGTTATCCTAGTCCTACTCATCATCAACCTATACCTAAACAACACATCCCTGTTAACAGAAAGTAGTGGGTTCCTAGGGTTGGTGCTACTAACTTGATAGCTCACACTTCCTTTAGAGTCTCAGCCAAAGAAGACTGGTACTTTGACAGTGGATGCTCCAGACACATGACTGGAAGCAAAAACTGCTAATTGACCTCCAACCTCATGCCACCAGCTATGTAACTTTTGGTGATGGAGAAAAGAGTGAAATCAAGGGGATTGGAAAGCTAAACTACCCTGGAGTCCCTAACCTCGATAATGTGTTGCTTGTTAAAGGATTGACTGCAAACCTGATCAGTATCAGTCAACTATGTGACCAAGGTGTAAATGTGAACTTCACAAAAACTGAATGCTTGATTACTAATGAAAAAAATTAGGTGATCATGAAAGGATTCAGGTCTAAGGACAATTGCTATATGTGGAATTCTCAAGAAACTAGCTATTCATCAATGTGTACTCTAGCTAAAGAAGAAGAAGAAGTGAAACTATGACATCAAAAACTGGGTCATCTACATCTTAAAGGAATGAAGAGGATTATATATGTTGAAGCTGTCAGAGGAATCCCAAAATTAAATATTGATGAAGGAAGAGTTTGTGGTGATTGTCAGATTAGAAAGCAGACAAAGATGTCACATCAGAAGATCAAACATGACACCACATCTAGAGTGCTGGAACTTCTCCACATGGACTTGATGGGACCTATGTAGCTGGAAAGTCTTGGTGGGAAAAGGTATGCTTATGTTGTGGTGGAAGATTTCTCCAGATATACCTGGGTAAATTTTATAAGGGAAAAATCTGATGTGTTTGATGTGTTCAAAGATCTTTGCCAAAGACTTCAAAGAGAAAGAGAGATTCATGTTATCAGAATCAGAAGTGATCATGGGAAAGAATTGGAGAAAAGTAAATTTGTTGAATTATGTTCATATGAAGGAATTGGTCATGAGTTCTCCTCTCCCATTACCCCTCGGCAAAATGGCGTGGTAGAAAGGAAAAATAGAACTCTCCAAGAATCTGCTAGAGCTATGATTCATGCTAAGAAGTTGCGTTACCACTTCTGGGTTGAAGCTATGAACACGACCTGCTATGTTCACAACAGATTAACCTTGAATAAAGGGACCCCAACCACTTTATATGAAGTCTAGAAGGGAAGAAGACCTATTGTCAAATACTTCCATGTGTTTGGTAGTAAATGTTATATCCTGGATGATCGTGAACAAAGAAGGAAAATGGACCCCAAGAGTGATGAAGGAATATTTCTGGGCTACTCAACAAACAGCAGAGCGTTTAGAGTTTTTAATTCCAGAACAAAAGTTATGATGGAATCTATCAATGTTGTTGTTGATGATCAAGAGACTGATGTCACAGACGATGTTGAAACATTTCTGAATGATGCCCCAACTGATCTCTTGGAAAAAGTAATGAGAGTGAGTCCACTCAAGCTGAACCTGAAGCTGATAAAATTAATAAGGGACCCTTTACCAGAATTCAGAAGGATCATCCTAAAGATCTCATTATAGGAGACCCAAATAAAGGGGTCACCACTAGATCAAGGGAAGTGATCTCACATGGCTGTTTTGTGTCCAAGATTGAGCCTAAGAATTTCAAAGAAGCCTTCATTGATGAATTCTGGATCAATGCCATGCAGGAAGAGTTAGGCCAATTAAAGAGAAATGAAGTGTGGGAATTGGTTCCAAGACCTAAAGGAATAAATGTTATTGGAACAAAGTGGGTTTACAAGAATAAATCTGATAAAAAAGGTGTGGTTCCTAAAAATAAAGCAAGATTGGTAGCACAAGAATACACTCAAGTTGAAGGAGTTGACTTTGATGAAACATTTTCTCCTGTAGCTCGCCTAGAGTCCATTAGATTACTGCTAGGAGTGCCATGTATTATGTAGTTTAAACTGTTCCAAATGGATGTGAAAAGTTCCTTCTTAAATGGCTACTTAAATGAGGAAGTGTATGTTGAACAACCTAAAGGGTTCACAGACCCAAATCTTCCAAAGCATGTGTATAAGTTGAGGAAAGCCCTCTATGGGTTGAAACAAGCTCCTAGAGCTTGGTATGAGAGACTTACAGTGTTTCTCATTGGCAATGGATACAAGAAGGGAGGCATTGATAAGACTTTATTTGTCAAAAATGAAGGAGGAAAGTTCATGGTGGCTCAGATATATGTGGATGATATTGTGTTTGGTGGGATGTCAAGTAAGATGGTTCAACATTTTGTTGAACAAATGCAGTCTGAATTTGAAATGAGCCTTGTTGGAGAACTAACCTATTTTCTTGGGCTACAAGTCAAGCAGATGGAAGATTCTATCTTTCTATCTCAAAGTAAATATGCCAAAAATATTGTTAAGAAGTTTGGCATGGAGAATGCAAGCCACAAAAGGACACCTGCTCCTACTCATCTGAAGGTGTCTAAAGATGAAAATGGTTTCAGTATGGATCAAAGTCTCTACAAAAGCATGATAGGGAGTCTGCTATATCTCACAGTAAGCAGACCTGACATTGCTTTTGTTGTAGGTGTATGTGCTAGATATCAAGCTGAACCAAAGGTGAGTCACATAAACCAAGTGAAAAGGATCCTGAAATATGTCAATGGCACTAGTGACTATGGGATGCTATACACTCATGGATCTGAATTTGTGTTGTCTGGATATTATGATGCTAATTGGGCTGGAAGTGCTGATGATAGGAAAAGCACATCAGGAGGATGCTTCTTCTTGGGGAACAATTTAATATCATGGTTTAGTAAGAAACAAAATTGTGTGTCTTTGTCTACTGCTAAAGTTGAATACATAGCAGCTGCAAGTAGTTGTTCTCAACTGGTGTTGATGAAACAAATGGTGACTGAATATAATGTCACGCAAGATGTCATGACATTGTACTGTGACAACCTGAGTGCTATAAACATTTCTAAGAATCCTATTCAACACAGCAGGACAAAACATATTGATATCCGTCACCATTTTATTAGAGAACTCGTGGAGGATAAAATTGTAGCCATAGAGCATGTTGCTACTGAGATGCAGTTAGTTGATATTTTTACAAAGGCCTTGCATGCAAATCAATTTGAAATCCTAAGAGGGAAATTAGGGATTTGCATTTATGAAAATTTGTAGCAATTAATATGGAGTGGAAAAAGTAATCAAATTATTGTCTATTTTCTTAAAATAAAGCGCCCCTTTATGGTAAATCATCACCTAGTCTTGGAAATACCATATATTACCTTTTCACACGCAACCTCACTACCTACTCCAACTCTTCCCACTCCCTGCTTCTTCCTCACACTCCTCTGCTAGGACAACTGCAATTTTTCCACAGAAACGTCAAGATGTCACAACATCAAACTACATCTGATTCAAAAACTACTAAGTCTACTCACAAGGTTAGCACTCCTTCCATGGACATTCACGATGATGAGATTTTGGATGTGGTTCCTCTATCTGTTATTCCCTGCGAAGCCCTTGATTTAAACCATCCCATGGATGCATCAGCTTCTGCATGCCCCAATCAAGGTAACAACTCTAGTATCCCTTCTAGCTCAACTCAGGCCACTAGTTCTAAGGAAGATATACACCACACTGATCGTGTCATAAGAAACCTAGTCACTATAATCCTTAATGAAGGACATTCTGTGAAGGGAGTCTCTACTCCCCTGTCTAAAATGTACCCCTCTCCTGAGGTTAAACATCATAGTGAGAAGGATGACGATTCCTCTAGATCTGAGAAGGACATGGTTGCTGAAGGTTTGTGCTCTCTAGGGAAAACTGTGTCTGGTAAAGGAAAATTTGTGGCATCTACAACTGCCAATGCTTCCCATTCTGAGAAGCATGATGTTGAAAACAATGTGATTAACCTAGAGGATGATAGGTCTGATGATCAAGAGGATAACTTACTTCATCACTTAAAGCCTAGTGTGGCTAAGCGTATGAAGACTAGAAAAGGAAGATTTGGGGCTGAAATGATGTCAGCTAAAACAGCTAAGAAGACTGCTGGTGTTGGTCCTTCCAAATCTTGGAGCAAGGTTGATGTGAAGAAGAGGAAGGTTAGAGAAGTTTCTGAGTCCGAAGAAGATGTTGAGGAAGATGTCCCTGACATCTCCCCTGTGAAGAGGACCACTGTGAGGAAGTCCCTTGTGAAAGTTGATGATGTACATTTGGATAATATCTCTTTCCATCTTGAAGATGGAGCTGCCAAATGGAAATTTGTGATTCAAAGAAGGGTGGTTGTAGAGAGTGAGTTAGGAAAGGATGTTGTTGAAGTCAAAGAGGTCATGGACCTAATAAAGACTGTTGGGTTGATGAAAAATGTGGCTGGGTTATCTCAGTGCTACGAGGGTTCGGTTAAGGAATTCATTGTAAACATTCCTGAGGATATTGCTGATAAGAACAGAAAAGAATTTTCCAAAGTATTTGTGAGAGGTAAGTGTATCACATTCTCTCCCACTGCCATTTACAATTTTCTGGGAAGAAGAGTTGAGGGTGCAGGTGAATTGGAAGCTACAGACAATGAGGTCTGTAGAGAAATTACAGCAAGGCCGGTGAAAGGGTGGCCTATTAAAAAGCATCTTCCTACTGGGAAGTTGACTGTCAAGTATGCTATATTGCATAAAATAGGATCTGCAAATTGGGTGCCTACCAACCACATTTCCATAATTTCTAATACCCTTGGAAGATTTATCTTTGCTGTTGAAACCAAACTAAAATTTGACTATTGTAGATTTATGTTTGAACAAATTATCAAGCATGCATCTACTAATGCGGTGAAGCTGCCTATAGCCTTTCCCTCTATGATTTGTGGGATTATCCTGAGTCAACACCCTGGGATTCTGAGTTCTAATGACTTACCAAGTAGAAGAAAACCTGCTCTGTCAGTGCACTATGAACTGTTTGAAGGCAGTCGTGTCGAAGACATTGTCATGACATCTGCTATGAAAAAGTCAGCCTTAAAAGTTGGAACTATTGCTGAGCTGAAGGAGACGTGTAAAGAGCTGAGTGAAGGGATAAGGATAGCAACAGCTAGGAAAGAATCGTTAAAAGCCCTGATTGCAATCTTGGAGAGAGCTGAAGGTGAGAATATTGAACATGCTAAGGAAGCTGAAGCCCACACCTCTAGTGAGAGGTATGCAACTAATGATGAGACAAGTGGCAATTCTGTTTCTGATGCTGATGAAGCTGCAAGCTCAAGCTCCTCTGATTAGCTCCTTTGAATTTGGCCCCCATTGATATGATGATTTTTGCTGCTGTTTTGATGGATTTTCTTGATTTTGGCTGTTATCTTCTGTTGTTTTGATGTTTACTTTGTACTTGGTTCTGTAACCCTTAACTTTTGACATTTTGGTTTATGACTGAATAGACATTTATTTTGTCTCTTTGGTCTCTTTTGGCTAAAAAAGGGGAGAAGAGGGGAAAGTGTTCTGTCTGTGTGAAGCAGATTGGTGCTTGGTGTGGACTAGCTAAAGGGGGAGGTGGTGTGTTCTGAGCACAAGCGCATATGTGTTTACTAGTTGCTATTTTTGCTAGTAATGTGTGTATGTTTACTTCTGCTGCTGAACTGATACTTTGAAGCACGAGTGTGTGTTTACTTGGTTGAAGCTTTTAAGCAAGATCAAGTATCTGCCCTTGAAGAGTGTCTTATTTCTTTGTAATATTTGTTTTTATATCGCTGTTGTGATTGAGGGAGAGTGAGTAGGGTCTCATATCTAAGAGTTCCTAGATAGAAGTCACACGGATAGAGATTAGCTGAAAAGATTGTAACTTGAAGTTGTTAGTGAGAGTCTTTGAACTAATTTTGTTTAGTGGATTTCCTTCCTGGCTTGGTAGCCCCCAAACGTAGGTGAGTTTGCACCAAACTGGGTTAAAAATTGCTTGTGTCACTTGTTCAATTGTTTCTTTGTTTTTATCCTGTTTATATTTTAGTTGTTGTTCAGATATTAGTGTCGTGACATTACCTTCGACATCTCATATCTGATACCAGAATTTCAGTTCAGAGCCATTGATCCTTTTCAAATTGTTTTAATCTCGTGCGTTGTTTTTAATTACCAAGCATGTGTCGCGTTGACTCAAATCCACCATGGAACACGCACTGGTGGCCACTTGATCTGCCACCTCAATTAATGAGGGAGATCAAGTGGTCCACATTTTTTCTGATTAATTGAATTTCATTTTAATTGCTTTATTTTAATTAGTTCATATTAATTTTAATATTGATCCAAAAAAATATGAGAGTTTCACCAAAAAAATTCAAATATTTTCCTCTTTCATATTCTAAATTAAAATTATTTTTTGGATCATTATTAATATTTTTCATGATTTAATTGATTTTGCATTTATTTTTAATTATTTAAAAATACTTTTAAGTCTTTAAAAATTCTGAAATTTTTTCTCCAAGGTCCTCTGACCTTGTTTGACCTATGATAAATCTCATGGCCATTTATTTAGTGTTTTGATGAGGTTTTAGGAATTTGAAAAACCATATTTAATTTAAATATATTATTTTAGTATTTTTAATTTTAATAAATGCCAAATAATCTTGTTGACTAGTTGTGATGACTTGTTTGAATTTGACTCTTGTTGTTGGGCCTTGGTCAAGGTTGATTCGATTTTGTCAAGTTAATATCATTGGATTTAGGGGATTGATGGAATGTACATTCCATCTCCCAAAATGAATGGATGATATTAATTTGGTAAAAGTCTTCCTTTGATCAATTAGAGTTTTGATTCATTCCCATCCCTCTTCATCTCATTCCCCTTCTTTATGCATTCATCTCATTTGGCCTATGATATCTCAAAGTCCTAAAACTAGTTGATTGAAAAATTAACATGAGTATGGATGAGATTAGGCGACACCTTTTGCATATTCTTTTTGTGTGTGGTATGTTTCATGAGCATAGTCCATTATACTATGTCTCTAACATGCATTAACACCAAAATTATATTGCCCGACCTCAAATAGTTGTGACTTCTACATAAGTCCAATTACGATTGCTTAACATAACGCTAAATTTATGACATAAAAGGCATATCATTCTAGTTAGTGAGATTGTAAGTCTCCCCTCTTTCATGGTATTATGTGGAAACTTGACCTTTTTTCCTTCCTTTAGAAGATGTCTTGGCTCAAGGATCCATGCTTGTGATAAGTGGGTTGAGTGTTCTCCAAAGAATATCTAAACAATGAAAAGCAAAACAATACTAACTTCTAACCTATTAACAACTAACTTTTAATTTCAAGCCATTTACTTTAATGTCATTTAATTCTAGCTTTTATACATTTTTCATTGTTCATATCATTCTGATTATTTATGTTAATGCAGTTTTCACTTTGTCCACTTGGACCATATTGTGTGATATATTTTGTTTGTGTATACTTTGCTTGTTTGTGTGGTCTTTGACCATTAATGTGCATAATAACAACAAAAACCCTAAAAAACTTTTGTGTGGACCGTTGGCTTGATCTTGGACAAAATGGACTTAGAACTTAGGCAATATTCCTATGCTAAAGGACTTGGCCAATGCCAACTTATTGAGAAACCAAGTGCTTGCAATTTGAAACTTCATCTGATACATCATTCAAGATCCCTCTAAGTTCATCTGCAACATGATTATTGTGTAGCTGTCATTTTGAACCTGTGACTTGTGGAATTCATCTGCTACGTGGCCTAATTTGAAGAAGATCATGGAATGGCTAAAGCTTGGATGTGGCTATCTTTATTTGATGCCTTGCTCTTCAAAATAATATAATTGTGCATTTGTGTGTTGCTTGATTCTAAAAGTCCAAGGGAATTCTTGGTTTCTATTGACATTCCTGTGTATTGGATTGCTACCCATTTGGTCAAATCTTTTCAACTCTTAACTTTTAATTTTGTGCATAGGATTAGTCTTTTAATCTTATCCCCATTTCTTTAATTTCAAAATCTCTCCCTCCCTTTTCAAAATCTTCTTTGATTGAAATTATTTTGTCCTAAACTCTAACCACTTTGCAAAATAGATAGAAACTTTGGCCTTATGCCATTGAATTTTCAAACTTCCTTTTCTTAATCAAACTTGTAAATAGACTTAACTATACTTGACCTAAACTTTCAAAAATCCAAAAAAGAACTAACTCATTCAAATCATTTTTGGGCCTTTGTGCCTTTCAAACTTAATTTTTGTTAAAAGCAATGCATCCACTTTGAAATTTGTATCACGAACTACGAGGTTTTGATCCCTCATTTCTATGTTGGTACATAGGCACAAGACCGAAGGTCTTGCCAAACACAAAAATATAATTAATGAATTCTTTTCTCATCCCCCCATTCTATTTGTTTCTAAACATCATTTTATACAAAATACATATGCATACAAAAAGGGCTCCCTAGAAGTACCTAGGACACTTTGCGTGCTAACACCTTCCCTCTGTGTAACCAACCCCCTTACCTGTAATCTTTGACATTTTATTAGTTTTAATTTGAAAACTTCTTACTTTTGGGTTTTGTTCGTACTTTTTCCCTTTTCCCTTGGAAACAATAAAAGCGCGGTGGCGACTCTTGTTATTTGATCTCTAGCTTATCCATAGCTTGATGATCATGAATTTACCACTACAGAAATTAAGTGGCAGCTCTGCTGGGGAGTAGTCTCCAGTGGGTTTAGCCTCCTTTTGTGTGTATATATTTGTATATATGTGATGTTTATATGTATGTGTGATATAATCTGCTTGTTGTGCTTGGTGATCTCTAAGTGGTGATATAAGTTCTAACCCGAACTTGAGTGCAATTAAGATAAGAGGATGGTATAGGTATGTTCGACTTGTGTGGAGTAGTCCTTAACAAGTTAGCTTGAGATCCATCTGCTCAGTGGAGACTCTTTTGGATTTGGAAATGTCACACAAGTATTTGTGGTTAGACATTACTATCTCTAATTTTGGTCTGAGAAGCTGAGGACCATAGAACATTTACCCCCTCTTGGCCTATTTAGCACGTAGTGCGGAAACTGTTCAAGTGTAGACTTGATAACAGTTGTTACGCGATACTACACTCAGACGAGTTTCTGTTGAGAATATTATGGGTCGATGAGTCAGTCATCTTAACCTGTAATATCCAATAGATGGAATTAAGACTCTGGGAACTTTTTAGAACATGATCTATAGGTTTTATCCTTAGTTCACTCCTTTGGGATGGTTCTTACCCAGACTCCATGCTCGTGACTTACAACAAACCCTTGATTCTTGGTTGATCCAATCAAGTCTTGTCAATATCAATGGAACTTGGGTGTTGATAAGGTGTAAACCATAATCCACCAAAATGGATGATTGATCTTGACAATGACTTGATTCATCCCTTGACCTTTGTTTGTTTGCCCTGTGTGTGATCCCTTATTTGTGATTATTGCATTCATGCATTCATGCGCATCATAACATTCATCACACAAAAAATTCAAGGAACTAAGGTGCCATTTGCAAATATTTTCAGACCATGGATTGTGGACGAAGGAACACTAAGAAGTACAGTTTCAGATGTCCCGACTTGAAAGAGTTAAGGAAGCTAGCATCTTTTGTATTAGATCCCTTGGACTTCAAACAACGTCATGGGAAGCTTTTGTCTATCTTGTCTGCTAATGTGGTTGAAGGACTTTTGAGTGTGTTAGTGCAGTTCTATGATCCTCTCTACCGTTGTTTCACTTTCCCAGATTTTCAGCTTGTACCTACATTGGAGGAGTATTCTCATATCTTGGGGATACCTATTTCTAGTAGAGTACCTTTTAATGGATTGGAAGAGATTCCCAGATCTCATCTTATTGCTGAAGCTCTTCACTTGAAGAAGTCTGAGATAGAGGCTCATTGGGTGAGAAAGGAGGATTGTTTGGATTGCCATCTGATTTCCTCATCAAGGAAGCTACTGCCTTTGCTCAAGCCGGTAGTGTGGATGCTTTTGAAGCTATCTTTGTGTTTCTCATCTATGGATTAGCTTTGTTCCTTAACATTGATGGTTTTGTTGATGTTAACGCCATTAGACTTTTCATGATTAGGAATCATGTGCCTACTTTGTTGGGTGATATGTAATTCTCTTTGCATCTAAGGAATTCTAAGGGTGGTGGAACGATTGTTTGTTGTATCCCTCTTCTGCACAAGTGGTTAATTTTGCACTTGCCTCAGATGCCTGCTTTTGTGGAGAACAAACAATGTCTACGGTGATCTCAGAGACTTATGTCTCTCACTAATGATGATATAGTTTGGTATAATCCTTCTTTGAGCAGTTTGGACATTATTGATAGTTGTGGTGAATTCTCTAATGTGCCTCTCATTGGTACAGAAGGAGGAATTAACTACAACCCTGCTTTGGCTCATCGTCAACTTGGGTTCCCCTTGAGAGACAAACCTAATAACACTTTGTTAGAAGGTCTTTTCTATCAAGAGGGTAAAGATCCCTAACATTTGAAGCAGAAGATTGTGCATGCTTGGCATAATATGCATAGGAAAGGAAGATCCAAGCTTGGTCCGCGCAATTGTGTAGCTTTGGAAGCTGACACTCTTTGGGTGAAGAAGAGAGCTTTGGAGTTGAAGATGTCTTATCCTTGTGAAAGACCTATGTCTATGGTTGTGGTTGAACCATTAACTCTCCCTAACCAAGATGTAGAGGAGTTGGAAGATGCACTCGTCAAGATGAAGCAAGAGAAGGATATGTGGGACGAGAGTTTCCATGCTTTGAGCAAGAAGCATGAAGAGTTGCAGTTGGAGTCTAAGGACAAAGATGCACTTATTGAGCTACTTGAAGACTAAGTAACGAAGAGACAGAGAGAGCCAGAGGTTTCACCTTCTAGCATGCCTCAGCCTTTTGTTGCTTGGAAGAAGATTGTTGACCAGCTTGTCCTCGAGAAGACTCAGATGAAGGCTTCTTTTGAGACCGAGATCCGTCGCATTCGAAGGAAGTACGCGCCTTCGGCCAGATCTTCTAATGTTGTTAGGGATCCTTAGGATGACTAGTCTCCTTTTCCCTTGTATTTTTCATTTGGTTTATGAAATTGTACTCAGTGTAATCCTTCCAATTACATAAATGAAAAAAGAGATTTTTGGTCATATGAAAATTATTCCAATTGTTGATATATATGTTTGCAAATGATATAGTAAGTTCCTTGAAAACAAAAATAAATAATCAAGCATTGCATTTCATGCATCATTTGCATAAGCAGCTTTCTCTTTCACCAGATGTCTGATTGATGTTTCTTCTGTGCTTTAGCCAAGCTGACTCACCGATACAACACCCGCGCCAATCATCTCAAAATTATGGAACATCTAGAGCAAGAGAACAGAGAGCTGAAGGACGAGATCGCCCACCTGACTGCCATGATGGAGTCAGTTCTTGCTGCTTAGAGTCAATCTTCTTCAACGCCTGCAACTCCTCCTGCGAGGACAGTTATTTCAGAGGTAGCTACCTCTACCATGCCTGCTGCCACCGCTCACTTTGCACCCACTATGCCTGCCGGATTCCCATGGGGAATGCCGTCCAACTTTGTGCCCGAAGGCTTTGCGCCTACTTTTGCTTCCATGTCAGCATCTAGCCCGGTCATGTCCGTGCCACCTCCCGTTGTGCACACCTTACCTCGTGTAGAGGATACCATTTATCACTCCGAGTCGTCTGAGGGTCCGGATGTCTATGAGAAAATGGATGAAATGAAAGATCAGTTTCTTGAGTTGCGCAAGGAATTGAAGACATTGAGGGGTAAGGATTTTTTTGGAAAGAGTGTTGCTGGGTTGTGTTTAGTGCCCAACGTCAAAATCCCTGTGAAGTTCAAAGTGCCTGACTTTGAAAAGTATAAGGGGAATACTTGTTCGCTCAGTCATCTAGTGATGTATGCTCGTAAGATGTCTACTCAGACAGATAATGATCAATTGTTGATTCATTATTTCCAAGACAGTTTGACCGGTGCTGCGCTCCGTTGGTATATGGGGTTGGATAGTGCAAGCATTCACACTTTCAATGACCTGGGAAAGGCTTTTGTCAAGTAGTATAAGTACAACGTGGACATGGCGCCTGATAGAGACCAACTGAGGTCTATGTCTTAGAAAGATAAGGAGACATACAAGGAGTATGCGTAGAGATGGAGGGAATTGGCTGCCCAGATCACTCCTCCTTTGGAGGAAAAAGAGATGACAAAGATCTTTCTAAAGACCCCGAATTCATTTTATTATGAACGATTGATTGCTAGTTCCCCCAGTGACTTTACCGAAATGGTAAACATGGGGATGAGGCTTGAAGAAGGAGTCCGAGAGGGACGTTTGTCAAAGGATGAGGCATCAACGAGCAAGAGGTATGACAGTAGTTTTAGCAAGAAGAAGGACAGTGATACAAACACAATTTCAAATGGGAGGAAGAGGAGGCCTCAGATCAGAAGGAATCCAACATCCCGTCAACATCATCATCATCAAGTATCTTCCGTTATCCCGGTATTTTCTAATCAACAATCAACACCAGTTCAGCAACAACCACAAGGTCAACAACAACAACCGCAACAACAAACAAACACCTACACCAAGAACAATACTACCAATAATCATCATCAACAAAACTTTGAGAGGAAGCATGTCTCTTTCGACCCAATTCTTATGTCTTATGCAGAATTGTATCCATCCTTGGTTCTCAAGAACCTGATTCAACCAAGAAACCCGCCATAGATTCCAGAGCCACTTCCTTGGTGGTATTAACTTAAACTCCATTGTGCTTTTCATCAAGGGGCACCCGGACATGATATAGAGAACTGTTACCCACTCAAGTATGAGGTTCAAAAGCTGATGAAGAGTGGAATGGTGTCCTTCGAGGACCACGCGCCGAATGTGAAAGCAAACCCGTTGCCCGTTCATGGGAACTCTTCTGTGAATATGGTAGATGGTTGTCCTGGTGAATTCAAAGTTTTTGATGTACAGTTTATCCGAAGATCCTTGGTGCAGATGCATAAGGATATTTGTTTGGTAAGTGATTGCGAGCATGACTATGATGGTTGTGTGTTTGTAGTGTTAACCCGAGGGGTTGTGAAATTGTTAAAAGGGACATCCAACAACTGATGGATGAAGGCATGATTCAAATTGTTCAAACACGTCATGTAGATGACGATGTAAATTTCATAGTGCCCGTTTTCAAGCAGCCAAATAGGTTGGTAATCCAATACGGCAGCAGCAGTAGTAACAGTGTCAGCAATAGATCAGTATCGTCGTTGGTAATATGGTTAGCGGATCCAGTCTCGTATTCATTTGATAAAGTTATATCGTATCAGTATAATGCTACAATGATAGAGGGTGGTAAAGAGGTTCTATTGTCTACGACTAGCTCTATGGTGAGCATTGTTGATGTTACCAAGGTGACCCGCAGTGGTCGAGTGTTTGGGCCGGTGTTCCCAAAAGATAAGGAAGAATCAGTTGTGAGTAAGAAGGTAGAAGTGCCTGTTGCAGATCCAGTTGGTGCTTCAAAAGGTAAGTCTGGTGAATCCATCAATTTAAAAGCTAACGATGATGATGAGGTACTTCGGTTGATTAAAAGAAGTGAGTTTAATATGGTGGAGCAGCTGCTCCAAACCCCCTCAAAAATCTCAGTTTTGTCTCAGCTCATGAATTCTAAAGCACATAGAGAAGCACTAAAGAGAGTTTTGGAACAAGCTTTTGTAGAACATGATATTACAGTGGATCAATTCGATTATATCATGGCTAACATCACTTCTTGCAATAATCTCAATTTCTGTGATGAAGAACTCCCTGATGAGGGTAGAAATCATAATCTGGCTTTGCACATTTCTATGAATTGCAAAGAGGATGCTTTATCAAATGTGCCTGTTGACACCGGGTCATCACTGAATGTACTTCCGAAGTCAACTCTGTCAAAGCTATCTTATCAAGGAGTGCCTATGAGGTATAACGGTGTAATCGTTAAGGCCTTTGACGGTTCGCGCAAAACGGTTATTGGTGAAGTGGACCTTCTAGTTAAGATAGGTCTGAGTGATTTTCATATTACTTTTCAAGTAATGGATATCCACCCGGCCTACAATTGCTTATTGGGAAGGCCATGGATTCATGAGGCAGGAGCTGTTACCTCCACATTGCACCAAAAACTCAACTTTGTGAAGAATTGCAAGCTAGTGATTGTTGGTGGCGAGAAAGCGTTGTTGGTTAGCCATTTGTCATCTTTCTCTTACATTGAAGCTGAGGATGAGGTTGGAACTCAGTTCCAGGCCTTATCTATTGCTGCTGAAAAGAGAGTTGGGGCACCTATGTCCTTGTTAAAAGATGCTAAGAAGATTGTGGAAGAAGGCAATGTTGATCAGTGGGGGAGCATGGTAGAGGTCTCCGATAACCAAGGCAGAACCGGTTTGGGGTTCCAGAAAGGTTCAACAACTGCAAGGTCTGAAGATATGCAACTTAGCTTCCGTAGCGGATGATTCATTCATGGCTATGAACAACACTTAGTTGTTGTGCTAGAGGATGACGAAGAGGAAGACTGCACCAATTTTGTGACGCATGGAAAGGCTTGCGACAATTGGATTGTTGTTGATATTCCTGTTATTTTGCATCGATCTAAGTAATTTCTTTTATATGTTTTTAAAATCCCTCTCCTATGCCTAAGGGAGAAGTGAAAATTGTTTAGGCATTTTCAATTTGATCATTAATAAAATTAATTCTATTCATCCACATCTATGATGTCTTGTTTTTAATTTTTGCTTTATTCTGAAAATGGTAATCACAAAAAACATAAATAAACAATATAATTGTCCATCTGCATAATATTTGGTCACAAATTCACTTCTCTAAAATCAAAATATCAAATCATTATGCAGGTTGGTTCCTAACCCCATTGAATATAATGATCCTTCTCCTTCTCCAAATTTTGAATTCCCTGTGTTTGAGGCCGAGGAGAAAAGTGATGTAGAAATTAGTGATGAATTATCTTGTCTTCTTAAGCAAGATGAAAAGACCATTCAGCTGTTCGAAGAGCAGATTGAGTTAGTCAACTTGGGTTCTGAGGATGATGTGAAGGAAGTCAAGATTGGGTCTCGGCTGTGTTCAGATGTCAAGAAGGGGTTAATTGATCTTCTTTGAGAGTATTCAGATGTGTTTGCTTTGTCCTATCAAGACATGCCTGGTTTGGATTCTGAAATTGTGGAGCATAGATTGTCGTTGAAGCCAGAATATCCGTCAGTCAAGCAGAAATTGAGAAGAACGCATCCTGATATGGTTGTGAAGATCAAAAAGGAAGTGCATAAGCAGATTGATGCCGGTTTCCTTGTGATCGCTGAGTATCCGCAATGGGTGGCCAATATTGTGCCTGTGCCAAAGAAAGATGGAAAAGTCCGCATGTGTGTCGATTATAGAGATTTGAATAAAGTCAGTCCGAAAGATGATTTCCCTATACCACACATTGATATGTTGGTAGACAATACTGCTAAATTCAAAGTCTTTTCGTTTATGGATGGATTTTCTGGATATAATCATATCAAGATGGCACCTGAAGATATGGAGAAGATCACATTCATTACACCTTAGGGAACATTCTATTATAGAGTGATGCCTTTCGGTTTAAAGATTGTTGGTGCAGCTTACCAGAGAGCAATGACTACTCTTTTTTCATGATATGATGCATAAAGATATTGAAGTATATGTCGATGACATGATTGAGCATTTGTTGAAGCTATTCCAGTGTTTGAGGAAGTATAAACTCCGCTTGAATCCCAATAAGTGTACTTTTGGTGTTCGTTCTGGTAAGTTGTTGGGCTTTATTTTCAGGGAGAAGGGTATTAAAGTTGATCCTGCTAAGGTCAAAGAAATATAAGAGATTCCTGCGCCCAAAACTGAGAAGCAAGTCAAAGGTTTTCTCGGCTGCTTGAATTATATTTCCAGATTCATTTCCCACATGACTGCCACATGTGCGCCTATATTCAAGCTTCTTCGGAAAGATCAGTCTTGTGATTGGAACGAAGACTGTCAGAAAGCTTTTGACAGTATCAAGGAATATTTTCTTGAGCCTCCGATTTTTTCTCCACCTGTTGAAGGAAGGTTGTTGATCATGTATTTGACTGTGCTTGAAGATAGTATGGGTTGTGTCCTTGGTCAGCAAGATGAGACTGGAAAGAAAGAATTTGCGATCTACTACCACAGTAAGAAGTTCACCAACTGTGAGACTCGGTATTCTATGCTTGAGAAAACTTGTTGGGCATTGGCTTGGACTGCTAAGCGTATGCGTCAGTATATGTTGAATCATACCACTTGGTTAATATCCAAAATGGATCCAATCAGGTATATATTTGAAAAGCCTGCTTTAACTTGGAGGATTTCCCATTGGCAGATGTTGTTATCAAAGTATGATATCGAATATCGATCTTAGAAAGTGATCAAAGGTAGTATCTTGGCTGACCATTTTGCTCACCAACCTATTAAAGATTACCAGTCATTGCAGTATGATTTCCCTGATGAAGAGATTTTGTACTTGAAAATGAAATATTGTGATGAACCATTGCTTGAAGAAGGGCCAAAACCTGGTTCCCGTTGGGGCATGGTATTTGATGAAGCTGTTAATCAATATGGAAACGGAATTGGGGCAATGATCATTACTCCTCAAGGCACGTATCTACCATTTACAGCTAGATTGACTTTCAAATGTACAAACAACATGGCAGAATATGAAGCTTGTATTATGGGGCTTGAAGAGGCCATGAATCTCATAATCAAGTATTTGGATGTATTTGGAGATTCAACTTTGTTTGTGAATCGGATCAAAGGTGAATAGGAGACAAATCAACCCGGTTTAATACCATATAGAGATTATGCAAGGAGGATTTAAACTTTCTTTAAAAGGTTGAGTTTTATCATATCCCTCGAGATAAAAACCGGATGGCAGATGCTCTTGCAACATTGGCATCAATGATTGTGGTAAAATATTGGAATGAAGTTCCTAATTTGTCTGTGATGCGTCTTGATAGGCCAGCTTATGTGTTTGTTGTTGAAGAAGTCAATGACGAGAAGCTGTGGTATTACGATATCAAATGTTTCCTCCAAAGTCAAATTTACCCGCCTGGGGCGTCTTTGAAAGATAAGAAGACTTTGAGAAGATTAGCCAATAATTTCTACTTGAATGGTGATATATTGTACAAGAGAAACTTCTACATGGTTCTGCTCAGATGCGTGGATAGACACAAAGCAGACTTGTTGATGACTGAGGTGCATGAAGGTTCCTTTGGTACTCATTCCAATGGACATGCAATGGCAAAGATGTTGCGAGCAGGTTACTATTGGCTAACAATGGAATCTAACTGTTGCGAATTTGTGAAGAAGTGCCACAAGTGTCAAATTTATGCTGATAAGATTCATGTTCCTCCGACACTATTGAATGTTATTTCTTCCCCATGGCCCTTCTCCATGTGGGGAATTGATATGATTGGGATGATTGAACCCAAAGCTTCGAATGGACATCATTTCATTTTGGTGGCAATTGACTACTTCATAAAATGGGTTGAAGCGGCATCGTATGCAAATGTAACCAAGCAAATGAAGCGGCATCCATAGTTGTAAGAATCCAGATGCAGCCAAGAAATACATTTGCATGCAAATGAAGCGGCATCGTATGCAAAAAAAAAAGGGTTAAATGAAAATGACTCGCGCGGATGTCGCATCCACTGCATACGTATCTCATCTGAATATGAGAATCAGAGTCTTCGTAGCTCGGCTGACCTATGGGTTGGGGGATGTGTGCTCGCTAAGACATCGCGTCTTATGCCTACGTATCTCATCTGGAATGAGAATCAGAGCAAGCCGTAGTTCGGCTAACTACGGGGTTGTGGATTGGGTTTTGGACGAACGACGTCACTACGCAATCTACCGGATGCTCGACCTTTGGAGACTTACTCGCCTGTAGTAGAAGGAGTAAACGTGTGTTATGGAGAAGAAAAATCAATGAAGGGTTTGTTTGCATTGTAGGAACGCGCATGCAAAAGGGTAATGAGGATAAGACCTCATAGCTCTTAACCCTGGACAAAGGAACCTGCATAAAGTAAACACAAAAACATTGCCTCCTATCGAGGTCTTCCAGCTAGGAAAGCAGTAAAATGCGGGAAAATGTAAAAGTACCACACGGATAAAGATCCGAAGTAACAGCAATTAGAGGAATGGGAAACCCTGAGATCCTTCCAAGCTAACATCATCAAAGAAAGTGGGTCAGTACAGGTAATCGGAATGAACCTCCAGGGGTTATCCCACAAATAAAGTGGGAAACCACGCAAGTTATCCCTGCAAAAGTCATGTGAGCCCTCACAAAAACTCAACAAAAGGGTTAGTGAAACACCATAAGCATTTTTTTCATGGATAACAGTATGGTTTCAGAAACTTCAAACCCTGTGGCATACACTTCAGAAATCATGTGATTAAACATTCAAGGCATAGGTTTCACCCATTCATAATACATCACACATTTAGAACATTCAAATTGAAGGCGTAAAATAATGGGAATAGGGCAAACCTGATTGGAGAGCTTGATTGAAATTGAGTTGCACCCGTGAGGCCCTTCAGGGTTTGGAGGCTGCTCTGAATTCTCTGTCAGGTTTCTCTTCAGGTTTTGTCCAGGGTTTTGTTCCAAGGAAACCTCAGAGTATTTTGCTTCTCTTCCTTTTTCTCAAGTGAAGCCTTGGTATTTATAGACTGAATTTCATGGTTTTGTGGGCTCAAATGAGAGAGACCCAAGTCCAAGATTTTTATTATATTTTATTTATTTATTTATTATTATTTTTATTTATTTATTTTTTTTGTAAAAAATTATTTTTATTTTATTTTTATTTATTATTTTTTTTTTCCATCTTTTTTTTTTCGTTTTTTTTTTCGGATCTAATTCTGATTGACATGATGAAATGCAATATGAAATGCTAAATGAATGCATGAATGAGGAGGGAAAATTTTGGGGTGTTACAGCTGCCCCTATTCAATCATCAGCTAAACCGAGTAGGATGAAAGCGAACAACTTATCAGACAAACGGGGTGAGCTGTGATTGAATAACAAAGACAGACCGAAAATTTGCGCTCCGAGAACACCACAAAAACGCAGAAATACACTGTGCTGTTTATTTTTCTTCCGATCCTCTGGCTTAATCTGGAGTTTCGATCCTCTGGCTGAACCTATACTCAATTTAGTCCTCTGGTTGGATATTAATTTTGATCCTCGGGCTGGATACGATTTTGATCTTCTGGCTAGATCTTCTTCGATCTTCTGGCTAGATCTGGAGTTTCGATCCTCTGGCTGAACCTATACTCAATTTAGTCCTCTGGTTGGATATTAATTTTGATCCTCGGGCTGGATACGATTTTGATCTTCTGGCTAGATCTTCTTCGATCTTCTGGCTAGATCTCCTCCGTTTCGATTCTCTGGCTGAATATATTTCCTTTGATTCTCTGGCTGAATCTACTTCGATCTTCTGGCTAGATCTGAATTGTTGCGATTTTCGATCTTCTGGCTAGATCTTCTTTGTTTCGATTCTCTGGCTGAATCTACTTCGATCTTCTGGCTAGATCTGGATTGTTTTAATGATAAATTCACATCATTAGGATCCCGCATCTGAGGCATGCGCTGGTTGACCCTCTTTTGAAATCTACACCCAACCTTCATATTAGATATGCAGCTTCGAGCATATTCCACTTTTGGGCTTCGTACATATTCTTCGGGCTAGAACATGTTGTAACGACTCCTCAATTAGACTTGGGCTTGCTGGGGAAATAAAGCTTGTAGGCGACTTCACTGGGGAATCTTCAAATTGAGCCTTAGGCTGGCTCACTGGAACACGATTCTCAGGCTGAATCTTCGAAATGACCCTCAGGCTGGATCACTGGAATACGATTCTCATGCTGAATCTTTGAAATGACCCTCAGGCTAGATCACTGGAACATGATTCTCAGGCTGAATCTTTGAAATGACCCTCAGGCTGGATCACTGGAACACGATTCTCAGGCTGAATCTTCGAAATGGACCCTCAGGCTGGATCACTGGAACACGATTCTCAGGCTGAATCTTCAAAATGACCCTCAGGCTGGATCACTAGAAAACGATTCTCAGGCTGAATCTTCAAAATGACCCTCAGGCTGGATCACTGGAAAACGATTCTCAGGCTGAATCTTCAAAACGACCCTCAGGCTGGATCACTCACGCTTGATCCTCTAGCTGGATCTCATGACCTTGGTTGTAAAGTAATTCTTCAGTCTGCTTGGAAGAACCTGTTTATCAGCTTATGTGTATGCTTGATATGATATGCATGCAAATGCAAATGTTATGCATGGTGTAAAAAGAAATCTGCTTGGGGAAGCAAACTCCGGTAGGGAACAGATCGCTGTATCAATCCTTGAATGCTCTGTGGGGAATGATCCGTCTGCCGGGACCAATGAGCCACCAAAAATAAATTGGCTGCTTGAAAAGTTGACCTTGCGGGGGGAGTATCAACTATGGAAACTTTGTTCGGCGAGGCTCTATGAGGAGAGTCTGTGGGGAAAACACTTCTTGGGGAAATGTCGTAGGAAACGGCCTTTGCTGGGGATATGAACTTGCTAATCGCCCTCAAGCTGGGGATTAACAAATTTGTTAAAAATAATCTGCTGGGGAATGAGATGAACACTGGGAACGCCACCCTCTCATCTGTTGGTTATGCAACCACTCCGCTGTTGCTAGGAAGATACAGTCTGACACTGTCAACTCCACTGGGGATATATAGTCTGGATACTGTCAACTCTACTGGGGATAGACAGTCTGGATACTGTCAACTCTGTTGGGGAACATGCTCTGCTGAGGAGAGACTTTGTCAACCGCTTGGGGATGAGGATTCATGACTTGGCATCCGGTTCCTGTGACCTGCAACCAAAAATACACTTATGCCTCGGGGGAATTACTCGGTTTGAATTCACCGTTCGGGATTAAGCACATTCAAAGCAATTTTAAATGTTTTCCTGTGCAAATCATCTGCAAAAGCCACCATTATGTTCATATGCAATATGTTTTATCAAAAATTCAGACATTTTTGCAAACAAACTGATAAATGAAAAATAAAGAGGCTCTTTAACTGAATTATTCGACTCTTAATGGGGAGAAAATTTGTGCCAGGAATAGGCGAGGGTATCAGGAAGCTGATCCCTGAAAAGAGGTGATCGCTATAAAAAGAGAACTATCCTAATGACAACGGGGATACGGGGTCCCACTGAGTTTCGACTCTGCTATGACTCGTATGTCCTCAAGACGCTCTGCTCATCTTGCTTTCTGAAGTGGATGATTAGTCGATCTTTAACCTTCGAAGGTTGCCGGATTGAATGAAACGGTGATATAACACTGATGAACTCAGATCACAGTCATTCGCTTATTCCCTAACTTTTTCCTGGATCGCCCCCTTTTCGGGTTTTCAATCCATCGGGATACCCATTTTTGCCTGAGCCGCCCTTTTGGGTTTTCGACTCACCGGGTGTACTCTTTTTTTATATCCCTAATTTTTGCCCGAACCTCTTTATTCTCTTTTTTTTTTGGTTCGTCGGGATGCCCTTTTTTTTGCCCGGACTATTCTTTTTATCGTCCAGCGGGTCTATTTTATGCGAAGTATTTTTTAACTGCGTCTGAGTTGACAAGGGACGGGAAGTCTTCGCCATCCATGGTTGTTAGCATCAGAGCTCTGCCAGAGAAAACTGTTTTAACCACGTATGGACCCTCGTTGTTCAGTGTCCATTTGCCCCTGTGATCTGTGTTGGGAGGAAGAATTCTTTTGAGTACCAATTCACCGACTTGATACCCCCGAGGGCGCACTTTCTGACCAAATGCTTTCTTCATTCGTCTCTGACCGAGATACGTCAATTCTGGGTACGTAGTTCCAGCATAGCACCTTAATCATTGAAGACAAGGTAAACAAAGCATCAGCAAATTGGTTTTCTTCAAAAGAAAATTAACAATCTTCTCGTGTAGTCTCTGTAAGGAACCAGATGAGGCTGAGGTGTATACCATTTCCCGTTGGTTTGATTGATGACCAAAGCTGAATCCCCGTATACATCCAGGGTTTTAATCTGTATATTGACGGCTTCCTCAAGTCTTAGGATACAAGCTTCGTATTCGGCTTCATTGTTGGTGCAGGGAAAAGTTATTCTGGCACCAAATGGCATATGAACCCCCTTCCGGTGTGATCAACACTATACCAACTCCGCGACCATTGACGTGGACCGCACCATCAAACATCATAACCCATTTGGATTCAGGGTCAGGCCCCTCCTCCGGGAGTGGTTTCTCTCAATCTTTCGATTTGAGAAACATGATGTCCTCATCAGGAAAGTCAAACCTCATAGGTTGGTAATCATCAATCGGTTGCTCTGCAAGATAGTCTGACAAGACACTTCCCTTGATGGCTTTTTGTGAAGTGTATTGGATGTCATACTCTGTCAGTATCATTTGTCACCTAGTAACCTTTCCGGTAAGTGATGGCTTTTCAAAAATATACTTGACTGGATCCATTTTTTATATCAATAGAGTCGTGTGAGTCAACATATACTGTCTTAGTCGGCGAACAGCCCATGCCAAAGCGCGGCAAGTTTTCTCGAGCAATGAGTATCTTTGTTCACAGTCGGTAAACTTTTGCTAAGGTAGTATATTGCATGCTCTTTTCGACCTGACTCGTCATGCTGACCGAGCACACAACCCATTGACCTTTCTAACATAGTCAAGTACATGATCAACGGTCTTTCCTCTCGGCCTGTAGACTTGCCCCGATCTTGATCTCTTTCTTGCCGTCTGCGGTACCGATGTTGACGGTCTCAATCACCTCCTGATAAGGTGTAATAGCTTGGTCCTCCTGTTTCAACAATCTGGCTAACCCTTCAGGCAATTCACAATCTTCCTCAGCCCCTTCTTCGGCTTGATAGATAGGATTGTCGAAGTCATACTTGGCCATAGCAGTGTCGTTAGCAGTGAGATCCGAGTGGTCGGCTCTGCATGATGGAGGATCATGCTTTACCTTAGAATGAGAGATTTTTTTTTTGAAAGAAAGGAAAAACGAAAAAAGAAACATTGCCATTTTTTTTGTAAAAGTAAAAAAAACTGAAAGAAAGAGAACACAAAATTGTTTGCAAAACCCGTCCTTTATTGATGATAAAAATAATTGCGAAATGTAACTAAATGGATGGCCCTACAATTGAGCCGTTACACCTTGGGCAAAGTGTAAGACTTTATTATGCATGTAATAAAGGAAAACAATAAAAATCACTCTTTCAGCAGAGTAACCCGGACGGTTTTTTCAGACGACCAATTGTCGAGCTTTTCTCCCGGGACACACGGGCGAATCCAGCTATCTAAGTCACAATCGCTGTCAGCCTTGTCTTCATCTGCAGCATTGACGATGTGGGGGGAAACCAAACCCCCGCTGGAGAGAGTACCGGTTTCATTCTTCTGAGATCCCGGAGCATACCCCAATCCAAACTTGTCTTCTTTGATGACTGGCTCCACAAATTTGCCCCAGCCTTGGGCATTACCAGCTTTAACCACTTCGACAGCTTGCTTGTATGAAGAGATAGAAGTCCTGACCTTCTCAAACTCAGGTGAAAAGACAGCTTCGGGCGCGACCTCATTGATGTTTGTAGTTTCGAAGCCCTGACACAGCATCTCATGCATCTCGCCATACATCTCTACATACTTAAATGTAGACAGATGGCTAACAAAAATATCCTCTTCACCACATACAGTGACGATCTGACCTTCTAGTTCATATTTGAGCTTTTGGTGGAGGGTAGAAGTAACAGCACCGGCAGCATGAATCCAAGGCCGACCTAGCAGACAGCTGTAGGCAGGCTGGATATCCATCACATAAAAGGTGCTCTTGAACACCTGCGGTCCAATCTTAACTGGCAACTCAACTTCGCCAAAAACAGCTCTCTTAGAGCCATCAAAAGCCCTCACAACTAAATTACTTGGCCTCAGGATGATGCCATCGCAATCCAACTTCATTAAGGCTTTCTTTGGAAGAACATTCAGAGAAGAGCCTGTATCAACCAAAACATGGGAAAGCACCACCCCTTTGCACTCCATTGTGATATGCAAGGCTTTGTTGTGATTCCTGCCCTCAGGTGTCAGGTCATTATCGGTGAAACCTAGCCCCCGGCTAGCGTTTACATTGGAAACTACCGACTCCAGCTGGTTAACAGTTATCTCCGGTGGAACATAGGCCATATTCAGTACTTTCAACAAGGTTGCTCTGTGCGCCTCAGAGCACATCAATAATGAGAGAATGGAGATCTTTGAGGGTGTCTGATTTAGCTGGTCGACTACCTTGTAGTCACTTTTCTTGATAATCCTCATAAACTCATCCACTTCCTTCTCGAATGCGGTCTTAGGAGGATCTTCCTCAGTAGTAACCTCTTCGGTGGATACCTGTTTCCCTTTAGCCTTGGCAGCTGCCTCGGCTTCAGTATTCGCGCGTAATGTTGATGGTGCAAATAGGTGTCCACTGCGAGTGAAGCCACCAACCCCTCCAACATTGTCAACAGCGGAGCTACCAATGTCAATGTCCTCTTCGTTAACTTTCTGCCCCTGGTAGTAGATATCAGCCCCATAGTGCCACGGGATAACACTGTCTTTCTCATACGGAACAGGTCCTGGTACCGTGATGGTGATTGGACCAACCAAAGTCGGTTGAGGGCTGTCAGAGTAAATTGCGACTGGTGCTGAACTTTCGATGTTCACCGCTGCTGGTTCTGTACTTTCTGGGAAATATATTATTGTCGGAGCGAGTCTCTCGGGAACATATATTTCTTCAGGAGTGAAATAAAACGTTACCGTCGATACATCATTCTTCACCGGACGGGCCTGATCGAACTGAAGACAACCTTCATCTATCAGCTGCTGAATACCCCTTCTCAAACTGTCACATCCGTTTTCGGCAGCTTGACAATTTCTGCATTCTTCCCCACAGCCCGGGAAAATCTGTCTTTTCAGAAGTCGGTCTTTAACCACCGATAGCGAAGTCTTCACCTTAGTCACATTAGAAACCAAATTCAAAGTTTCCCCACTATCAACAGCATTAATCCTCTGCCCGCCGTGAGCCGGCATCGGGTTCTGGATAACATTAGGCACCAGAGCAAAATTGATAGCCTGGGCATCTCTCAAATCTTGTACCTTTAACTGGAGAGCCTTGCAATTATCTGTAGTATGGCTAGGTGCGTTGGAGTGAAAAGCGCATCTGGCGTTGACATCATAACCTCTAGGCAAATTATTAGGATCGATTGGTGGGGCCAGAGTTCTCAATGTAACCAGATTCATGTCAATCAGCTTGGGAAGTAATACTGAATAAGGCATTGGGATTGGCTCGATGACCCGGTCCGTCTGCCTTGGACGTTGTTGATAGTGTCTCTGCTGACCCGGATTACCTCCTTGTTGTTGATTGTTGTACCTGGGTTGTTGTTGCGGATGATATTGCGGTTGAGGAACATGTGTTGGAATAGTGACTGCGGCCACTTGATCTTGATAATAATTAGGGCGTCCTTTACTCCTGCCTCTGTCGGCATACACAACGCTTGCCTCGCCTTCTTTTCTTCGCTGACCGTTACCAGCAAACGGTCTCTTGGGACCTGATGGGTTGGAAACACTATTGTCTTGAATTCGGCCCATCTTCAACAGACTCTCGATTCTTTCTCCAGCAATTACTATCTCTGCAAAGCTGATTGACGGGCAAGCAGCCAATCTCTCAATATAATTGCCTTGAAGAGTGTTCATGAACATGTTCGCCATCTCCCTTTCAGACATAGGGGGTTGGACGGACGCAGCAATCTGTCTCCAACGCTGAGCATATTCTCTAAAGGTCTCCTTGGCAGTCTGGGACATACCTTGCAACAAGGTCCGATTTGGAGCCATGTCCAAGTTGTATTGATATTGCTTGACAAAAGCCTCTGCCAAGTCTTTCCAGCTCTTGATGGTAGTACGAGACAAATGAGAATACCATTCACGAGAAGCTCCAGTTAGACTGTCTTCAAAATAGTACATCCATAGCTTTTCATCTTCCGTGTGAGCTCCCAACCTTCCCAGATAAGATTGGAGATGAGTGCGTGGGCAAGAAGCCCTGTTGTATTTCTCAAAAGTAGGGGGTTTGAACTTGTGAGGAATCCTTACTCCCTGAACCAGACCAAGATTTGTGACATCAAAGCCTAAGGAATTTTGAGACTCCAAAGATTTGAGCTTCTCAGCAAGCTCATCCATACGGCGAGTGGTCTCGAGGGCCGCGTCGTGCAAAGAAAATTGATCATACTGATAATCTTCAGTAACGGGGTGCCCGTTAATCCGAATTCCTTGATTCACATTGTACCTTCCGCCAATACCATTTCCAACATTCCCTATGTTGCCAACATTACCCGGGTTTCCATCAGCATTTGCGTTACCCGCGTTACCAGTGTTCACAGGGTTATCAGCGTTCCCAGGGTTACCAGGGTTTCCCTTAGCATTTAGTATCTCCACCTCAGGCCTCGGTTGCCCAACCAATTCCCTCAGCTTTTCTTGACCTGCTGCCATACCAGTCATCAATGTCATGAACTGATCCATCCTTTCACGCATATCAGCCAGCTCTTTCTGTACTTGGTCCATCGCTAGTCGTGGACGGTTTTCCTTTGTCGGGTATCTGTGAACTCGCTTGGGACCAATAACTGCCTGATACAGGGAACAAACATTAGACAATGCGGTGACACCTGCAAAACAGACAAGGGTTAATATGCATGGTATGCGATGCACTGCTTGTTCAATTTTAAGGCACCCCCGTTTTGAAAGGGAATACCCTGCAAATGAATAAGCATGAGATGTTGGATGCAAATATGCAGATGATGTTATGCAATGCAAAGGCATGTCAATCAGAATTGATGGATCCGCTTGAACATCTGTCAGGTTGCACTTCCTGGAGAGAAATTCACTGAGGAATATAATACAAGACCAAAACTCTGCTCCAGAAAACCGGGTTGGTTGGAGGTTAAGGTTTCCTGAATTTAGCCCACCCCTCACTGGTAGGTTCTAAGAACAGAAGTTCGTCAGCTTCAGCCCTTCAGTCGCGAATAATACGTTTACCACTGAAGGTTTGGCATTATTACGGGATAAAAGACCTCCACTGACTCCCCTCAACAGGACATCCTAAAGCAAGTTCCCAGTCTCGGGGTCCTCGGATTGATCAGCGAGAATGCGCCCACCAGAGCTAACATAATCACGTCTCGGAGGAGAGGCCTCGACTGAGTTCTCGGGAAATGGTCACCAGAGTCGACGATTTCTAAAGGAACACCATGTCGTTACGGAACATCCGTAGGACATAATATATCCAAAAGAAACCTCGTCTGGGTGTGGTTCTTCACGAACGACTTAACGTAGCAACATGCCACGCAAGCCTCATGATCATCCACTCTAAAACCTGTATGTACACTCAAGCCTGTGTAATGGGCTTATCTCTCATAGAACATCCCATCCCAACAAACAAACAAACAGATCCAATAGATACAACAGATGCATGCAAGCAGGTAAGCAAATAAATGTACAAAAGCATGAACACCCAATAAACAAGAAATCACACAAGCTAGGAGGGACTCGCTTAGGGAAGATGGACCAGCAAGAGGTCAACTTCTTAGTCCCCAGCAGAGTCGCCAGCTGTCGCAACCTGAAAAAGACAGTGCGCAAAAAAAAAACCGGCGAAAGAAAAAGACAGAAGAGTCGCCACCGTGCGTTATTCATCCCAAAGGAGGGAAAGGAAACGCTCGAAGTAAACCTGAAAAAGGAAAGGACAAGACGGGGTCTCGCAACCAAATCTTGGGTTCGGGAGTCGGTTATGCAAAGGGAAGGTATTAGCACCCCCTACGCATCCGTAGTACTCTACGGGATCCACTTTTGTAGTTTTCGTCTAAAGGGTGTGAGTTTATCTTGTGTTGTTTACCAAAAAAAAAAGGGTTAAATGAAAATGACTCGCGCGGATGTCGCATCCACTGCATACGTATCTCATCTGAATATGAGAATCAGAGTCTTCGTAGCTCGGCTGACCTATGGGTTGGGGGATGTGTGCTCGCTAAGACATCGCGTCTTATGCCTACGTATCTCATCTGGAATGAGAATCAGAGCAAGCCGTAGTTCGGCTAACTACGGGGTTGTGGATTGGGTTTTGGACGAACGACGTCACTACGCAATCTACCGGATGCTCGACCTTTGGAGACTTACTCGCCTGTAGTAGAAGGAGTAAACGTGTGTTATGGAGAAGAAAAATCAATGAAGGGTTTGTTTGCATTGTAGGAACACGCATGCAAAAGGGTAATGAGGATAAGACCTCATAGCTCTTAACCCTGGACAAAGGAACCTGCATAAAGTAAACACAAAAACATTGCCTCCTATCGAGGTCTTCCAGCTAGGAAAGCAGTAAAATGCGGGAAAAATGTAAAAGTACCACACGGATAAAGATCCGAAGTAACAGCAATTAGAGGAATGGGAAACCCTGAGATCCTTCCAAGCTAACATCATCAAAGAAAGTGGGTCAGTACAGGTAATCGGAATGAACCTCCAGGGGTTATCCCACAAATAAAGTGGGAAACCACGCAAGTTATCCCTGCAAAAGTCATGTGAGCCCTCACAAAAACTCAACAAAAGGGTTAGTGAAACACCATAAGCATTTTTTTCATGGATAACAGTATGGTTTCAGAAACCTCAAACCCTGTGGCATACACTTCAGAAATCATGTGATTAAACATTCAAGGCATAGGTTTCACCCATTCATAATACATCACACATTTAGAACATTCAAATTGAAGGCGTAAAATAATGGGAATAGGGCAAACCTGATTGGAGAGCTTGATTGAAATTGAGTTGCACCCGTGAGGCCCCTTCAGGGTTTGGAGGCTGCTCTGAATTCTCTGTCAGGTTTCTCTTCAGGTTTTGTCCAGGGTTTTGTTCCAAGGAAACCTCAGAGTATTTTGCTTCTCTTCCTTTTTCTCAAGTGAAGCCTTGGTATTTATAGACTGAATTTCATGGTTTTGTGGGCTCAAATGAGAGAGACCCAAGTCCAAAAAATTTATTATATTTTATTTATTTTATTATTATTATTTTTATTTATTTATTTATTTTGTAAAAAAAAAAAAAAAAAATCTTTTTTTTTTTTCTTTTTTTTTTCCTTTTTTTTTCGGATCTAATTCTGATTGACAGGATGAAATACAATATGAAATGCTAAATGAATGCATGAATGAGGAGGGCAAATTTTGGGGTGTTACAAATATCACTGGTGTGATTGAGGGGGAGTGAGTGGGATCTCATATCTAAGAGTTCTTAGGTAGAAGTCACACGGGTAGAGATTAGGTGAAAAAGACTGTAACTTGTGTAGTTTACTGAGAGTCTTTGAACTGATTCTATTTAGTGGATTTCCTTCCTGGCTTGGTAGCCCTCAGACGTAGGTGAGTTGCACCGAACTGGGTTAACAATTGCTTGTGTCTCTTACATTACTGTTCTTTATCTTTTATTGTTCAGATATTAGTGTTGTGACATTACCTTCGACATCTCATATCTGATACCAAAATTTCATTACCATTTTCAACTTTGTAAAAATCTATGGAGTCGTGTCAATTACAGACTACCATCCCATTAAATAAAGTTGAGCTTTTATCAAATTGTTTCTACTCTTATTTACTTCAGCCAATAGTTTAAATTTTATTATGATCATCTTGAAAATTTAAAATTTTAATCAAAATCTTTTTCTTAAAGCATATAAAAACAAGAAATTTTCAAAGCAATTAAAAAGAAGTATCAACACACTTCAAAGAGCAGCAGGTCCTTAAGTGCCAAGCATCAGAGGTTCCCCAAGCAGTTG
Organism: Lathyrus oleraceus; assembly: GCF_024323335.1. NCBI lineage: Eukaryota > Viridiplantae > Streptophyta > Magnoliopsida > Fabales > Fabaceae > Lathyrus > Lathyrus oleraceus. The sequence goes on from NC_066581.1 coordinate 303,966,821, forward strand.
ACCCTTCGGGTATCCCTAGTTGTTTGTGTTGATCCGGTTCCCCTGCGAAGTGTTTATCCTATAGCAGAGCGCCGATTTCCTTTTCCCATCTGAGTTGGTTGATTCAGTACCTTGTGGCGTGTTATTTCCTGGCAGTGTTTTTGTATTTCCCCAACAGGGTTGATCTTCAGCAGAGTAAGATCTTTTCCCCAGTAGATCGCATTGGTTTCCCTACCAGTCGTCATCCGACAAGCTCCCAGTCAGAGTTCCCTCCTGGTTTCTGAGCAGCTATTTGTGGTTATCTTCTGCATGGTTGTCTCCCATTTGATATGGTGTTGACCTAAAGTTCCTTGCAGACTCGATAACTTCTCCTCTCCTCGGCAGATCTCCTCCCTCGGCTAGATTTGAGCCTTTGGTTTTTGATCTCTCTGTTCTCCATCAGTTGTCTCTCTCTTGTGTGGATTGACCCTGGGATTGTACCGATGATTCAATTCTTTGCGACACCTTTGTATCCTTTTCGATCGTTTTATCAGCATAATCATCATACATATATATATTCATATAATTTCATAATTGCATATTCGCATATCCGATTAACTTGTTGGTTTGAGATTCTCATTCTCTGTATAGCGGTACTTTATCCCCATACAAATTTCGGTGTCTGTCCTCCCTCAACATATAGAGCGTCATCCCCTTAGGAAGAAAGACTTTAACCTTTCTTCTCTTCCCCACTAAGTTTGTTTCCTCGTGGATGATTATTATTTCAGTTTCCTCCCCAGTTGTTTATCTGGATGGAATCACTGCCCTTGTGTTATATCCTCACTGGATTGAGTCTTGATTGATTGTTTCTTTCTAGCTCTTACCTAGATAGATGTTTCGAGTCTCCTAAGAGTTTATTACCCAGTAACTGGTAATATTCTTCTTAGTTTGCAGTTTGTTACTTCTTGCCCAATACCCGATGTAAGACCCTAATTTTGACCCTAAGATCCCTCATGGCATCCTATCATTTGCTTAATACATTTCCTCAAGGATCATAGCATGTGTGGCTCCTTAACCCTAGGGTTAGGACTTGTGTGAGTTAGTTTGAGACCACCAAGCATGCTTGTATTGTATATTATTTATTTTCTTATTTTGTTTACTAAGCAAAAGCACAAAAATATGTCACTAACTCTTTTTGTTTTGAAGCTCAAGTGATCATGTGCTCCAATGCTCCTAGGAGGCTCCTAAGCTCAATGAAGTGGCTAGATGAAGATGAGAACAAGCATGACAATGGTCCACAAAGTTCCTAATCATCATATATGTCTCCCAAGTAGCTCAATTTGCCAATTTTATCAAGATAATCCAAAGGGCTTGAGGATTGTTTCTCAAGGAAACCCTAATTCAACTATGCATTGACTGTGCCTTGCTCATGAAGCAACCTCAACCTATGATAAAATTTAATCAAGGGAAGTTCTTTCATTCATTATTTTATACATATATGAGCCTATGTGAGTTTCCTCAATCGTTCATTCATCAAGATTTGAAGTTTGGCCTTGAGAAGTTGACCAGTCAAGTCATCTGACTAAACTGAGGATCACTGAGATACAACTTTTGATGTGTTTGTCAAATGAATATGACCCCAAGATAAAACATGTTCTTAAGAACCATATGAACAACTTTTATGTTCATAAAAAATCCATTTGAAACTTGGAAGGTCATCATTCAGTGCAAAACATTATAGGTCATTTTGACTGAAACCCTAATTTTGGGTCAACTTCCCAAGGACCTAACTTCCTTAATTTTTATGATTTTGAGGTGAGAGCAAATGAATTGTAAATTTTAAGATGTCTAATTCAAATTTTATGTTGGACAAAATTTCATAATCCTAAAAGAAACACATGTGATAATACAAAACATTATAGGTCACTTTGGACCTAAGTCATTGAATTTGAAAAATGTCCAACTTCAAGTGCTCATAACTTTCTCATGAAAAATCCAAATGATGCAAACTTTAAGTCTAAATTGATCATATTGAAAAGATCTATAACTTTTATGTTGGAAGAGTTTTCATTTTAGACTTGCATAATTGAAACAGAATGGCTTGAAGATGCTTGCTTTTGGCAAAACATTTCAAAGGGAACCTAGACATGTTTTGTACCCTAAACTTCACATCCAGTTTTCATACATTTCCAAACTCCAAATGAATTTTTTACCATAATGAATTTTGTTCCTTATTTCAAGGGCTTTCCAACCATTACTCACATTAATTTTTTTGGACTTTCCATGAGTGGGTTTCAAAGAGCTTAATGTTTATGGTCATTTGAGCATTTCACTTTGAAACTTCATGTACAAGCTTGTGCAGCCCCTTGTGCATGTCCAATTCAACTACATTTGATCTCAGCATGCATTTCCATTCATTCTTGGGCTTTGCACGCGCCTGTACAGGCCCATGCATGAAGGATCCAGGTTTCATGCACACGAGCCAAACACTTGCTTTGCATCCATTCCAGCTATAAATAGAAGTGCAATCTCATTCAAATGGTAACCACAAGGAGATCTGAAACGCTGCTGGATTGAAAACCAAACCCTCACCTAAAGGAATTTCAGTTTTCAATATCAATTTCAAGCTTGAATTTCAACATCATTAGTTGATCTTCAAGTCTTAACTCCTTAACCTTGCATCACCATCACACTTCCAGATCAAAATTGGATCAAGAGCTTGGACAATTCGTGTTGTTTGAAGCTCCATTTCAGAGGTATATCACCAAACGTTTTTGATTCAGATCTTGAAATTTAATGTGAATTCCTTTGGTTTGTGCTGTTTTCTGAAGTCCTCATGCGTGAGGCGGGCCAGTGGTGGTCTCAATTTTGTAAATCGTGCCATTTCAAATCAAGCACCATGATCTTCGAGCTTATGTCTCTCTTTAAATAGGAACATTGAGGAGGATCCATGGTTACAGAGGTGATGTACATCACCTCAGCTTCATTTTGATACCTTGCTTTTTTCATTTTCATTAAAGTTTAACTCCCTGCGCGTGGTGGCCGGAACTAGTTGTCTGGCCGGAGAAGAGGGTGGTTTCCACCACCATCCCCACGTGGGAGCTTCAGGTCAATTGGATCTTGATGAAATGTTATAATCCTGGTCATTGCTCATGTCGACTTATTTTAAATCACAATGTGGCGCGCTTGACTTGAGAGCATTGTGTATCCGCGCCTTAGAGCCACATGATCCATGCCACGTCAATTAATGAAACCATCCAAGGGTGCTGGTTTTTTCTATTTTTCTTATTTCTGTTTTAATTTCATTTAATTCCTTTTATTTTCAAAAAATCATAAATATTTTATTTGAACTCACAAAAATATGAGACCAATGCCAAAAAAATTCTTTAAAAATCTAGTTTCATATTTTGATTTTTAATTATTTTTGTGACTTCATTTAATATTTTTTGTGAATTATTTGGTTTTTAATAGTTTTAATTCATTTTAAAATACTTTTTGATATCTGAAAAATCCAAAAATATTTTCTTAACACATATGGATCATGATAAGTCAATGAAAAATAGTCTCATCAATTTCTTAATTAATTTGAGATTTATTTGAGATTTTAATTCATTTGTGTTATTTTTCATTATTTTTAATTGTTTTAAAATAGTTTCTGATTCCAAAAATTGTTGAAAAAATTTGTCAAAGCTTGTTTGACCATGTTAGACCTATGAGAATTTAATTGGACTTGTTGAAGTTGATTTAAATTAAATTTGAGGTTTGACCATATTTTGCATTTATTTTTAATTCAAAAATACCAAAAAAAAATATTTGACTTGTTGACTTGTAACCTTCATTTCTCTTCGGTTTAGCATTGGTTGATGATGATTTGATTCACTTTTGACCAATTATGTTTGACACTTGAATTCTTTTTCCATTCATTTCATCTTCATCTCATTTCTTTTTATTTTGGCCAATGAGTTAATGTCTTATGGTTGGTCTTGACATATGAGAGGCTTAACCTTCTTTGATCCAAATCAAACTCAACTTGATCCAAGATCAAGTGAGTTGCTTTGTGTCCAAGATAGGTTGCTTCTTGGTTAAGGAAAAAACCTAAAGTCCATACAAGGCCTTTCTCTTTTCTTTTGGCATGGCAAGTTTTAGGAGCTTGGCTTACTAGTCATGATCTCTAACTTGTGTTTATTTGCCTATAGTTTTATTGACCGGCCTCAGATAGGTGTGACTACTACATTAGTCCACTTACGATTGCTTAACATAGCGCTAAATTGTCTCATGACAAACTAACATAACTTCACTAATCACTAACTTTAATTTGAGCATTTAATTTCTTACAATTTACTTTAATGCACTATATTTCTTGCTCATTTATTCATATTGCTTTTCATTTTGCTCACTTGAGCACATATTTTATGTTTATGTCATTTTCCTTTTGCTCATTTGAGCTCATTATTGTATATAAATATATTGTTGTCTTGTGTTTGTTTTGTCTTTGTTTTGTGTAAACCCAATGCAAAAAGGAGAAAGGACTTAGAATTAGGATATTCCCATGCTTAAAGGAGTTCAAGAGCAACTAGGCCTCATGCCTTTAGAATGCTAAATTTGTAGAAGAGCAACTAGGCCTCATGCCTTTAGAATGCTAAATTTCAAGTTGACTTCAAAGGATTTCCTTTCCAAAACTTATTCTTTGTCCATTCCTCTTATTGTGTTGTGAACTTTCTGATGTTTGCTCTTGTGTGATAGGGATTCTATCTTGAGATAGTAAGGAGGACCATAGTCATGAGTAGCCAAGTTAAGAGAGACAAGCCAAATGGAGATCCTAGGAGCTTGAATCTAAATTTGTTTGATTGCTTGATTGTTTGCTAAGTCCAAAGGAAAGGAGCATCTTGAATCATCTCTATGATTCCAAGAAGAGGAACTCCAAGGGTTTTATCTTCTCTCTTATCTTTGTATGCTTTAGGATTAGCCATTCTCTTCTTCTCCCCACTCTAACCCAAGCCAAACTCCTTTTTGTGCAAACTTTGACATTGTTTTCAAATTAGAAACCTAGGCCTTATGCCTTTGACTTTTCAAAAATCTTTTCATTAATACTCATTGTGAATAAACCTTAATTCAACTTTGACCTTATTTTGAAAATACACTTAACTTGTAAATACAACTCACTTCAAGTTGATTTTGTGGTTCCAATGGCCACCTTTGCTAAAACCTTTTCATAAACATTAGTCATAGGTTTTAGTTATCATAGTGGTTGATGTGAATCTCACCTTATCCTTAGTGATTGGACTATAAGTCTTCCATACTTATTATAGGGTTAACCCCTCACTAGTATGTTAAAGCCTTCCTCACATGGTGGATTGTTGGTTTAGGTTGAGTTTTCTCCCTTTGATAACAAAAGACCTTAAGGCTTTTGAGTAAAACCAATTCACCAATCTTTGAGATTTTTTACCCCGAACTACGAGGTTTTGATCCTACCTTTGTGATGGTACGTAGGCAATGGGTTCATCCATTCAAACAACAAAATTGTAAATATAATTTATTCTCTTCTCATCCCTCCAATCTTTTGCACATATTTTCACAAATACCAACCTACAACACATATTTGCAAAAAGAGGTTCCCTTAGAGTACTAAGGATGTTTTGGGCGCGTAAAACCTTCCCATTTCATAACCAACCCCCTTACCTAGATCTCTGACATTTTTATTAGTTTTTGATTTGATAAAACTTCTTACTTGGCTTTTGTTCGCTTTTTAGCCTTTCCTTTGGACAAATAAAAGTGCGGTGGCGACTCGACTTGTATGTTTACTTTTGGTTTAGTCAATAAACCTAAAGGTAACGAAATCCCCGCTACACCCGACAGAAGTATCCGAGTTTTATCTCAGTAGAGTCCCTAGTGGATCTGATTCCCCAGGAAGTATATCCTTGATATGCTCACCCTAATCGGTGACAGATATCTTCCTCTCCCCTGGCTGGGTTTATCCTTGATATGTTCATCCTAACCGATGACAGATATTCTCACCTTTGGTATTCCACCCAGTAAAAAGGTAGTTGTAATCCCTATTCTTGTTTCCCAGAGAGTTAATCCTTGATATGTTCATCTTAACCGATGACGGGTTTCCTTCTCTTTGCGGTCTTCTACCCAGTAATCGGTAGTTGTAAATCCTACTTTTGTTCCCTCCGCAGAGTTTATCCTTGATATGTTCACTTTAACCGGTGACGGATTCTCCCTTTTGGTATTCTATCCAGTAACCGATAGATGTAATTCCTATTTTCTCTCCTCTCAAAGTCTATCCTTGATATGTTCATCCTAAACGGTGACAAATTTTATATTTGATTGGTCTTCTATCCAGCATTCGATAGATGTAATTCCTACTTTTTGTTCAATTGGTTTATCCTTGATATGTTCATCTTAACCGATGACGGATATCGTCCTTGACATTTCCCAAGAAAGTCTATCCTTGATATGTTCATCTTAACTGATGATGGATTTTCTTCCCTGTTGAGTCTATCCTTGATATGTTCATCCTAACCGGTGACAGATATTCTCATCTTTGGTCTTCTGCCTAGTAACTGGTAGTTGTAAATCCTATTTTTTGCAGTTTTCCCCAGCAAGGCTATTCTTACCTAGTAACCGGTAATGAATATTCCTCCTGGCATTTCCCAGCGAGCCATCCTTGATATGTTCATCCTAACCGATGACGGATGTCCTCTCTGTCATATCTTTATTATCTCCATACCTAGTAACAGGTAGTAGATAATAGATTTCTGCTCCTCCTATGTTGAAGTTTATTTCTTCCCCAGTCGAGTTGAGTGCGCATTTCCTTAGTGAAATCTCTTTTCCTGCATGATTCAAGTACTTCAGTTTTGTCTTGACTTACTCGTATCCCCTAGAGATGTTGTTGTTCCCTGGCTGAGTCTTTTCCATGTTTGTATGGAATTCCTCGAGTCCCCTAGTAGTTTTAAGTTATAGCCTGGCCTACGCATAACTCCTTTATCCCCTAGAGTCTTTGTCTCCCCAGTGAGTTTTCCTTACGGAATGCATTATACTCCAGCGGACGTTCGGCCTCTCTGATTTCTTTTCCTTTATGGCAATATTTCCCCATAAAGAATTTACTTTCGCATTCATATCATTTGCATCATGAGGTCTCTTAGGGACCAAAATTTGTTTCTATAGGTTGTTATTTAAGCCCATTCTACTGAGTCGACATGAAGATTCTAACCTTTGCCTCCTCGGTTAGAATGTCCTTAAATAGGGGCAACTGTAAGACCCTAATTTTGACCCTAAGATCCCTCATGCAATTTCATCATAAGCATTAACATTGGGATCATACCTTGGCATCCTCCTTACCCCTCTTTTATTGAATTTGTTTTGGGAGAGATCACCAAGCACCATGTGATTGTATCATACTTGTATATTATCATTTTACTAACCAAAATACCAAAAATATGTCTTTGTATTTGCCTAACTCTTTTGTAGGTAGGGCATGGTCCCCATTGGTCTATCAAGTTCATATCTAGGGTTTGAGACCCTCATGACAAAGAGCACAATCATGAATTGATCCAATAATGGTTAAGAGCATCATATATGAGTTCCATTGATTCCTACATGTTATATTGATCAAGTATTCTTCAAGAGTTTGAGAGTGATTTGCCTTGGAAACCCTAGTTTGACTGGGTATCTTGAGTAACTTCTCCAACAAGCTATCTCACCATTTGATCAAATTTATCAAGGGACACTTAAAAATTCATCATCTTATTCATGTATGATCTACCATGATCCAAGAAAGTCAAAAGACTTGAAGGTTAGCAAGTTGGTTGATGGTGGTTGGCCAGATGAATTCATCTGATCAAAACTGGGTCTCCCTAGACCCTATCTCCTCCAATTTTCACCATATGAAAACTATTCCAAGAGAAAAGTTACTCTAAATGACATTCCAAACAGCTTTCATGTTGAGACCTAGAGCTAGTTTTGCTTGGAAAATCATTTTCTATGTTGAAACATTATAGGTCATTTTGTCTAAACCCTAATTTGAAAGTCAACTTCCCAAGGCCATAACTTGCTCAATTTTTATGAGATGAAATATTTCCAAGTTGAAAAATCCAATTCAATATGTCTACTTCAACTTTGATGTTTGGATTGAGAGCTAATTCAACTTTTATGAGCATGTGATATGAGGTTAAATTATAGGTCACTTTTGACCTATACCATTGAACAAGTGATTTTTCCAAACTTCAAAAATGCATAACTATATCATCCCAAATCCAAATGACATGAAATTGGTTACCATTTTTAAGTTCTTTGAAATATCTACAACTTTGATGAAGACACGTTTCCTATTTGAAGCTCACATAAAAAGTTAAGCAAAGTGGAATATTGAGATATATGGCTTGACACTTAGAAATATTTTCAATATGTTAAAACTTCCAAACTTCCACCTCAACATTCATCATAATACAAGCTTCAAATGGAAAAGTGTTGAACACTAAAGTTGTTCCTCTTGATCTAAACTTTCCAAAAAGTCAAATTTCATCCATTTTGGACAAGATTTGCTAGGGTTGTGCATGGCTTGAATATGGTATCATCATTTGGCAAAGATCAAACTTCAAGTCTTCATATACATTTTCCTTGCATTCCAAGTTGATTTCAGACTCTTTTACACTCAATTGTGGATCAAATAGAATGATCTCATGGGCCTGTACACGCCCATGCATCCATGCATCACTCATTTCCATATTTAGAAAGGTGCAAATATCACATGATCCAGCTATAAATAGAGCTCCATATGCTCATAAATCAACACACATTCGCGCCAGCTTTGATCCTAAACCCCTAACCCTTCCATTTGAGAGGATAAACCAGAGAATTTCCTTTGGAAATTGAGTTGAACTCTCACTGTTTTGAGATTCAAAACTCCAGGGATCCAAGATCTTTTGTGCATTCTAATCCACTTCTGTAAGCATACTGAGCAAGATCAAGCACAAGCCAAAGCAAGAACAGTTGAATCCAGACCTACATTGAAGGTATTTCTCAGAAAATTTCATCTCTTCGATTCTATCTTAATTCCACTCAACTCTCTTGGATCTTTGGTTGTCTAAAGTCCTACCAATGTAGGCAAGAAGATTGAGTTACTTAAAGGTCAAATCGAAGCAACTCAGTTGACACACCTCAAAATTCAACTCCTCATATCTTTCTATATATGTGGAGTTAGTTAAAATTGAGGTCAGATTCGTGCTATACGCCATTTTTTCTTTCAGATCATGTCCTCCTTTTTCATTTTCTTGATGGTGATGAGTGGACAAGTCCGACCAGGGTCACCGGAGAAGATGATCGGCCTTTGGACACCGATGATGTGTTGGCATGGTTCAGAGCCATTGATCCTTTTCAAATTGTTTTAATCTCGTGTGTTGTTTTTAATTACAAAGCCTGTGCCGCGTTGACTCAAGTCCATCATGAAACGCGCGCTGGTGGCTACTTGATCTGCCACCTCAATCAATGAGGGAGATCAAGTGGTCCACGTTTTTTCTGATTATTTGAATTTCATTTTAATTGCTTTATTTTCATTAATTCATATTAATTTTAATATTGATCCAAAAAATATGAGAGTTTCACCAAAATAATTCAAATATTTTCCTCTTTCATATTATGAATTAAAATTATTTTTTGGATCATTATTAATATTTTTCATGATTTAATTGATTTTAAATTTGTTTTTAATTATTTAAAAATACTTCTAAGTCTTCAAAAATTCTGAAATTTTTTCTCCAAGGTCCTTTGACCTTATTTGATCTATGATAAATCTCATGACCATTTATTTGGTGTTTTGATGAGGTTTTAAGAATTTGACAAACCATATTTAATTTAAATGTATTATTTTAGTATTTTTAATTTGAATAAATTCCAAATAATCTGGTTGACCAATTGTGATGACTTGTTTGAGTTTGACTCTTGTTGTTGGGCCTTGGTCAAGGTTGATTTGACTTTTTCAAGTTAATATCATTGGATTTAGGAGATTGATGGAATGTACATTCCATCTCCCAAAATGAATGAATGATATTAATTTGGTAAAAGTCCTCCTTTGATCAATTTGAGTTTTGATCCATTCCCCTCCCACTTCATCTCATTCCCCTTCTTTATGCATTCATCTCAATTGGCCTATGATATCTCAAAGTCCTAAAACTATTTGATTGAAAAATTAACATGAGTATGGATGAGATTAGGCCACACCTTATGCATATTCTTTTTGTGTGTGGTATGTTTCATGAGCATAGTCCATTATACTATGTCTCTAACATGCATTAACACCAAAATTTTATTGCCCAACCTCAAATAGTTGTGACTTCTACATAAGTCCAATTACGATTGCTTAACATAGCGTTAAATTTGTGACATAAAAGGCATAGCATTCTAGTTAGTGAGATTGTAAGTCTCCCCTCTTTCATGGTATTATGTGGAAACTTTTCATTTTTTCCTTCATTTGGAAGATGTTTTGGCTCAAGGATCCATGATTGTGATAAGTGGGTTGATTATTCTCCAAAGAATGTTTAAACAATGAAAAGCAAAACAATACTAACTTCTAACCTATTAACAACTAACTTTTAATTTCAAACCATTTACTTTAATGTCATTTAGTTCTAGCTTTTATACATTTACCATTGTTCATATCATTCTGATTATTTATGTTAATGCAATTTTCACTTTGTCCACTTGGACCATATTGTGTGATATATTTTGTTTGTGTATACTTTGCTTGTTTGTGTGGTCTTTGACCATTAATGTACATAATAACAATAAAAACCCTAAAAAACTTTTGTGTGGACTATTGGCTTGATCTTGGATAAAATGGACTTAGAACTTAGGCAACATTCCTATGCTAAAGGACTTGGCCAATGCTAACTTATTGAGAAACCAAGTGCTTGCAATTTGAAACTTCATCTGATACATCATTCAAGATCCCTCTAAGTTTATCTGCAACATGATCATTGTGTAGCTGTCATTTTAAACCTGTGACTTGTGGAATTCATCTGCTACATGGGCTAATTTGAAAAAGATCATGGAATGGCTAAAGCTTGGATGTGGCTATCTTTATTTGATGTCTTGCTCTTCAAAATAATATAATTGTGCATTTGTGTGTTGCTTGATTCTAAAAGTCCAAGGGAATTCTGGGTTTCTATTGACATTCTTGTCTATTGGATTGCTACCCATTTGGTCAGATCTTTTCAACTCTTAACTTTTAATTTTGTGCATAGTATTAGTCTCTTCATCTTCTCCACATTTCTTTAATTTCAAAATCTCTCCCTCCCTTTTCAAAATCTTCTTTGATTGAACTTATTTTGTTCTAAACTCTGACCACTTTGCAAAAAAGATAGAAACTTTGGCCTTATGCCATTGAATTTTCAAACTTCCTTTTCTTAATCAAACTTGTAAATAGACTTAACTATACTTGACCTAAACTTTCAAAAATCCAAAAAAGAGCTAACTCATTCAAATCATTTTTGGGCCTTTGGGCCTTTCAAACTTAATTTTTGTTAAAAGCTATGCATCCACTTTGAAATTTGTATCACGAACTACGAGGTTTTGATCCTTCATTTCTATGTTGGTACGTAGGCACAAGACCTAAGGTCTTTCCAAACACAAATATATAATTAATGAATTCTTTTCTCACCCCCCCCCCCCATTCTATTTGTTTGTAACCATCATTTTGTATCAAATACATATGCACACAAAAAGGGCTCCCTAGGAGTACCTAGGACACTTTGGGTGCTAACACCTTTCCTCTGTGTAACTAACCCCCTTACCTGTAATCTCTGACATTTTATTAGTTTTGATTTGAAAACTTCTTACTTTTGGATTTTGTTCGTACTTTTTCCCTTTTCCCTTGGAAACAATAAAAGCGCGGTGGCGAATCTTATTATTTGATCTCAAGCTTATCCATAGCTTGATGATCATGAATTTACCGCTACAACGTCCCTTTAAGATGTTTCACTTTCCCCGACTTCCAAATATCTCCAACCTCGGAAGACCTCGAGAGACTCCTCAATTGATCAATCAAAGAATACAACCCTTTCCCGAAGTTGGAAGAAGGATTTTGTTTGACCGAGCTCTCACTCGCCTTGGGTATCAACGCGAACAAGCTAGTAGACAATTGGTGCGTTAAAGGATCCATCTAAGGTTTAACCCAAAAGTTCCTAGAAGCCCATGATTGGGAAATGGTTAAAAAAGGAAGACCCGACTTCTGTAGTGCAACCTTGGACTTTTTATCCATAGAATTTTCCTCTTCCCAAATGTGGACAAGTTCGTGGATCATTTAGCAGTTGAAGTCTTTCTAACAAAGAATCCGGTGCCTTTTTTATTTGCCGACTTATACCATACCTTTCATATAAGGCATGAGAAGAAGGGAGGTATTTTCCTCTATTGCGCTCCTATGTTACATCTATGGATGAGGGCCCGCATGCCACAAAGTGGACCTTTTGCTGAAAACAAACTGACATGGCCGCAAAGGTTCGCATCTCTCTCTGCCAACTTAATTCTATGGTACAAGAGGGAATGGGATACAAAAAACGTCATCGCAAGACGTGGAGAATTCTCTAACATGCCCTTAATAGGAACGCAAGGTTGCATCAACTACAACCCTGCTATACTCAAGAGACAACTAGGGTACACCATGACGAATCCTCCCGAGGAAAGATATTTCATTCCATTTGTCATCAATACCGTGGATCCGCTTGATTCAAATGTGAAAAAAGTGCGAAAAGCATGGACAAGCATAGTCCGTATTGACCAAGAATGGGGTAAGAAAAACATCCTAGCCAAGGAACCCTACTATGTGTGGGTAAAAGAGAGGGATGGAGTTGTTAAGATGTCGTTTCTGTTTGACCCTTCTTCATTCCTATTGATGACCGAGCCTGAGCCTATCCTACAAGAGGACATGGACAAATTTACCAGCCAAATCAAAGAGCTTGAGTTGGAAAACACTCAATTACGAGTCCAGCTCAATCGTGCCAAGGAACATAACCATGTCTTGGAGGATAAGGGTAAGAAAGTTTGTGAAAAATTTGAAGATAGCAAAAAGAGGCTCCGATTAGCCGAGGGACAAAGAGTTTGGGTTGGTGGAGCTCTACAAGGAGCTAATTCTGAGCTAGACTTCCGCAACAACGAGTTGGATCGAGCGTCCTGAATCATCAAGGACCTTGAGAATACTGTCGAGAGGTCTAATTCCATTAAGAAAGAAGCGAGGGAAGATTATGAGGCCCAGATTCTCGAACTAATGACCACTCTAAAAGAGTATTAAGGACCTTCTAGCCAAGGAACAACTAGAGAAAGAAAAGATTCACTGAAGCTTCTTGCGTGAGCAGTTCAACCTTGGACGAGCTTGCGAGCAAATAAAGAACTTGAAGAGGGGATCTATGACCAAGCCTATGTAGAGTTGCAAAACAACTGTAGACATTAGGAGGAGTGTTGCCATGGATTCGAAGCTTCCATTGCTCAAAGGGATGGAATCATCCATAATCTCCAAGCTCTTTACGAGGAATGGAGGGACAAATACACCAACATGGCGATATTAACTAACTACGCCCTTCAAGACTTTCCCGACAAGTTGAAGGAGGCGGATCTGATCATGTGCCCAGATAACTGTAAGAACAAATCTAGAATCTACAATGTATCTCTAAGTTTTGATGATAACAAAGGATGAAACAAAAATAGTACCCTAACAAAATTTATCTAAGTGTGCAAGACTCTAATCAAAATAGTCAGATAGGCATTCATCAGATAGAGATACAAGTTCTGAGATACCACTTAGAAGATACGTAAGCAGAAGCTCTGACCCTGATTAGAGCAAGCGTAAACTCAACAAGCAACATCAGACACTCTGAAGTACGCACTCTAGGATCTGAACCCTTACGCTCTAAAGAAATCAATCAGAAGAAACTCTGAAGACAGTCAGCAACAAGCATCTATTTGAAGATACACTTGCTGAATAGAGACTCTGATGACTCTGATGTTCGGACCTTCTGATTCATAATGCTTAGCTATGAAGAATTTCACTTATGGAAAGAATCTATTTCAGGAAGAAACTTATGGCGCTCCCAAACTGCTTTGGAAAGAACACAAAGATTAATGACATTAATCATTCATCATTGCCAAAGATTCTGACATTCAAACATTCAACGGTCTTCTCATCACTCCTATATAAAGGATGGAACGCCTCACTAAGAAGACATCAGAAAACACACGAGAATACAACACTACCTTCATATCCATTATTCATTCTCTTCCTCACACGAGCTGATGCTCCAAACTGTGAACAATTCCTTTTCTTTTACCTTGTGTAATTTCTTCTTACCTAGAAGCACTAAGCATTACTGTAATTCTATTTATTTATTGAAACTCTCCTCAAGTGACTTGTGAAGTCTGTATACTTGATAAGGCTAAGAGACCATTATTCTCTTAGACGATCGTTTGTGTAATCTTTCAAGATTAGTGGATTAAGTCCTTTTTGAAGGCGAAATCACCTTGGCCGGGTGGACTGGAGTAGCTTTGAATTTCAAGCGAACCAGTATAAAATTCAGTGTTGATATTATTTGTTTCAGAGTGTGTCTCATTTCCAAAAAGTTTTTATTATCGTTAAAACAATTCAACCCCCCCCCCCCTTCTTGTTTTTCTCTACCTTCAATTGGTATCAGAGCTTCGACTTTGTTATTTATTTTCTAATCAAACACTTAACAGTGTAGAGAGATCCAACGTGAGAAAAACAATATGGCCAACACCAATGAAAGAGATAGTTACAATGCTAAACCTCCAATCTTTGATGGAGAAAATTTTGATTATTGGAAAGACAGAATCGAAAGTTTCTTTCTGGGTTATGATGTTGATCTATGGGACATAGTTACTATCGGCTACACACCTCCTGTATCTAATGCTGGTATTGCTATTGCCAGAAACAAGATGACAGATGATCAGAAGTGTGACTTCAAGAACCATCACAAAGCCAGAACGATACTGCTGAATGCCATTTCCTATTTGAGTATGAAAAGATCACCAACAGAAAAACTGCTAAAGAAATACTTGACTCTCTAAGGATGACTCGTGAAGGAAATTCACAAGTCAAAGAGACAAAGGCTTTGGCTCTAATTCAGAAGTACGAAGCCTTCAAGATGGAGGACGATGAAGCTATAGAGGTAATATTTTCTAGATTTCAAACTTTAATTGCATGACTCAAGGTTTTGGACAAAGGCTATACAACTGCAGCTCATGTCAAAAAGATTGTCAGAAGCTTACCAAATAAGTAGAGACCCATGGTCACCGCATTAAAATTTTCAAAGGATCTGAACAATATCATCCTTGAAGAACTTGTTAGCTCCCTCAGAAATCACGAGATAGAACTTGAAGAAGATGAGCCTCAAAAGAAGGACAAATCTGTAGCCCTAAAATCCAGATCTGAGAGACACAAACCAGAAAGGAACAGAGCCTTCCAAGCTGAAGAAGACAATGATGACTCTGAAAAGGAAGACTCTGACGATGAAGAAGAGTTATCCCTTTTGACTAGAAGAGTAAAACAACTCTGGAGAAAAAGGAATAACAACTTCAGAAGACCAAGACCCAAGGGATATCGCTCAGAATCAACTTCCAGAAGCAAATCAACCAAAGAAGTAACATGCTATGAATGTAAGGAAACATGTCATTACAGAAAGGAATGCCCAAAGCTTAAGAAATAAATCTCCAGAAGAGAAAGTTTCAAGAAAAACTCCTTTAAAACCAAGAAGGGACTCATGGCCACCTGGGACGACACTGAATCCGATTCCTCTGAATCAAACTCAGAAGAACAGCCAAATGTTGCATTCATGGCTACCACTTCTAGAAACTCATCAGATGGAGAGTCTGATCCTAAAGAGGTATTTTCTGACCTTTCTCACTCTGACCTTGAATCATGCCTTTCTGAATCTTTAAACTCATATCAGAAACTTAAACAAAAATTCAAAGCACTAAAAAGGGTCCTTGAAGGAACCACTGAAGAATGTGATAAGCTTGAGATAACAGTTTCAGAATTAAAGAATGATAATCTTACTCTGAAAAAAGAAAGAGACTTCACAAATAAACAATGTCTAAAACTTGAATAAGCTTTATCTCAAGCCCCACAAACTTCCAACACAATGATATATAAATATGAAAAATCTTTTCAAAAGTTTCTGAAAAATGGGATAGAAAGAAACAGAATGGCTTCCATGATTTATGGAGTCAGTCAGAATAACAAAAGAAGAATAGGATATGATCCTAGTGAAGATAAATCTTCTACAGATGAAAAACCTAAATCCCCATTTTCTTATCATTACACACATGCACAAGCACAACGTATTACTAATGCTAAAAAAGCCAAATTCTTAAGAAACTCTGGGAAAACTAATCACAAAGGACCCAAACGATTCTGGGTACCAAAGGATAAGATTGTTTATGTTGTAGACATCCTATGCAGCAGAGTTAAGACACCAATCATGGTACCTGGACTTTGGATGGTCGCAACACATGAAGGGAAGAAAGCATATGTTCCAAAGCCTGAAACTTAAAGATGCTGGCTTCGTAGGTTTTGGAGGAAATCAGAAAGGAAGAATCAGAGGCTCCGGAACTATTGGTAATGGATTTATTCCCTCTATATCTGATGTTCTCTTTGTAGAAGGATTAATGCATAACTTGTTATCAATAAGCCGATTAAGTGATAACGATTATGATATAATCTTCAACCAAAAAGCATGTAAAGAAATTAATCAGAACAATGGAACAGTTCTTTTCACAGGAAAGAGGAAAAACAACATTTACAAAATAAATCTTTCAGATCTAAAAGATCAAAATGTAAAATGTTTGATGTCTGTACACAAAGAGCAATGGGTATGGCATAGATGCTTGGGCCACATTAGCATGAGAAAACTCTCTCAGCTAAATAAACTCGAGTTAGTCAGAGATCTATCTAAGCTGAAGTTTTCTTCAGATGCTCTATGTGAGGCATGTCAGAAAGTAAAATTTTATAAAACATCTTTTAAAAAGAAAAATGTTGTTTCCACCTCTAAGCCTCTGGAACTTCTTCACATTTTTGCAAAGAGGAAGAATGGGACACTCCAAGAAATGGCCAGAACCATGATCAATGAAACAAATATGACTAAGCATTTTTGGGCTGAAGCAGTAAATACAATGTGTTATATTCAGAATAGAATCTTTGTAAGACCTATTCTGGAGACGACTCCCTATGAACTGTGTAAGGGAAGAAAACCCAACATTTCTTATTTCCATCCTTTTGGATGCTCATGTTTTATTCTTAATACTAAAGAACATCTGAACAAGTTTGATTCAAAAGCACAAAAAGGCATTATGTTAGGATACTCAGAACGCTCTAAAGGCTACAGAGTGTACAACACAGAAACCAAAATTATGGAAGAATCAATACATGTTAGATTTGATGATAAGCTTGACCCTGAAAAGTCAAAGCTAGTTGAGAAACTTGCAGATTTAGAGATAACTCTTGCAGGTTCTGACGAAAAGACTAAAGCATCAGAAGAAGCTGAGAAACTCAATCCAAAAACAACTGAAATCTCAACTATCCGGAAAAGATCAAGAAATCGCCCAAACATATCTGAAGATTTGATTCTGGGAAACAAGGATGAACCTGTCAGAATAAGGTCAACATTCAAAGTATCTGAAGAACCTCCTCTAGGACTAGTATCTCTGATTAAGCCTACTTCTTGTGATGAGGCACTTCAAGACAATGACTGGGTTCTGGAAATGAAAGAAGAACTGGATCAATTCTTAAAGAATGACGTCTGGTATCTTGTCCCAAAGCCTAAAGGAACTCATATTATTGGAACAAGATCGGTATTCAGAAACAAGTTGAACGAAAAGGGAGAAGTAGTCAGAAACAAAGCACGACTGGTGGCACAAGGTTACAGTCAACAAGAAGGCATTGACTATAATGAAACCTTTGCTTCAGTCGCCAGGTTAGAATCCATTCGTTTACTTGTTTCATTTATTGTAAATCACTCCATCAAATTATATCAGATGGATGTCAAGAGCGCATTTCTTAATGGTTATATATCAGAAGAAGTGTATGTTCATCAACCCCCAGGTTTTGAAAACTCTAAATGTCCAGAACATGTTTTTAAACTGAAAATATCACTGTATGGTCTAAAACAAGCTCCTAGAGCTTGGTATGAAAGACTAAGCAACTTTCTTCCGGAACATGACTTTATTAGAGGAAAGGTTGACTATACACTCTTTTGTAAAAGCATTATAAATAATCTCATGATATGTTAGATATATGTTGATGATATAATTTTTGATTCAGTTAACCCCTCTGTATGTCAAGAATTCTCTGAGCTAATGCAGGCAGAATTTGAAATGAGTTTGATGCAAGAACTAAAGTTCTTTCTGGGAATTCAAATCAGTCAAGCTTCAGAAGCTACTTATGTATATCAAAGTAAATACATAAAATACATTCTGAAGAAATTCGAAATGGCATAATGCAAACTTGCGAAGACACCCATGCATCCAACCTGCATTCTGGAGAAAGAAGAAGTTAGTCAAAAGGTTTGTCAGAAGCTCTATCATGGTATGATAGGCTCTCTCCTCTATCTGACGGCTACTCGTCCTGACATTATTTTTAGTGTATGTCTCTGTGCCAGATTCCAATCAGATCCAAGGGAATCTCATTTAACAGCTGTTAAAAGAATCCTAAGGTATCTAAAAGGAACTCTTAACCTTGGCCTGATGTATGAGAAAACATCAACGTATAGGCTTTCTGGATATTGTGATGCAGATTATGCAGGGGACACAATGGAACATAAAAGCACATATGGGTACTGTCAGTTCTTAAGAAGCAATCTCATATCTTGGGCTAGCAAAAGACGGTCAACCAATGCTCTGTCTATTGCAAAAGCAAAATATATATCAACTTCACTATGCACTACTCAGATGCTATGGATGAAAAATTAACTAGAAGACCTTTAGATATTTGAGAGTAACATTCTTATCTTTTGTGATAATACTGCTGCCATTTGTTTAAGTAAGAACCCTATCTTGCATTCTAGAGCTAAGCACATAGAAATAAAATATCACTTTATCAGAGACTATGTTCAGAAAGGGGTAATATCCTCAAAATTTATTGATACAGACCATCAATGGGCTAATATTTTTACTAAACCCCTCGCTGAAGATAGATTCTCATTTATTCTGAAACATTTGAAAATTCAAAATTCCCCAGAATAAACCAAATATGCTTCTCTGAAATAGCAAAATAAGGCTCTGAAATAACATATGGTATATGGATTTAACTCTGATACTTCTACCAGTTAGGAGTCATCTGAATCAGAAATCCTCAAGAACCAATCCCTTGGTATTCATGAAGGTCAGATAGATCAACGCGTGGGGTACCTTGCGTCTAACCTTGGATCTTCTAGACAGCTGTCTAGCAGAAATCAAGAGATAGGCCTTTGAGATCTCCTCGAGCAGTGTGCTGTTTTGGGGATTAGACTTCTATCATGGGTTGTAATCATGTCTCCCCTAAGCGTGTCAACTTGGTTAATGTGCCATTATTAATTTTCTGACTTCTCAACTACTTCTAACGATGTCATTTTGCATGCTCTCTATGTGTATTTATATTCTTCATAATTCACACTTTCACACTTTTACACTCACTGCCTACACAAACCCCTCTCCTCTTTCAAGTTCATCATCATCTTCATCAAGTTAATCATCATCTTCATCAATTTCATCATCTTCTTCATCAAGTTCTTCATGGATCCTCAACAACAATTTGTCTACAACTACTCTCAGCAAATGGAAGCAACAGAACAAACTCCAATCTCTTCTCAACAAACAACTACTACAACTGGTGTTGTCTCTACCCCAATATAGAAAGAACCACATATTCTGGATCGTGAACATCATATTCACCTTGCCACTCCTTTTGACAAGCTTGAAGTTCTGTGTGAATCGCTGGTAGAATTTGACAACCTGAAGCGCAATGGAATAGACCTCACTGAGGAACTGAGAATGCAAGGGTGGGAAACCTATTTCCAAAGACTCTATGGTCCCGTCTACACCTATCTGGTAAAGGAGTTCTGGCGCTTCGCAGACACAGATGACCACTACATAGTCTCACATGTTCTGGGGGCCAAGATGGTCATTACTGAGAAGTACATCGCCTCCCTTCTAAATATGGAGAAGACATGAGGAAGAAGGATCTACAACGTCAATCCTAAGGAAAAGTACATATCCCAGGAAATTCTCCCAACCATCTTTCAATAAAACGCTGAAGGCAACTCCTCCAAAAACAAGGAACTTCACCAGAACCTCTGATTCTGGCTGAAGATCATTCTGGGTACCATCCATCACCGCCCAACCTCCAACTCTTCTGACTACATCATCACATATCAGAAGTGCATACTCTACTGCCTTCACAAAGGGCTAAAGTAGAACTTGCCAACACTGCTCTTCAAATACCTCAGACACTCTGTCAAGGATACTAGAAATAATATGAAGCCCAGAACCTACATCCCTCTGAGAAGACTTATCTCCGACGTTCTAATCGAGAGTGGGCAGTTGGATCACCTGATCCATCACAATCTGATGGAGGATGTCACAATTGACATTGGAAGACCTCTGAACGCTCGCAATCTGAAGAGCATGGGGGTGATTGAGCAAGTCAGGGTGAAACCCTCATTCGATACCTCCTGGGAAGCACTCAAGGATCAGAGGAAAAATCCAAGTGGACTCTACCTCTTCTCCAAGATCGATCCTCTAGAGGTTGTGGCACATTATCTGAAGGATCTCACAAGCCAAGGAGTTGACATTTCAGAGTTCTCGAAGGATTGGTCGTCTGAGCATCCACCAAACTTCATGAAGAGGATGTGAGAGCCTTCTGAGAAGTCAAACAGGGCCAAGAGGCAAAACTAAGACAAACTTCTACGTCAAGACCTCCAATCCCTCTGATTGATTCACCAAGTAAGTCTATGCCTCCTCCTTTTCGCTCTATCAATTTAAAGCAAATTGCTTCTTCTCTTCCCCAAACCACATCCATCTATACTCAATCCAAAACCCCACATTCTACCACTAAACCCTCTGATACTCCAACCTTTAACCCACAGTCACCTCCGTTTCAAAAACTCAACCTCTCCACTACAACCCTACAAGTTTCTATAGCTGAAATGCTTAACGAACCTATCTCACCAATCTCCTCCACACCTTCATCTCCACCCTACTACGTCTTATCATCAAACTCAGAACCTTCTGACCCTCAATCCCCCACACTAGCTCAGCTTGAGGCACATGCTCTTGCCTCTCAACCACAACCTGACCCAGAAACTAACACTCCACCATCTGACCAGCCACAAACACTGATGACACTGAATTTCACCGTATTTTCGACTCCGATTTCGCATGCATTTTAGTGGTTTTATTGTTATTTTGTTATGTTATTACTATGTTTCTCTTTGTTTTCAAGTTTTTACTTTAATCGGAGCCCCGATCGAGAAAAGGAGTGAAAATGAGCTAAAAAGACTAAAATTCAGCATTTTGCACTTGTGGCTCCCACTGTGGCTGGCTCCATAGGTCCAGCCATGACGTGTCACAGCTCAACTTCCCTCAACTGCCACGTTCCCCACTACCTCCACTTGGGCGCCACAATTTTCCCTTATGGCGGGCGCCATGGACTTGTGGCGGGCGCCACAAGAAGAAAGTTTTTCCCTCCCAATTTCAAATTGAAGGGCATCCTTGTCATTTTCATTATTTTTCTTGCCTATAAATACAGACTCGTTTTCATTTGTTTAATCATCCAAACTTAGAGCAAACTTAGTTTCACTTAGGCATATATTCAGTATTTTAAAGTGATAATCGCTTCGCATTGGGGTGTTACCACAATTGTGTAATCAAGTCTGTGATCGAGTCTGTAATCGAGTTTGGAGCACTTTGGAAGGAAGTTAATCATGCTGCCATTTTCATTTCCGCTTCGCATTTTATTCAACCCTCCGATTGGAGCAGGTTTTTATCGCTTTGTCTTTATCTACTTTACTTTCCCGCATTGTCTTTACTTTATTTATTTCTCGCACTCGCTTTACTTTCATTTATTTCTCGCACTCACACTACTTTCATTTATTTTCCGCACTCGCACTACTTTCATTTATTTTCCGCACTCGCACTACTTTCATTTATTTCTCGCAATCGCACTACTTTCATTTATTTTCCGCACTCGCACTACTTTTATTTATTTTCCGCACTCGCACTACTTTTATTTACTTTCCGCACTCGCATTACTTTTATTTAAATTAAAATGCACCTTTACTTTACCATGTCTAACTAAATTTATAAAGGTTAGAATGTAAGGATCGTAATTGAACCGATAATCCGTACAATTGTTCGTAGAAACACTTAAGGGCTATTTTGACTTTCAACTTAAGTTTTCCCGCACTTAATTTCCGTTGGGTAAGATCGAAAGTCGTCCAACGTCTATTTAAACTTAATTGTTTTTAACTATTTCAAATACAGCGAAAGCGCTTGGTTTAGTTCATTAGGAGTTTTTAACTTAAAAAGAAAAGTGATTTTAAAACTATTTTCGGACGCGTTTATAAGTTTAGAGTCTGGTTCGTGAGAACCTCTTTTGGTTAAGAAATCCAGGTTAAAATACTTTTCAACTTAGTCAAGATATTATATTTCTTAAAAATAGGTTTACTACTCTAACGCAATGCGCGCCTTTTTATAAGTGACAATAAGAGGGTTTGATTAGGGAGTACAACTCGGTTCTGAATACGCGAAAATGACAGTTCCCGTTAAATTGGTTCTTTTCTAAGTAGGAAACACTGCCCATAAGTAGTTCTATTAGCAAGTATTTGGATTATTAATTGATTATGTGAATTACATTCGAGTCTGTCTTTATCAATTGAATTTTATTTAATACTTTATTTTCATTGCACACTCTAAAAACCCCTATTTTGATTACCTTAGATAAACACCATAACAATAGATAACGATAGCTTGACACTTGGTCTCTGTGGATTCGACAATCTTTTATATTACTCTAACGCGTTCGTATACTTGCGGAAAGCACGCATCAGGTTTTTGGCGCCACTGTCGGGGATCAATTTCGTCAAATTTCAAACCCTGTTGTTATATCGTTTAGACTTAGGCTATTACCCGCCGGTCAATGCGAAGAACTCGCAGCACTGGAAGCTTAGTATACCCTCTGGCGGAACCTGAACGTTACGCTCGCGCACGTTTATTCTTTCATAGAATTAGGAGAGCTATGGTCGAAGATCAAAACCAAAGACCTCTTAAGGATTTCGCCCAACCATCCAACGAAGAACCTAGTTCTAGTATAGTAAACCCAACCATCCCAACTAATAATTTCGAACTTAAACCTTCCTTATTGCAACTAGTGCAACCGAGACAATTCACAGGTCTCGCTACTGAGAACCCAAACCAACATTTAAAATTTTTTCTCCAATTAGCAGACACTTTTAAAACCAATGGAGCTTCTCCTGAGGCAATCCGTTTACGATTATTCTCTTTTTCCCTCAGAGATAAAGCCCTATCATGGTTAGATTCCCTTCCACCCAATTCCATTACGACTTGGGATAACCTTAGAAGAGTATTCCTTGCTAGATACTTTCCCCCAAGTAAGACCGCCGTTCTTCGAAACCACATAAATAAATTTACCCAGAACCAAGGAGAATCGTTGTTCGAAGCTTGGGAGAGATATAAAGAACTGTTAAGAGCATGCCCACATCATGGTTTAGAAAATTGGTTAATCATTCAGACCTTCTATAATGGACTTCACTATAACACTAAGATGACCATCGACGCTGCCGCAGGCGGTGCGCTGATGAACAAACCTTATCCCGAAGCTAGTGCCCTCATCGAAGATATGGCTCAAAACCATCAATCATGGGGAGTCGAACGAGCGATAGTTGAGAAGAAGGAAGCCCAAGGAGGAGTGCATGAATTAAGCTCTATAGACATGATGCAAGCTAAAATGGACGCATTAGCCCTTAAGGTCGAGCATATGTGCATAAACCCGAATATTGCAGCCGCAATTTCGTTGGATTGTGAGATATGTGGAACCAAAGGACACCAATCTATAGAATGCAATCTATTAAACGAAACCCACTATGAGCAAGTGAACTACACCCAAGGGAACCCATATTTGAATACTTATAACCCTGGATGGAGGAATCACCCAAACTTCTCCTATAAGAACAATAACCCTATCAAAAATAATGCACCTCCGAGACAAACAGGTTATCAAGCCCCAAGACCAAATCAACCTATGCAACCTGTACCACCAAAGCCGAGCCTTGAGAAAATTATGGAAAATTTTATCACTGCTCAAACCCAACAAAACAAAGAGTTCATGAACCAAAACATTCATGTTAAGGTTGAGCAAATAATTACTCATAGCAAGATGCTTGAAACCCAGATCTCTCAGGTAGCTTTAAACCAAGCCCCTCAAACCACACCTGGAGGACAGTTCCCTGGACAACCTCAACAGAATCCGAGAGGGCAAGCCAATGCCATTACCCTACAAAGTGGGAACGCTTATGATGAGCCACCAAACCCAAGATTGAGCGAACCCAAAACTTCTAAGGAATATACAAAACCCACGGACGAAGTAAAGGAACCAGATGAATCTGAAAAACAGGAAGGTCAAGAAAAAGGAGAAGAACCTAAAGACAAAACTTACGTACCACCCCCGCCATATAAACCGCCTATACCATATCCGCAAAGACTCAAGCAAACCCAGATCAATAACCAGTATCAAAAATTTATTAAGGTTATAGAAAAACTTTACGTAGAAATCCCTTTCACAGAAGCCATCACCCAAAAACCTTCTTATGCCAAGTTTCTCAAAGACATCCTTACCAACAAACGTAGACTTGACGATCCGAAGCCCTTGGAATGCAATTCTATTTCCGAGAATAAATTAGCCAAAAAAGATAAAGATCCTGGAAATTTCTCCATTCCTTGTCTTTTGGGAAGTCATGTCATCGAAAAAGCTTTTCTAGACTTAGGAGCTAGTGTGAGCTTAATGCCTTTAGTAGTTTGTGAGAGGTTAAACTTAGGAGAATTACAGCCTACTAAGATGTCACTTCAGTTAGCCGATAGATCTGTTAAGTATCCGATAGGCATTTTAGAAGATGTCCCTGTTAGGATAGGTTAGTTATTTATCCCTACTGATTTCGTTGTCATGGACATCCAAGAGGACAATGATATACCAATCCTTTTAGGTAGACCATTCTTATCAACTGCAGGAGCCATAATAGATGTCAAGAGTGGAAAGTTGACCTTTGAGGTAGGTGACGGGAAAATAGAATTTATACTTTCAAAATTTCTTATGGCACCTGTGATGGGAGACGCATGTTATGCCATAGATATCATTGATGAATGCGTTAGGGAATTAGAACAAGAAGAAATCATAAAAACAATTAAGTTACCATCAACTCTCATAATGGAAGATGATGACTTTAAGAAACCCTACATCGATGATAACCTTTACGAATGTTTATCCCTTACCCAAGATCCTATGCCATGCCCTAAGAAACCAACCTTAGAACTTAAGGAGCTGCCTAAGAACCTGAGATATGAGTTCCTCGATGAAGAGATGAACCGTACAGTTATAGTCAATGCTACCTTGAGCCAAGAGGAAACATACCAACTTTTAGACGTTTTACGAAGATATCCCTCAGCCTTAGGATATAATATCTCTGACCTGAAAGGTATAAGCCCATCCGTATGCATGCATCGAATTTCGCTCGAAGAAGATTCAAAACCCTCCAGAGAACATCAGAGAAGAATAAACCCTATAATGAGTGATGTTGTTAAAAAGGAAGTTCTTAAGTTACTTGAGGCGGGTATAATCTACCAGATCTCGGATAGTAGGTGGGTGAGCCCTGTGCATGTAGTACCTAAAAAGGGAGGCATCACAGTCGTGCAAAACGATAAAGGCGAACATGTAGCAAAACGGATAGAAGGAGGATGGAGGATGTGTATAGATTATAGAAAATTAAATAAAGCAACCAGGAAGGATCATTTCCCTTTATCATTTATATACCAGATGTTGGAGCATCTAGCCAGACACTCTTACTTCTGCTATCTAGATGGATACTCTGGATTCTTCCAAATACCTATTCACCCCGAAGATGAGGAAAAAACTACCTTTACATGCCCTTATGGAACTTTTGCCTACAGACGAATGCCATTCGGCCTCTGTAATGCCCCAGCTACTTTCCAACGCTGCATGATGTCAATCTTTGCAGATTACCTAGATGGTATCATGGAAGTGTTTATGGATGATTTCTCGGTTTGCGGATTTGATTTCCACAATTGTCTCGCTAATCTTGAGAAAATCCTGGAGAGATGTGTGGAGGTAAACCTCATGCTAAACTGGGAAAAGTGTCATTTCATGGTGACCGAAGGAATTGTTTTAGGACATATAGTTTCCGAAAAAGGTATAGAGGTAGATAGAGCTAAGATAGAAGTTATAGAAAACCTAAAACCACCCAAAACTATCAAAGAAGTCCGAAGTTTTCTTGGACATGCTGGATTCTACCAGCGTTTTATCAAGGACTTCTCCAAAATAACTAAACCCTTAACTGACCTTTTAATGAAAGATGTTGAATTCATTTTCAATGAAAAATGTAATGAAGCATTTAATCTTTTAAAGCAAGCATTAGTATCAGCACCTATTATGAAACCCCCTGATTGGTCAGAACCTTTTGAGATAATGTGTGACGCTAGTGATTATGCGGTTGGAGCCGTTCTAGGACAAAGGAAAGATAAAAAATTACATGCAATTTATTATGCCAGTAGAATCCTAGACGCTGCCAAACTTAACTACGCAACAACTGAAAAGGAATTACTCGTTGTAGTTTTCGCTATAGACAAATTTAGATCTTATCTAGTAGGAGCCAAAATTATAATTTACACTGATCATGCTGCCATTCGTTACCTATTAAGTAAAAAAGATGCCAAGCCCAGGTTACTCCGATGGATTCTATTACTACAAGAGTTTGATTTAGATATAAGAGATAAAAAAAGGCACTGAAAATGTAGTAGTTGATCACCTTTCTAGGCTAGAACACCTAAAACCAGACTTAGTACCCATAAATGATGATTTTGCATATGATAGACTAATAGCTAGACTAGAAACCATTGAAGACGATAGCCTAGGCCCTCATGAGCACTTCCAAAATTCCTTAGCAGTAAGTAACGTACCATGGTATGCAGACTTTGTTAATTACCTAGCTGCTGATATCGTACCCTTAGATCTTGACTACCACCGCAAGAAGAAGTTCTTCAACGATGTGAGAAACTTTTATTGGGACGAACCGCTCCTTTTCAAAAGGGGTAAAGATGGCATTTTTCGCCGTTGCGTTCCAGAAGAGGAGGTAAAAAGTATAATTGAGCATTGTCACTCTGCACCCTATGGTGGACATGCAAGCACCTCTAAGACATACGCCAAGATTCTTCAAGCTGGCCTATTCTGGCCTACCATGTGGCGCGATGTCCATGCTTGCATTGTCAAATGTGATAGATGCCAATGCACTGGAAACATTTCAAGGCGTGACGAAATGCCTCTAAGAAACATTCAGGAAGTAGAACTCTTCGACGTTTGGGGTATAGATTTCATGGGACCTTTCCCACCATCCTTAGGAAACAAGTATATCTTAGTAGCAGTAGACTACGTGTCTAAGTGGATTGAAGCTATAGTTGCACCCACAAATGATAATAGGGTGGTGATCAAGCTATTTAAAAACTATATTTTCCCTAGATTTGGAACACCCCGTTTAGTCATAAGCGATGGAGGATCACACTTCATATCGAGAATACTTGATAAACTTTTAAGAAAATATGGAGTTAGGCATAGAGTAGTAACACCCTACCACCCACAGACTAGTGGCCAAGTAGAAGTATCCAATAGGAAGATAAAACAAATCCTAGAAAAAACTGTTTCTATCTCTAGGAGAGACTGGTCTCAGAAGCTTCAAGAAGCATTATGGGCCTACCGAACCGCTTTCAAAACCCCTATAGGAACAACTCCCTACCAACTAGTCTATGGAAAATCCTGTCACTTACCTTTCGAATTAGAGCATAAGGCCTATTGGGCCATTAAAACTTTGAATTTAGATTACCTGACCGCTGGTGAAAAGCGTATCCTTGACATTCACAAACTAGAAGAACTTAGGCAATCCGCCTACGAGAATGCCAAAATATACAAAGAGAGAACAAAAGCCTGGCATGAGAAAAGAATAGTAAAGAAAGATTTCAATATAGGCGACCCTGTTCTCCTGTTAAACTCTAGGTTATGACTTTTCCCTGGGAAGCTGCGCTCAAGATGGATTGGCCCTTTCAAAGTATCCAAGATTATGAGATCCGAAGCTGTAGAAATCAAGAACGAAACCTGTAGTCCATTCATTGTAATTGGACAAAGACTGAAGCTCTACGAAGGAGGAGACATTCCACCAGACTACTCAAGCCACACTCTGATTGATCCATCGATTCCTACTACAGGTGTATAAATTTCGATCGTCAAGCTAATGACGTTAAACAAGCGCACCTTGGGAGCCAACCCATGGTTTTGTTTTCTTGTTTTACTTTTTTGCATTTATTTTATTTTTAATCATATTTTCACCAGGACTAAATATTTGAAATGTGTGTATTTTTAGGATCCCTTTTCCTAACTTTTACAGGATGCAGGACTTCGAGGATATGCACGTAGCCTATAGGGATGATGCCCAGAGAGAGCGCTACATAGCTCTTTACCGGCTCCCTATGGCGCCCACACGCTATCCAGATCAGCACTGCATGGAAGCCCTGGGTATTGAGTCGAGTATCCAATTTCTGAGCCACCGGCTCCATTGGGACGAGTTCGCTGACGACCTGAGCAACACCTACAGGAACTTGACATTGGAGTTCCTCAGTTCATTTGATTATGACCCTTACTCTAGATCGGATGGGTATGCTGCTTTCAAGCTCTGTGGGATTGAGTACTCCTTCAGCCAGAAGGAGTTCGGTGACCTATTAGGCTTCCAGACCACCCCTGATGCTATCCCTGAGACACCGATGGGATACTTTCTGGGTAAAGAAGTGGAAAAGTTCTGGAGTGATATATCTGGTGGAGGGAGTCAGGATCCTTCTACGCAGTTGTCCCAAGCTATACACAACCTTGATTTTAGATACTTCCATATGATACTGGCATACTCCTTCCTAGGAAGACCAGATGCTGAGACGTTACTAAGTGAGGAGGAGATATTCCTACTATTTTGTGCATCCCAGTCTCGCCCAGTGGCATGGGGGAACTTTCTGTTGTGTGGCCTCAGCGGTGTTTCCAGATCGACCGAAGGAGTCATTCATGTAGGAGGGATCATCACACAAATCGCCATTGCTTTAGGTCTATCCCGCAAGCTGTTACATCTCAGGACCTACTGTGGGTACACTACCATGGATATCGACTTTTGCTTGACCAGAGGATTGATGAGGAGATCCTTCTTTAACCCAAGATAGTTCAGATTGTTGGTCGATAGCGAGGCGATTCATTATTTTACACTGCCTGATCCTATGATGACTAGTGTTCATGACCCAGCTAACTGGAGTTATGCCTTGGAGGGCCAGGGAGAGACTATCGAGGAGCCCAGAACCCCACCTATTGCTGAGTATACCCCTACACCACCTTCACCCAGGATCACTGTATTCTCTAACAATTTATCATTGCAGACCCCAGACATCCGCACCCAGATCGCAGAGTGTCGTAGAGAGATTGTCGGGCTTAGATAGGAGGTGGTTGACCTCACCTTACATATGAGAGTATCCGATCTCACGCACGCTACCGAGGCTGACTGTTTATACCAGGAGATCGCAGAGCTTCGTCAGGAGATAGTCATGCTTCGTGGATCTACTCAGGCAGACGAACCCCCTACTATTTGATTCTACCATCTCATTTTATTTTGTCTGATTTATGCTTATATTTTTCGCATTTACCTAACTTTTTTTATATCATTGCATTTGGGATATTTTCTTAACTATGTCAGCACATTGATATTTCCACATCTATATATATATATATATATATATATATATATATATATATATATATATATATATATATATATATATATATATATATATATATATATATATATATATATATATATATATATATATATATATATATATATATATATATATATATATATATATTATGTTTGTTTATTATATTTATACTTTTATTATAGTCTAATTATATTAATTGTTTATTTATTTTTTAGTCTAATGTTTAAATTTTATTTTTATAAAATTATGCAAGTCTTTTATGTCACTAGGAAAATACAATGCAAACGCTATCCGGACCCCCCAACCAAAAAGAGAATGAGAAGCCCATGCCATATGACCAAAATCCGGCCCAGCCGAATTTAGCCTTGTGGCGCCCGCCATAGATGTTGTGGCGCCCGCCACAGCGTCTGTATAAGCTCGGGGCAGACTCACATTCTTCACCATTTTCACACCTTCAAACCTCCAAAACCCATTTTTTCACCTTCCGAAAAAGCCCTTGAACCCCACAAAAGCTCCCACATTTCTCATCTTCACACCATACAAACCATTTTCCCAACTTCCATTTTCATTTTCATCTCTCAATATTCATAAAAATCCTACCTTTATACAAACCCATCTTCATCTTTTTCATCACATTGCAAGAGCTACATAATGGAGTTCAATGGATTCATCCTTCGTGAAGGGAAACTGGGAGATAGGCAAAGGAAAATTATCGAAAGGTTGCAAAATCGGGAAATCCTCCCGACAAGGTATGTGGATGAAAATTGTCTTTACACTTTGGGTATCTACCATAGCATTTTTTATTTATTGGATAATTTAGGTTTGCACAGTATCTTTTCAAACAAAGAACCTACCTTTGAGCGATTGACAATCGAATTTTTAAGTTTTTTAATTTATATTGTCAATCCTAACACTGCTAGCACAGTTGGTACTGTCTGATTTAGAACGTTTGTTGTTGAGTATGAATTTAGTACCGACGCACTAGCAGGCCTGTTAGGAATTCCTCATGGGGAAGGTGTTATTTGTGAGGCCGCTTTGGATTAAGATTGGTCGGTCGAGGTGTTTTCCTTCTGGCAGAGATTGTCAAACACTTCCATAAATTCTTTTGAAGGAATTCTTGCCTCGACCATCCATAACCCGTCCATCAGAGTTTTTAGATATTTGTTGGCATGTACTATTTTTGGCCGGGAGAATCCAAACAAGGTCAATACTCGAGAGCTTCTATTTTTGCAAGGAAGCCTCACAAATAGAAGAATTAATTCGGTCCCGTTTATGCTCGCTCATATGGCTTTAACTCTTAATAAAGCGGGACCGGTTATTTTCGGAGGACTCATTACGTCTATTGCTCGGGCGCTTAACCTGAACAATGAGATAGCTACCCTAGATCACTTACCTCCTCGCACAATCAACCTAAAATTTCTAAGAGATATGAAATTGTGCCGATTAAGGAGAGAAGGAGGCTATGTGCTTATGGTCCATGGTGTAGCTATCCCATCTGTTGTCTTACCATGCACTAGACGTACTGATGTACGTGATGAAAGGAATTGGACCTACGTTTTAAATGCTCCATATGTTTTGGGTCTACTTCCTCCTAATGTTCCTGATGAGGAGGGACACGACACTGATGAAGAATATGATCAGCGAGAGTGATCTCCCATACCTCATGTGTCCCCCCCATCACCCATCACCACCACACACCACACCATCTTCTTCTTTTGCAGGTTCTGCCCCTGGCTTTTATATTACAGAGGAGATGTGGCGTGACCATATGGCTAGAGAGCAAAGGCGTGATGACCTACTATCTACCATTCAGCAACAACTGGCGGACAACATGAGCTTCATGCAAGAATCACAGCGGAGGACAGATAGATCCTATGAGACTGTTGTACAGTCCCTGCTTACGATCACAAATGAGCAAGCCCGTCAGCGGAACTACCACCGTCAACATACTGCACTCATAGAAGCCACTCAGGGTTCCATTTTGGGTAATCTTCGAGAGGTGAGGACTGCTCAGGATGCCTTACAGGCCATGATGGATCAAAGAGACCATCGTCGTAGCCGATCCCGTCGTCCACCTCAGGATGGCGAAGGCACCAGTGGTCAGCAGTAGGATGTCAGGTGACTCTCCCCTTATCTTATTTCGAAACATTGGGGACAATGTTCGATTTAAGTGTGGGAGGAGACTTTATCGCTTTCTCTTTTTCTTTGTTGTTTTTAGTTAGTTTGTTTATTTTTATTGCTTTTTAGTCATTTACTTTATTTCATTTTGCTTTTAGTTTGAGTGTTTTAGATAATGCATGAGTCTGACGAGTCACCAGTATAGTGTATCTTTAGTACAGTTTAATCTCCCCATTCCTTTAGCCCTACCAAAAATTTTTTGCAAAAGAAAACGGTGTTATTCTGAAAGTTTTTGGGTTTTAAAGACGGGTTTAAGTAAGGATGCGGTGACTTGGGAGAACTTTTTGAAACATCAGTATTGTTTTAGCACCATAGACTTCAGGAATATAGGAATCATTCCGAAACCCCATATACCATGGCCTTAATCATCATTTCAGTATAAGTCCTCAGTAGTTTATTCCAACAGTCAGCTCCGGCCTACGCATCCTCTACGTAGGGGACCGATGAACATAAGTGAATGATCCAGTGAAATAAATAAAAGAAAGCAAAAAAGGAAACTCCGGTATAGGTGACCCTCACAAAGTCATTTAAACCAAAAATGTTGTAAAAATCTTCTACAAAAGAAAAAAAGAAAAAGCAAAACTCACCCGCTGTTAGTTGGTTCAGAGGTATCTGGCGCTGAACTCGGTAGGGCAGATTACGATCCGATCCCCCACAACTGCAGTTGGGTCAAATAAAAGGGTTTACACAAATTTATGTGCCAGGAACCCCATGTTTGGATCATAATCACTAACAGGTCACTCTGCTGTGAAGCATGTACGGATAACGGGCTTAATGTGATTGCGCCTGAAAGAAAAGGACACAAAAAGAGATGAAGAGGCAGGCCTAGGTATTGTGGGATAATACGGGTTGGTTAATATAGGAATGGAGTTTATGTCCGTGTTTGCGGATAAGTGTCATCACGATACCCTTAGTTCACTCAGTTAGTACCTATCACTGCATCCCGACTTGAACTTAGAAGTCTTTCTAGCCCGAATCACTCGTTGACACCAGTTTTTATTCTATGAGCTTTTTAGTGTTTTGCTTGAGGACAAGCAAGGGTTTAAGTGCGGGAGAATTTGATGACACTGAATTTCACCGTATTTTCGACTCCAATTTCGCATGCATTTTAGTGGTTTTATTATTATTTTGTTATGTTATTACTATGTTTCTCTTTATTTTCAGGTTTTTACTTTAATCGTAGCCCCGATCAAGAAAAGGAGTGAAAATGAGCTAAAAAGACTAAAATTCAGTATTTTGCACTTGTGGCTCCCACTGTGGCTGGCGCCATAGGTCCAGCCATGACGTGTCACAGCTCAACTTCCCTCAACTGCCACGTTCCCCACTACCTCCACTTGGGCGCCACAGTTTTCCCTTATGGAGGGCGCCACAAGAAGAAAGTTTTTCCCTCCCAATTTTAAACTGAAGGGCATCCTTGTCATTTCCATTATTTTCCTTGCCTATAAATACAGACTCGTTTTCATTTGTTTAATCATCCAAACTTAGAGCAAACTTAGTTTCACTTAGGCATATATTCAGTATTTTAAAGTGGTAATCGCTTCACATTGGGGTGTTACCACAATTGTGTAATCAAGTCTGTGATTGAGTCTGTAATCGAGTTTGGAGCACTTTGGAAGGAAGTTAATCATGCCGCCATTTTCATTTCCACTTCGCATTTTATTCAACCCTCCGATTGGAGCAGGTTTTTATCACTTTGCCTTTATCTAGTTTACTTTCCCGCACTGTCTTTACTTTATTTATTTCTCGCACTCGCTTTACTTTCATTTATTTCTCGCACTCGCACTACTTTCATTTATTTTCCGCACTCGCACTACTTTCATTTATTTTTCGCACTCGCACTACTTTCATTTATTTCTCGCAATCGCACTACTTTCATTTATTTTCCGCACTCGCACTACTTTTATTTATTTTCCGCACTCACACTACTTTTATTTACTTTCTGCACTCGCATTACTTTTATTTAAATTAAAATGCACCTTTACTTTACCATGTCTAACT
Organism: Lathyrus oleraceus; assembly: GCF_024323335.1. Classification (NCBI taxonomy): domain Eukaryota; kingdom Viridiplantae; phylum Streptophyta; class Magnoliopsida; order Fabales; family Fabaceae; genus Lathyrus; species Lathyrus oleraceus. The sequence goes on from NC_066581.1 coordinate 304,001,030, forward strand.
AAATCTATAAAGGTTGGAATGTAAGGATCGTAATTGAACCGATAATCCGTACAATTGTTCGTAGAAACACTTAAGGGCTATTTTGACTTTCAACTTAAGTTTTCCCGCACTTAATTTCCGTTGGGTAAGATCGAAAGCCGTCCAACGTCTATTTAAACTTAATTGTTTTTAACTATTTCAAATACAGCGAAAGCGTTTTGTTTAGTTCATTAAGAGTTTTTAACTTAAAAAGAAAAGTGATTTTAAAACTATTTTCGGACGCGTTTATAAGTTTAGAGTCTGGTTCGTGAGAACCTCTTTTGGTTAAGAAATCCAGGTTAAAATACTTTTCAACTTAGTCAAGATACTATATTTCTTAAAAATAGGTTTACTACTCTAACGCAATGCGCGCCTTTTTATAAGTGACAATAAAAGGGTTTGATTAGGGAGTACAACTCGGTTCTGAATACGCAAAAACGACAGTTCCCGTTAAATTGGTTTTTTTCAAAGTAGGAAACACTGCCCATAAGTAGTTCTATTAGCAAGTATTTGGATTATTAATTGATTATGTGAATTACATTCGAGCCTGTCTTTATCAATTGAATTTATTTAATACTTTATTTTTATTGCACACTCTAAAAACCCCTATTTTGATTACCTTAGATAAACACCATAACAATAGATAACGATAGCTTGACACTTGGTCTATGTGGATTCGACAATCTTTTATATTACTCTGACGCGTTCGTATACTTGCGAAAAGCACGCATCAAACACCACCATATAAACAACCACAAAATGCACCACCTGAACAACCAACACCACCACTCTCTGATACCCCCACCATACCATCCTCTGAAGACATCATCTTCCCTACCCCTCAGACTCCCACTGACACCACCCAAACACCACCATCATCCTCATCCCCCAACTCTGCACCAGAACATACCTTCCCCACCTTAGAAGAAGCTATCGCTTGATTTACAGAGTCTTCAGTGGAGAATATCAAGTCTCTATATGTATACTCCAGTATCAGTGATGATCCCTCTAAAGTAAGGATTCATTGGAACATAGTGATCAGATGGATAACCGCTGAAGCCTTCAAACTGAAAGGCCTCTCTGAACAAGTCCGCAACGACTTCGTTAGAGACGCTGGAGTAAGGCTAAGGCTCGCTTGGTCAGAGAGGCTGAGGAAAAATCCAGAAGAGAAGCAGATGAGAAAGCTTGCCTAGATGAGGAGCAACGAGTTAGAGAAGCTGAAAAGAAGGCTGCTGCTAAACCTGCTGCTGCTGAAGCTGAGGCAAAAGCAAAAGTCGAAGCTGAAGAAGCAGCACACACTGCTGCGGAGGAAGATGCAAAGGCTAGCCCTGATGCTCTAACTCAGGGGGAGCAATCTTAGTCTGGCTTCGCCCCTCTGGTCCTGAAGACTCTGGAAGAACTGCAGAAGGAGCAACAGATTGTGCGAGCAAGATTGGATCAACAGGACTCCGTTAACAACAACATTCAGAACCTGCTGACTCAACTACTCCAAAGGATGCCTCCGCCTCCAAACCCTTAGGCACTTAGGCTTCTTTTGTTGTTTTCTTCTTATGTTTTACTTATGTTTTGTGCTCTCCTCTGCATTGCTGCTTACCTGTACCTATTTTTCTTATATAATATATATATATATATATATATATATATATATATATATATATATATATATATATATATATATATATATATATATATATATATATATATATATATATATATATATATGTTTGAACATTGTTTCTTGCAATTGTGTCTTTTTGAGTCTGACAAAAAGGGGGAGAACTAATATAACTCTGATGAAAATATATTTAAGCCTCATGCTACACTGTGCACATTAATATCTTAATGACTTATGAGAACTAACAGTTATGCAGGATAATAACTAAGGTACAAACTAGCTATCACACAAGGAAAGTCTGGTAAGAACTTCTGAGAAATCTAATGATCCATCTCAGGGGGAGTCATATTTCATTTGACTCTGTGATATTATTTTGATTATACCACTATTTCAACATCACTCTGATTTTTTTTGTCATCATCAAAAAGGGGGAGATTGTAAGAAAAATCTAGTATCTACAATGTATCTCTAAGATTTTGATGATAACAAAGGATGAAACAAAAATAGTACCCTAACAAAATTTATCTAAGTGTGCAGGACTCTAATCAAAATAGTCAGATAGACATCCATCAGATACAGATACAAGTTCTGGTATACCACTTAGAAGATACGCAAGCAGAAGCTCTGACCCTGATTAGAGAAAGTGTAAACTCAACAAGCGACATTAGACACTTTGAAGTACGCACTCTAGGAACTGAAGCCTTGTGCTCTGAAGAAATCAATCAGAAGAAAATCTGAAGACAGTCAACGATAAGTATCTATCTGAAGATACACTTGTTGAATAGAGACTCTGATGACTCTAATGTTCGAACCTTCTGATTCAGAATACTTAGATATGAAGAATTTCACTCATGGAAAGAATCTATTTCAGAAAGAAACTTATGGCGCTCCCAAACTGCTTTGGAAAGAACACAAAGATTAATGACATTAATAATTCATCATTGCCAAAGATTCTGATATTCAAACATTCAACGGTCTTCTCATCACTCTTATATAAAGGATGGAACACCTCACTAAGAAGACATCAGAAAACACACGAGAATACAACACTACCTTCATATCCATTATTCATTCTCTTCCTCACACGAGCAGCTGCTCTAAAGTGTGAACAATTCCTTTGCTTTTTCCTTGTGTAATTTCTGCTTACCTAGAAGCACTAAGCATTACTATAATTCTATTTATTTGTTGAAACTCTCCTCAAGTGACTTGTGAAGTCTGTATACTTGAGAGGGCTAAGAGATCCTTATTCTCTTAGAAGATCGTTTCTGTAATCTTTCAAGATTAGTAGATTAAGTCCTTTTTGAAGGCGAAATCACCTTGGCTGGGTGGACTAGAGTAGCTTTGAATTTCAAGCGAACCAGTATAAAATTCAGTATTGATATTATTTGTTTCAGAGTGTGTCTCATTTCCAAAAAAAATTATTATCGTTAAAATAATTCACCCCCCCCCTTTTCTTGTTTTTCTCTACCTTCAATAATACCCCCGAAGAGGTTTATCACTTCGTCAAATTCTGCAAGAGGACGATGGCCGAACTCATCACCGACATTGAGGCTCTCCGCAAGTCTCAAGGGGTCACTTTTAGGATGGATATCTAGTTGGCTTATTTGTTTCCTTTACTTGTATTTTGCAACTTCTATGTATTGCAGTTTATTTTCCCTTCAAAGGATGAATGAAAGCTTCGTGATTTTCTCTATTGTGTTTTCCTTTATTTATGATTGTGAACGTGAATCGTCAAGTAGTTTTTGCAATGAATAAACACGAATAACTAAAAGAGCTTTGCTTTAACATAAGACAAAAAAACATCCATGCATCATTTACATCTTTCAAAACATAAAAACATAAAAAACTCATCCACCCACCCTTTTTTCCTGACCAGAACCACTCTCCAAAGCTGACTTTCCGGTACGATACACGAGGACGTCGACAAGCTGTCGTGGAGAAACTTCAAGAAAACCAAGTTGCCCTTCAGGAGGAAGTATCCCAGGTGCGGTCCCAAATGCGGCAGTTGATGGAGACTATTCAAGCAGTCGCAAGAGGCCAAGAAATTATGGCAAAAATGCAAGAAGAAATGAACCAACTTGCCAGTATTACCAATCCTCATACCCCTCAAGCGGTCGAGACTCCGACTCCAGTTCCTCAAGTTGATCCTCCAATTAAAATTAGTGCACCCAGTGGTGTTCCAAACGGCAATCCTCGTCCTCATGTTTTTGAAATAGACGACCAACATGATGCATTCTTCAGCCCAAGGGCTGCTTCTTAGGATGACGCCTTCGGTTCAGCAACCAACGAGGTGGAGAGGAAGGTAAAGGCCATCGAGGAAAAGCTCAAGGCAATGGGGAACACTGATGTTTTGGGCCTTGATGCGGCAGATATGTGCCCAGTGCATGGGGTCATCATTCCGACCAAGTTCAAAGTTCCAGACTTCTAAAAATATAAGGGAAATAGCGACCATAGGACTCATATTATGGCGTACTGCCGAAAGACAGCTGCTTATTCCAATGATGATCAACTATTAATGCATTTTTTCCAATATTCCCTCAGTGGGGGCATCTCTGGATTGGTATATGCAACTCGAGGGCAGCCATATTCACACCTGGAGGGAAATGGTCGAGGCATTTCTCAAGCACTATCAGTACAACACTGATATGGCACCTAATTACACGCAGTTGCAAAATCTGACTCAAAGGTCTGAGGAGTCCTTCAAAGAGTATACCCAACGGTGGAGGGAATTAGCTGCTAGGGTACAACCGCCATTGCTAGAAAGGGAACTGGTAGACATGTTTATGGGTAACCTGCAAGGTCCATACCTTGACAGAATGGTAGGGAGCACCTCTTCGGGCTTTTTCGACCTGGTCTTAGCCGGTGAAAAGATATAAAATATGATTAAGATGGGAAAGATCTAGAACTCTGCCAGTACTTCTAGTGCATAGAAGAAACCTTTTGTCCCCTACGGTAAAAAACGAGAAGGCGAGACCAATGCCACCTCCATCATTCAAACAAGAAATCTCACTTATCCACAAGTAGCCGCCATAGCTCCCGCCCAACCAAGTCAACAACAACCATTTGCAATTCCTGTTCAAACTCAACAACAACAATGGTATCAACAACAACCGCAACATCAGCAACAACAATATCAACAACAACAACAACAAAGGATGTGAAAGCCCGAGAAAAGATTTGACATGGTCCCCATTGAAATTCTGGTATCAGATATGAGATCTCGAAGGTAATGTCACGACACTAATATCTAAACAATATAAACAAGATAAAAGATAAAGAATAGTAATACAAGTGACACAAGCAATTGTTAACCCAGTTTGGTGCAAACTCACCTACGTCTGGGGGCTACCAAGCCAGGAAGGAAATCCACTAAACAGAATTAGTTCAAAGACTCTCAGTAAACAACTTCAAGTTAGAGTCTTTTCACCTAATCTCTACCCGTGTGACTTCTACCTAACAACTCTTAGATATGAGACCCTACTCACTCCCTCTCAATCACAGCAGTGATGTAAAATAAGTATTACAATGAAAAGAAGACACTCTTCAAGAACACATACTTGATCTTGCTTAAAAGCTTCAACCAAGTAAACACACACTCTTGCTTCAAAGCTTAGAGTGAACAAATTACAATTCAAAAGTCAGTCCAATTCAATCATCTATGGATGAATGAATGGCTCACAATACACACGACACAAGACTGAAACCCTTACTCTCTCTCAATATTTCGTTCGTTATTTCTTGTGTATTAAAACCAGGTTTTCTATGCCCTTTATATAGAAGTTTTTGGCTGGGCTTGGACATCATAAAACCCTAAAACTATTTTCCATTCATATCTTCTCATGACAACTCATTATATCTCGTTGGAAAATAAGTCAATCTGGTTGTAATTACTGATTGAATGGCGCGTTCAATCATCTCATCAATCACACATAGATTAGCATAAAAAGCACAATCACACAATACATAACATTCAGACTGAATGTTCTGTATACAGATGTCATGACATCGGGTTTGACATCTCAGTAAAATCCTGCACATCCACATTTTAAACACCCTGCAGGAACATGTTATCTCATGTCAAGACAACACTTGTGACAACTTGTAAACACTCTAGGTTTTACCAAAATTGTGGCCAACACATAGAACCAACACCCATGTCGTATAGTGACATTCTACCATATTTATTGAGGGGATCACTTGTACAACTAAGCGAGTTAGACCCTCACCAACGGTTCTTCCTCCCGATTATGATGCAAATGCTCGCAGTGAATTTCATTATGGCGTTCCGGGGCATTCAATCGAGAATTGTAAAGCATTAAAGTACAAGGTTCAAGATCTTATTAATTCTAAGGCAATCACATTCTCCCCCAAGGGGCCGAATGTAAATAACAACCTGATGCTTCCTCACAATAATGCAGCCGTGAATATGATAGAAGTTGATAATGGAAGGAGATTGATGTCATGTGTGGACGAGTTAAAAACACCACTCGTCGAGATCAAGAATGCTTTAATGAAGGATAATGCCTTTCCCACTTGTAGTATTGATTTCGAACATTTTTTTATTAACCCGCAACAATGTAGAACGTTGAAGTCTGTCATAAAACAATTAATGGACCAAGGGATCTTGGTGGTAGACTCCCGTCCACAAGAGAAGATTTGTTTACCCTCGAGATACCATATGACGAAGTCCCTCCTCTGCAAATTCCATATAACTTCTCTCAGTTAACTCTATCAACAAATCATGCTACTCCGATCATAATAACAGTTCCCACACCATTCCCGTATGATGACACCAAGGCAGTCCCATGGGTGTATGAAACCTCAGTCTACATTCATGGACAAAAGATTCAAGAAGAACCGTTGAAGTCTAATGATCCAATGATCAATATCATCGGCAAATGGAGGAATTACGAGAAGTGGAAGGATATTTGCGCCGGCACCCACTCCAATTGGAACTATCAATCCTTCAACTTCAGACAAAGGAAAACAAATTGATGGCGCTCAGCAGAGACAAGACCCTGCACCTTGCAATGAAGTAGAAGAGTTCTTACGCATTATAAAGAAGAGCGATTATCGAGTAGTTGATCAGCTTAACCAGACACCCTCGAAGATCTCAATGTTGTCTTTATTAATGAGCTCAGAGGTGTTGGTGTAAGCCCTAGAAGCCAATAATTTTGGTACTTGTATCAGAGTTATTTATTAATAATAAAAGGCTTATTCTTTATTATGTTTGTTTAATAAAGTCCCTGGAATAGCTAGTTTGTTTAATGTATCAAGTGTGACTTAATCATGAGATCACATTAAACATAAGGACACTATTCTTAAAGTATCTGTAGTCGAGCTTTATTGTGAAGTGGGGTAACATTAAAGCATTAAGACTATTATGTATATAGACTGATGATCACATCTCATGGGTCATGGATATAGAGTTTGAAGGAGAATTGTCATCCATGGCGCAGCGGAATTTAAAAATTTCTCCATTTAGTGATCCTTACGAATGGGCATGATCAGTGATAGAATCGTTACCTCTTGTGGCGATTCAAACCTTGGATGCAAATCCACGGGGCGATCACGAACGTTGAACGATGACAACGTCTCTACTCAGTCCACACGAACGGATTCCTTCAATCGCAGTGCTAGCTGTTATGAATGAAGGCTTTGAGTGAGAGAAAGAGGGAAATAAAATTCCAAGTCTCTACTTGAATTTCTGTCTGAGTGGATTCACAATGCTTCTACCCAAGGGGTTCTATTTATAGAACCACTTGTATGGGCTTCAAGCTAAAAAGCCCACTTAAGTGTATTTTGCCCATATCTCATAATATGCCAAAATCACTTAAGTATTTGGTACCTTACCATATTTCGTTTCCACTTAAGTGCACCGTACCTTACGGTGTTCCTTAGTTACTCTATTTCTCATCAATCCGTCCTTTGTGTGTGACCCTATAGGTTTTCGCGACGTTGGCAATTATATTAAATCACGCATTTAAGATAATAAACAGTGAGCGGTATCTAGCAACACAACATTGCTACCCAAGTCACGAAAATGTCATGTGATCTGACAAAACCTCCTGTGATAATAATTATGTGTATAATTACCCCTTTGCCCTTATGTCTATATTGAACACAAGGTATAGACCGTGTCACCCTTGTCCAGTTCAATATTGGGCCCATAGACATTTATACTGTTACGCAGGATTGGCAAATTCCATCTAGGACACTCATGTCCCTCAGCATGCTTCGTGGAGTACCCATCAACTGTCTTTATGGTTATCCAGTTATGGACAACGTTGGATCAGCAATAAAGCACTCGACTCTACATCTAGGATCCATAGTGGTTTCAGGTCGAAGAGTGGTATACACTATTATCACCATGAGAATAACTTATGACACTTTGCATAACTTTCTATATAGTATTCTCATAGCGGGTCAATCCGGTATAAATATTACTACTAATATTCATACCTATGTTTAAGACTTGATAACTCTTTATCCATGACCCATGAGATGTGATCATCAGTCTACAAACATAATAGTCTTAATGCTTTAATGTTATCCCACTTCACATTAAAGCTCGACTACGGATACTTTAAGAACAGTGCCCTTATGTTTAATGTGTTCTCATGATTAAGTCACACTTAATACATTAAACAGACTATCTATTCTAGGGAATTTATTAATCAACCATAATAAAGAAAATGCCTTTTTATTATTAATAAATAATTCGATACAAGTACCAAAAGTATTGGCCTCTAGGGCTTACACCAACAGAGTTATCAAGTCTTAAACATCGGTATGAATATTAAGAGTAATATTTATACTGGATTAACCCGCTATGAGAATACTATATAGAATGTTATGCAAAGTGTCATAAGTTATTCTCATGGTGATAATGGTGTATACCACCCTTCGACCTGAAACCACTATGGATCCTAGATGTAGAGTCGAGTGCCTTATTGTTGATCAAACATTGTCCGTAACTGGATGACCATAAAGACAGTTGATGGGTACTCCATGAAGCATGTTGAGGGACATGAGTGACCTAGATGGAATTTGCCCATCCTGCGTAACAGGATAAATGTCTATGGGCCTAATATTGAACTGGACAAGGATGACACGGTTTATGCCTTGTGTTCAATATAGACATAAGGGCAAAAGGGTAATTGTACACATAAGTATTATCACAAAGGATTTGTCAGATCACATGACATTTTTGTGTCTTGGGTAGCAGTGATGTGTTGCTAGATACCTCTCACTGTTTATTATGTTAAATATGTGATTTAATATAATTGCCAATGCCGCGAAAACCTACAGGGTCACACACAAAAGGACGGATTGATGAGAGATAGAGTAACTAAGGAACACCGTAAGGTACGGTGCACTTAAGTGAATTGTAGAAGATCGTAAGGTACAATGTACTTAAGTAGAATACGAAATATGGTAAGATACCACGCGCTTAAGTGATTTTGGTATATTATAAGATATGGGCCACATACACTTAAGTGGGATTTTTAGCTTGTAGCCCACACAAGTGGTTCTATAAACAGAACCTTTGTGCAGAAGCATTTGTGCAGTTGCAATTTCGTTTCTCTCTCTCTCTCACTCAAAGCCTTCATTCGTAGCATCTAGCACTGAGATTGAAGGAATCTGGTCGTGTGGACTGAGTAGAGGCGTTGTCACCATTCAACGTTCGTGATCGCTCCGTAGATATGCATCAAAGGTTTAAATCTCCACAAGAGGTAACGATTCTATCACTGATCATGCCCATTTGTAAGGATCACTAAAGGAGAAAATTTTAAATTCCGCTGTGTTTTGGATCAACCTTCTCCTTCAAGAGGCCCATGGGGATGCTTTGGTAAAAAAATTAGGAAAACTCACGTACCACAAGAGATCTTTGTTTGTCAATTTGAAGGGGTAGTTAACAATATCGTTACTAGCTTAAGCTTGGGTTTCAGTGATGAAGAGCTTCCCGCCGAGGGGAGGAATCATATGAAGGAGAATTGCGGTCCAAAACGCAGCGGAAATTAAAATTTTCTCCTTTAGAGATCCTTACGAATGGTCATGATCAGTGATAGAATATTTACCTCTTGTGACGGTTGAAACCTTTGGTGCAGATCTCTTGTGACGATCAAAACCTTTGATGCAGATCCACGAATCGATCACGAACGTTGAACGATGACAACGTCTCTACTCAGTCCATACAAACGGATTCCTTCAATCTCAGTGCTAGCTGGTACGAATGAAGGCTTTGAGTGATAGAGAGAGAGAGAGAGAGAGAGAGAGAAAACGAAAATAATGCAACTGCCAATGAATGCTTCTGCACAAGGGTTCTATTTATAGAACCACTTGTGTGGGTTTCAAGCTAAAAGCCCACTTAAGTGTATTTTGGCCCATATCTTATAATATGCCCAAAATCACTTAAGCCCATGGTATCTTACAATATTTCGTATTCTACTCAAGTACACCGTACCTTACGATGTTCTATAATTCACTTAAGGGCACCGTACCTTACGGTATTCCTTAGTTACTCTATCTCTCATCAATCCGTCCTTTGTGTGTGACCCTGTAGGTTTTCGTGACGTTGGCAATTATATTAAATCACGCATTTAACATAATAAACAGTGAGCGGTATCTAGCAACACTTCACTGCTACCCAAGACACGAAAATGTCATGTGATCTGACAAAACCTTCTGTGATAATACTTATGTGTATAATTACCCTTTTGCCCTTATGTCTATATTGAACACAAGGCATAGACCGTGTCATCCTTGTCCAGTTCAATATTGGGCCCATAGACATTTATCCTGTTATGCAGGATGGGCAAATTCCATCTAGGTCACTCATGTCCCTCAGCATGCTTCGTGGAGTACCCATCAACTGTCTTTATGGTTATCCAGTTACGGACAATGTTTGATCAGCAATAAAGCACTCGACTCTACATCTAGGGTCCATAGTGGTTTCAGGTCGAAGAGTGGTATACACCATTATCACCATGAGAATAACTTATGACACTTTGCATAACTTTCTATATAGTATTCTCATAGCGGGTCAATCCGGTATAAATATTACTCCTAATATTCATACCTATGTTTAAGACTTGATAACTCTTTATCCATGATCCATGAGATGTGATCATCAGTCTACAAACATAATAGTCTTAATGCTTTAATGTTATCCCACTTCACACTAAAGCTCGACTACGGATACTTTAAGAATAGTGTTCTTATGTTTAATGTGTTCTCATGATTAAGTCACACTTAATACATTAAACGGACTATCTATTCCAGGGACTTTATTAATCAACCATAATAAAGAAAATGCCTTTTATTATTAATAAATAATTCGATACAAGTACCAAAAAGTATTGGCCTCTAGGGCTTACACCAACATCATAACAAGGCTCTCCACATTTCTATTAAGTGTGTGGACACAGTCCTATCAAGAGTTTTTGTAGACAATGGGTCTTCTCTCAATGTGATACCTAAGAGCTACTTTGCTAAGCTAACTGTTGAAGGACTCGTAATGAAGTCGAGTGAGCTTATAGTAAGAGCATTTAATAGGACTAGGAGGACTGTAATCGGTGAGTTGAATTTGCCTATGAAGATTGGTCCCCATACTTTCCTTATCACTTTCTTCGTAATGGACATCTACCCAGCCTACAATTGTCTGCTTGGAAGGCCTTGGATCTATTCAGCTGGTGCAGTCACTTCAATGCTCCACCAAAAATTGAAATTCTTAGCTAATAATAAACTAGTTGTTGTTGAGGGTGAGTAGGACATTATGGTAAGTCACCTTGCATCTTTCCGATACGTTGAAGGAGAAAAGGAGATGAGGGAAGTCCCGTTCCAATCATTTGAAGTTATCAATGTTGAAATGGTTTGCCCAGCAAAGGATGAACCAAAAGATGCCGAATCTCCAATGGCGTCTCTTAAGGATGCCCTGACAATCATAAAGGATGGACACCCCCAAGGATGGGGGAGATTGCTTGAACTTCCTGCCAACAAGGACCGTACCGGTTTAGGATACAACTCCCAGAATTTGAAGAAGCCCGCGCCAATAGCTACAAAGGGACCAGTGCTCCCGCTATCCGAAAACTTCTCAAGCGCTGGATACCTTGATGACAACCATATATGTGCCGTGGAAGAAGACGAAGAAGAAGATGCTGGATTGATCTTCACAAAGACTGATGGAAAGGGTGCCACCAAATGGATCGAGATTGAAATACCTAAAGTGACCCTGATTAAAATGTAATTCCCAATGTTGTTTTCCTTCCTTTGTATCAAAAGAACCCATGTCAAGTCCCAGGCATGAGGGAATCATTTGTAGGGCCTCATCAAATTTCCTTATTAATCATTAATGAAAAAGGTTCATGTTCGCAATCAATTTTGAGATCCTTGTCTTTCATTTATTTATTTCACCTTTTTTCAAAATGGAAATTTTATTTTTAAAAAAATCTTTTCAAATCATCCTTTCTTTCATATCAATAAAAGCGTGGACCTTAAATCGTGCAGATCATCCTTAATAACCACCAATGATAATTTTGCTACAGTGTCATACGACTTTGACAACCCGATTAATCAAGCCGATGAAAAGTGTGAGGAAAAGGTCGAACTCCCTGAAGAATTGGCAAGGCTTCTCAAGAAAGAGGAAAAATTCATCCAGCTGCATGAAGAATCAATGGAAGTGATTAACCTTGGGACAGACGAGGAAGCAAAAGAAGTCCGAGTTGGCTCCGCTCTACAAGATGAGGTGAAGGAAAAATTGATCGAACTCTTGAAGGAGTACAAAGATGTGTTTGCATGATCATACCAAGACATGCCCGACCTCGATACTCACATTGTGGTCCACCATCTTCCTCTTAAAAAATAATGCCCTCCAGTAAAGCAAAAACTACAAAGGACATGTCCCGATATGGCTATGAAAATCAAGGAGGAGGTACAAAAACAGTTCAACGTTGGCTTCCTAGCGGTTTCCAATTATCCTCAATGGATTGATAATATTGTGCATGTACCTAAGAAGGATGGCAAACTGAGAATGTGTGTAGATTATAGAGATCTAAATAGAGCAAGTCCCAAAGATTACTTTCCACTACCACACATTGACGTGCTAGTAGACAACACCGCTCAATTCTATGTTTTCTCTTTTATGGATGACTTCTCCGATTATAACCAGATCCGCATGGCTCAAGATGATATGGAGAAAACCACTTTCATAACACCGTAGGGCACCTTCTGCTACAAGGTGATGCATTTTGGATTGAAGAACGCCGACGCCACATACCAACGAGCCATGGTCACTCTCTTTCATGATATGAAAGCCTCATAACACAAACAAAAACAAATGTCTACAATCCAAAAGGTCTATCCTTCAGTGACATAAACTGAAATCAACATTGAATGCATCGATCAGACATCACACTTCATGAATTTCTCAAACCAATATTGCCCAGGTGATCATTATACTTCATAAAAAAATCTCATGCATAGCAAGACTCGTGAGTGGCGCTCACCCTCATTCCCAAAGACTAGTACATGTCTAGCAAAGTTAAAACTCTTTTAGAATCTAATTCCTGTTTGGAATTTGTCAAATCTAAAGTCCAGTCCTTGTCTGGAAGTTCAATTTAAAGACCAGTTATTGTTTGGAAATTTAATCCAGTACCCTTAGGGAATTTGAACCTTAATATTTTCGCTAGTTCTCGTCTGGTGGCCTATTGTAAAGTCAGTTCCTGTATGATAATAAATCAATTCCAGTTTTTGTCTGGTAGCATATCTTAAAGTCAATTCCCATTTGACAAGCAAATTAAAACCAGTTTCCGTCTGGAAACTTAATCTTTTTAACTAGTTCCCGTCTGGTATTACATTTTAAAGCCAATTCCCATCTGAGAAATAAATCAAAACCAGTTCCCCTATGAAAACTTAATCTTTTTAACTAGTTCCCATCTAGTAGCATATTTTAAAGTCAATTCTTGTCTGACATTAGATTAAATCCAATTCCCATCTAGTAGTCAAATTTCAAAGACTAGTACTCGTCTGTAAATATCCATTTTATAAACAAGTTTCTATCTGGAAACTTAATTTTTTCACTAGTTCTCGTCTGGTAGCCTATTTTTAAAATCTAGTTCTTGTCTGGTAGTTCAACTTCAAAGTCCAAATTTCATTGGCACACACATCTATTAACCCATCACTTGCATTGACCATGCATTACATACATAGTCTCATGCATCAACATAAAGCATATGTGCATAGCATAAGTCAGGATTATGTGATTGCCCATGAAAGCCTAAATCAATTATAAGCTAGGCCAGTGGTATTTCTCCGAGTGAGTCTTTTCTCACATGTCTTCTCATTGGATATTCCCATCAAGTCTGCTCAAATTTTCCCCAGGTAGAGGTCTCTCAAGTGAGTCCCTTTTAGAACTTTTCCCCGGTAGAGTGTTTCCCAATAATTTTCTCCTTAGGGAGTCCTTTCTGGATTTTTTTCCCAATCAAAAATATTCTTATGAGATACTAGACAATCCCCAATAAAATTAATAATTTCCTCTATTGATTGTGGAGAGTTTTATCTGTTAATTCTTAGAGAATCTCCCAGTTGTTGTTTGTTTTGCCTGTGGAGAGTTTTCTATGTTAATTATCAGAGAATCTCCCTATTGTTGTTTGTTTTGTCTTTGGAGAGTTTTCTCTGTTAATTCTCAGAGAATCTCCCAGTTGTTGATTGTTTTGTCTGTTGAGAGTTTTCTCTGTTAATTCTCAAAGAATCTCTCAGTTATTGATTGTTTGGTATGTTGAGAGTTTTATCTGTTTATTCTCAGAGAAGCTCTCATTTGTTGTTTGTTTTGATTATTGAGAGTTTTCTCTATTAGTTCTCAGAGAACCTCTCGATTTTTGTCTATTTTCATAGTTTTTCATTGAAGGTGAAACCCTAACCAGTGGGTGGGGGAAAACCTTCATATCCCTAACAAGGTTTACCCTTCATGAGTTTATCCATCTCATTGCCTTTCCTTTAAAGGAAAAAAATTGGGTCTTATTATGTTTTGTAGACAGATTGTCACCCTAATTTTGTCCAGGCATTTTAACTTTCCAAGCAACCAGTTTTATTATGTTTTGTCCATAATAAAATTCCAGTTTTACAGACAGATTGTAACACCCTAAACCCCGCTTGTAATTTTAATGCATAATTTAATTTAGAATAGAACTACAAGGGTGTCATACACATCAAAAATCAATCTTGTTATGTGTCGCATCTCGAAAAATACGATTCCTCGTGGTGGTTGCGAACAAATTGATTCAAATGGAGTCGCCACCAAACTTTATTCATTCTAATGTAGGAATAGGAAAATATCGATAAAACCTTTTAAAACAGAATAATGGTTGTTGCAAGCATATTCGGGTTCGGGATTCGATTACGCAAAGGGGAAGGTATTAGCACTCCTCGCGTCTGTTGTACTCAACGGGAACCTTTTAGTCTAATTTTTGATTTGAATGTTAGCTAATATTATTCGTTTTCTTCGAGTAATAAATAGATTGAAAAGATAAGTGAATAGAAACCTCAAAAGGGGAAAGAGGGAGGTTTCTTTATTAGTGTGTTCGCCAAGATCTCGCAATATCGTGCCTACGTATCCTTATAGTGCAATAAGGAAGTCAGAGCATTCGTAGTTCAGGGAACTGCGGTTTATTGGTATTTTTTAATGAAAAATTGTTTAGATCGCGTTCTAAAGGCTAAACATTGGATTGTCTACTCTCAACGGAGGCTTGAGCACTAGTTTGTTATGCACATTAGAAGGGATTGAACAATGTTCTTTCTGAAAATGGTTTCGATTGCACGGGGGGAGAAAAAATTAGGTTTGATGTGTTGAATATTTTTTAGAATGGGACATCGAAAGTTCGAGCAATATGGCGCACGCTAATCGTTCAATTATTAGAGGGATAGTGGGGCAAGCGCCCCAATTCCTTTTTGTCCAATTTTATATTTGAAAATTATTTGCGGAAGTCGAATATTCGTGGTAGTGAGGCGAGCGCCTTCCACTTACTTATTCGAGGAACAATGAGGCGTGCGCCACCTATTCCTTTATCTAAGTTTATTCAGAGTGTTTTAATCGGAAGACGAAAATTTGAGCAATATGGCGAGCGCCAATCGTTCAATCATTTGAGGGATAGTGAGGCGAACGCCTCCCATTCCCCTTTTCATCCAAAGTTTAATTAAGAAAAAATATTTAATCGCTTTGAGTAGGTGGACAACAAAACTCGATGTTGATCGAGTGTTTATTTGCATTAGTTTAAAAATGATTTGTGAAATGGTTTGAATTGAAATGATTGTTGTCGTTTTGAAATGGTTTGAATTGAAATGATTGTTGTCCTTTTGAAATGGATTTTGAAGTTGACGAAAGTTGGAAATGATTTTGAAAAATGTACTTGATGTTGATCAAACATCTTTTATTTTAGTATTTTTGAAAGGTTAATTTTAATGGTCATTTTATCTTTTTGGATTAACAATTATGTATCAACTAAAAATACAATAAAATAAACTAAAAAATAAAGAAAAAAGAAAAGTTAACAAAAATAATAAAAGGGAGAGGATACACTATCAACACAAGAGGTAAAAGAATTAAAAAAACTAAAGGAAATAAAATAAAGAACAAAAATAAATAGATAAAACAATAATAAAAAATATACAAAAGATAAAAATAGACTGAAAATTGGGGGTGTAGCTAGAAAAATGCTCTACGCCTAAAGAAGGGAGCCTCACAATGGTGCATTAAGCAATTAGGGGGTGTGGGGGAGACTTCATCTTTCTCAACCCCATATTTTATTACTATTCCCGTAACAACAAAAATGGAAGAAAAATGGTTTCAACAAAAACGTAAAAACATCATAACTTTCTCAATTTTTCAAGGAATTCAACAAATAAATAATTAAAGTTTATCTACTCAATCTCACGAACATAATAGTATATTCAAAATCAAAAAATAAACAATAACAAAATTCAAAAATCAACAAAATGCAGCAACATATATTTGTTTGATTTGGCCATTTTATCTATCTTCATGACAAACTAACTATGAATTCATGCTCGGGGGTGATGTTGAGTAGTTATTGGATACATTATTTATGTAAAACAAACATCAATTTGCATTTGACCCTTTTTATTAATGGAGGTTCAAGAACACTTTAAACTCTTGATTTTGAAATCAATTGAGTTTCCATACAAAATGGTGATTATTAAGATACTAAATAAATAAAGCAAAAGTAAGAAAATAATAGAATTAAATAAAAAACAAGCATAAGATCCATTTAAACAACAACAAATCACGTTTGCTTATGGAGGTTCAAGAACACTCTTCAACTCTTTATTTTTAAATCAATTGAGTTTCCATATAAAATGGTGATGATTAAGATACTAGATAAATAAAGCATGAGTAAAAATATAATAGAATTAAATAAAGAACAAGCATAAGATTCACTTAAACAACAACAAATCACTTTTGCTTATGGAAGTTCAAGAACACTTTTCAACTCTTGATTTAAAATTAATTGAGTTTCCATACAAAATGGTGATGATTAAGGTACTAAATAAATAAAACAAGAGTAAAAATGCAATAGAATTAAATAAAGAACAAGCATAAGAGCATACATATTCGATAAAAAGAAAGAAATAACTTGAAAGAAAATAAAGAGAAAAATGAAGAGAGTTTTGACTTAGTTTTTGTGAATGATTGGTGGTGTGATTTGTGAATGAAAATGGTTTTATTTATAGGCTCAAAAAAGGGTAGTTTAGGAATTATACAAAGAGTGTGAGTGCCTTCTAGAAACTTATTTAATTAAATAGTGAATAATGATGTAATATATGTATAGAATAATAATGTAATAAATGAGAGATATTTTGGGTTTTCTAGAAACATTGATTTTTTTATGATGCATGAAAATGATTAATAAAATTCAAATGGATATTTTTATGATAAATCAAATGATCATGAATTTATTTTTCAAAATACATAATAAAAAAAAATGAAATTTTAGTCAATTTCTTCAACATGTAAAATATTGATTTTATATTGATTTTTTTTACTATATATGCATATATGAATAATTATATTGATTTTATTTGATGATAAAAATGCATATGGCTAAAAATGCAAAACTGGACAAATTGACTTGTATCAGATAAATTTAAAATGCCCGGACAAAATTGGGGTATGACACTATTTAACACGAGTTACAAAACTTATCACACAACACCTATTAGCGCCTGCTCACCTTCACTTAGGGTATCATTGTAGTGGAATCAATCAAAAAATTTATAATTGTTATTCAAGGGATTAAATCTCATAAATTCAAACTTCATAATGCAATAACAGATTTCGTGATGTTCAAATCATCACCATTTAAACCTCACTGAAACACAATGACAAGTTCACTAAGACAAAAGAAATTAAAAAAAATGTTCCCAGCCCAATGTTACATTGACCAGAGCAAGACCCTACTAAAAGAAATGACAACTCCAGGAAGCCACTCCAAGAGCTATCTTCCACTTACTGCAGCAAAACTACTCCTGACTATCTGTAAGATGCACATGTAAAGGCAACACTCAAACATAATGGATGAGAATACACTTCAATAATCAACAGTGAAAAACAAGTGGAAGTAAATTATTGCGTAACATCAACATACACAATGCTCAATCAACACCAACACACTAAGTATTCTCATCCAATAACACATCATTAATAATTAACACAATGCAACACTTATGTAATGCACTCAATACCGGCTCGACATGCATGTGGTACCAAATATGAACACTCAGATTCATCTCACTTCATGATCCCCACCATAGGATCGATTCCCTATTGGAACCGGAGCACACCAAAATCGCTACCATCACCATATGTAACGCTTCACTAATCCCCCATAATATGAATTAGCTACTCACACTCGATCCATCACCATGGGATCGAGGCTCACTAAAACTGGACCGAAGTCCATACACCATGATGCATGACTCTTAAATAACATGCATTAACATAACTAGGTTCACCACAAAGGATCCGCCACACACATTTCATCATTCATATATCACATCATTCTTCATGCAATCATCAATTCATGTTATAATGTCATTAACATCAACAAACATCAGTAATTCATCACACCTTGTTACATGGCATTCATTCATATCACTTTACCCAAAAACAACAGCATATCATCATATTCAATGTAACGATTTATTAACTAACCAAATAAATCATCATAAATCTCTCTACGGTTGACAATTGACTACTATAAGTGTAACTTAGCCTTAAGAAGCTTATAAGCCTTTTGAAATATGTTAGAAAAGGTTTCGTGCTAAAAAGTTAAGTTTTTAAGCAAAAAAGTAGTTTATGTGTCGACACATATGATCCATGGGTCGACACATAGAAGGATTATTTTGCCTATGTGTCGGCACATACGAATTACAAGTCGACACATGTGCTACATTTTTAAAGCATGTACGTTTTAACTCATGTGTCAATGCATGACCTTCATAGGTCGACACATGACCTTCATAGGTCGACACATACTACAAAATTTTCCAAAAATCAACTTTTGACCATTTAAACACTCCCAAATGTACCAAAAACTCATACCACGAAAACCCGTTAAATAAAACTCATTTATTTATGGTTATAGCTTCCTAATTCATCATCTACTCATAGTTTTCAAGAGTCAACATCATGTTACAACACATCTTCATACTATTCATCTTTAAATCATTAACAACACAATCAAGGTTAAAAACCTTCAAATATCAATCAATGGCATATCATGATCAACAACATCAAAATAACATATACATACATACAATACACAAATTTCACCATAATTCCTCATACAATCAAAAGTGATAACATAACATCAGAATTGAGATCTACAATACCCAATCCTAAGGAGGTTAAGGGTTCATCCATTTACCCCACATGTTCTAACACCCATTAAAGAAGCATATCTCCCCCTTACCTGATTTCCAGCAAAACCCCTTTGATTTCCTAGAGTTCTTCAACCTTAAGTTTTTGCTCTCCCTCTTTGCCTCTTTTGATCCAACTCTACAAAACACGTTTTAACTCTCTAGGTTCTCCATTCTCTATTTTGTTCCAATACTTATTTCATTCCAAATAGACTATTCCCCTTGTACCATCCAACTTATCATTACATCCCCATTATATCCTCCATATTTTCCTTATTCCCAACCTTGCCCCCACTTCCTCTACACATCTAATTTCCTCAATATTTTAATTAATTCAAAAATAAATATTATTCTAAAAAACCATTAAATTCTCAACAATTCTAAACACCATTGCCCAACTCATACTCTCCCTACACTCCTACTTCAAAGACACTTACCCCACATCTACATCATAAACAATTAACATGCCAACCAATTCGAATAAAATCTTAAATAATTCGATTAAATCAATTAATTAAACTCGAGGTGTTACAAATATCGGTTGAATCAGTTTCTTAACTGCAAATAAAATCATAGAAGAGTGTTTTCAGATTTTGGCTTCCAACTCTCTGTTTTACTAAATTACATTACGTGTAGATTAGTGAACCGCTGTCGCGCGCGGGTCAAAACGAGTGTTTTTCAAAAACGTAGTACGGCGACAATTTTAACTCGGATATCGTTCTCACAAGGATTCTTGATTATTATTATCCAAAGGTAAATCGAATTAAGGGGGGGTTGTTTATTTTGGTGTTCGATTAAAAAAAAGTGATTATTAAAAGCAATTCTTGAAATAAGCTGTTATGAAATAAGTGATTATGAAATAATTCAATCTACCGATTCAGTTCCTACTATCATCGATTAATATAATTTTAATACCCTAAGTGGATTGTATATTCCTATTTGGATACAAACTCAATGACAAGCGCGGTGAAGTTTGTGAGATGTATGATCCTATTGTCCGAATTAAGCAAACGGGATAAGTTTTCATGGATTAAGAAAATATGATTGATCAGACACAAAAACAAATTAAGCAAACGTGACGTGCCTATGTTAGGATCATACAATCAACCAAATTGAATCAATATATTTCATGCAATCGAATTAAGCATACAAGAACACAAAATATCATTGAAAGGAATTAAACTAAAATTAACATTATAATAATCTCAAGTTTTGGAACCTGAATTACGGCAGATCGAATCAGAGGGATTAGTTCTTCATGGAATTCGTACAAGCTTTCAAATTTTCATGAATAGTGATTCCCTCTAATGTTTTTGGCTTCTTAGGTTATAGGAAAAGTAGAATAAACCTAATTTTGTCAAAACATAACCCAGGCCCAAACTAAATAACCCAACACAAAATATAAATCTAGTGCTGAAGGTTTCAACGGATTTTTCAACCATGCTACAGTCCAAATTAGCTTCTGACTTCATGAAAGTCGTAGCTCTTTCTCTTAGCTTTCCAACGACTGGTAGCACGCCTGGATCCGATACTCCTAGCTCCAGTTATGAATTTATTCGTGCAGACTGCTAATGCTGAAAATAAACTGCAAAAACAAATAAGTGTAAAAATAAGATAAATTATAAAAACACATTAAAAGGGAAAAATAACCAAACTAAAACATGGAAATGCATAAGTATAAATATAGAAGAATGTGCATCAAAATGCACTGATCAAATTCCCCCACACTTGAACTTTTGCACTCCGAGCAAAATTTAAAATAAAACAAAGACAACACAAACACATCATTAGTTACTTATCCTAGGCTACAAGTCTTCTTCGGTTAAGTTTGCATCGATAGGTACTAATCTTGTACGCTAAGGATATCGTAGGAACACTAATCCATAATTGTGCAGTCATAAACCTCCTGAATACACAAATCAACTCGAATCATGTTATTATGTTAAAGCCTAACTTACTCATCCTTCTTTTTGCTCTTTTTCATTCAGGCGCAATCACATTAAGCCCGTTATCTCCACACAATAGCAAGGCGACCGTTTAGTGACTCTGATCCTTTTTGCACGGGATTCTAGTACTTACGTGGCATAACCCCTTTGCTTACTCAGTTGTAATTGCGGGGGATCGGACCGTAATCCGCCCTACCAAGTTCAGCACCAGAAACCGCTGAACCAACTGACAACGAGTCTTATTTTCAAAAAAAAAATTGAAGGTTCTACATCCGTTGGGTTAAGTGATCGGGTGAGGGTCACCAAACTTAGAAGGTGCATTCCCTTTTCTTTCTCTTTTTTTTTTCTTTTTCGAAACACTCACTTATATTCATCGGCTTCCCTGCGTAGAGTGTGTGTGAGATGGTGCTGACTGCTGAAATAAACTACTCAAGAGCTGTCAGAGAATGAAAATTTAAGGCTAAAACATAATAAGAATTCGAATCAATTTCCATATGCAGAAGACTTACGGTGTTAAGACGATACCGATCTTGTGAATTTTTCCCAAGTCTCCGCAAACTAATCTCAAATTAGTTAGTCTATAGCCTAAAACTTTCAAGAAGATACATTTTTTTTATTTTTTTTATGACTGAAAACAAACAAAACACTAACAAAAATAAGGAAAACAAACGAAACAAACGATTTCCCTCCCCCACACATAAAATAAGCATTGCCCTCAATGAAAAGACATTACTAATAAAGTAGAGAGAAGGAAAGAAAGACTCCCTGATCAAGTTGCAGGGTAGTTAGGTGCTTCCAAAGAAAGCTCCTCTATGCTGACATCTTCAGTCATTGAACTTTCATGGAATAGCTTCAAGTGCTGCCCATTGACTTTGAAAGTCTTGTTAGTGCATGCACTTTTTATTTCTACTGCACCATAAGGGAAAACATTAGTAATAACAAAAGGGCCAATCTATTTGGATTGAAGTTTCCCATCCATAAGCTTAAGGCGGGAGTTAAACAGTAAAACCTGTTGGCCCACAGAAAATTCCTTCCTAGAAATCATTTTATCATGGAAATGCTTAGTTTTCTCTTTATAAATCCTAGAGCTTTCATAAGCCTCTAGTCTAAGCTCTTCCAGCTGTTGTAATTGGAGTTTTCTTTCAATACCTGCTTGTTGCATCTCCAAATTACAACTTTTCACCTCCCAATAAGCACGGTGTTCTATCTCAACAGGAAGATGACATGCCTTACCAAAAACAAGTCGATAAGGAGACATCCTAATGGGTGTCTTGAAAGCTGTTCTTTGGGCCCAAAGTGCGTCTTCTAGATGACGGCTCCAGTCCTTCCTGTTTGGCTGCACCATTTTCTCTAAAACCTGTTTGATCTCCCTGTTTGAGATCTCAGCTTGCCCATTAGTTTGTGGGTGATATGCAGTAGAGACTCTGTGCACAACTCCATACTTCCGGAGCAAAGCTTCCATGGCGCGGTTACAGAAATGAGTGCCTTGGTCACTTATGATAGCTTGTGGTATTCCAAACCTGCAAAAGATATTAGACCTGACAAAATCTGACAACTCTAGAATCATTATTCCTAGTGGGGATACCTTCCATCCACTTTGAAACATAATCAACAACAAGTAAAATGTAAAGGAAACCAAATGATACAGGAAAGGGACCCATGAAGTCGATTCCCCATACATCAAATACCTCACAGAAAAGCATAGGTTGCTGAGGCATTTCACTCTTGCAAGTGATGTTTGTACCTGTTATCTGACACTCTTTACAAGTGCGGTAAGGCTCATAAGCATCCTTAAAAACAGTTGGCCAATAGAAACCTGAATCAAGGACTTTTCTTGCAGTCCTTTGCGGACCAAAGTGTCCGCCGACTTGAGATGCATGAGAAAATTTCAAAATGGATTCAATCTCATAGTCGAGGATACATCTCCTAATTACTTGATCGCTACCAAACTTCCAAAGATATGGATCATCCCAAACATAATATTTGGTATCACTCTTGAGTTTGTGAATCTGTGATCTAGATGCACCTGTAGGAAAAACACCAGCAACAAGAAAATTAACAATGTCAGCAAACCAAGGTGTAATCCCATGCAAAAGAAAAAGTTGCTCATCAGGAAAGTCATCTTGAATAGGAAAAGGATCTGCATCTCTCTCTATCCTGCTCAAGTGGTCAGCCACTAAGCTCTCAGCTACACTTTTGTCTTTAATCTCTACATTAAATTCTTGGAGCAACAACATCCACCGAATCAATCTCGGTTTTGCATCCGGCTTCTTCAACAAGTACTTTAATGCTGCATGGTCAGTAAAAACAACAACCTTGGAACCTAGCAAATATGATCTGAATTTATCAAGAGCAAAAACAATAGCTAGCAGTTCTTTTTCAGTGGTAGTGTAATTTGACTGTTTAGAATCTAAAGTTCTAGAAGCATAGTAAACAACATGGGCAGCCCTGTCAACCCTTTGTGCAAGGACAACCCCAACAGCATAGTTAGACGCATCACACATAATCTCAAAAGGGAGGGTCCAGTCCGATGGCTGGATTATGAGAGCGGAGGTCAATGCTTTCTTCAAGAAGTCAAACGCTTGTTTGCATTTGTCATCAAAGTTGAAAGTGACATCATTCTTCAACAAGTTTGACAGCGGAAGAGATATCTTGCTGAAATCCTTGATGAAACGCCTGTAAAAACCTGCATGACCAAGAAAAGAACGAATCTCGCGAACGCAAGAAGGGTAAGGCAGTGTAGAAATCACATCTATTTTAGCAGGGTCAACAGAAATTCCTTTTTCTGAAATTATGTGACCCAATACAATTCCCTGATCAACCTTAAAGTGGCATTTTTCATAATTTAAAACGAGATCAGTTTCGATGCATCTTTCTAAAATCACGCTTAAACTGCTCAAGCATGCATCAAAAGAGGAACCATAGACAGTGAAATCGTCCATAAAGACTTCCATGCAATTTTCAATGAAATCAGAAAAAATGCTAATCATGCATCGCTGGAAAGTGCCAGGAACATTGCAAAGACCAAAAGGCAACCTCCTGTAAGCAAAAGTACCGAAGGGGCAAGTAAAAGTGGTCTCTTCTCTTGATCTTCCGGTGCACTATGAATCTGAAAGTAACCTGGAAAACCATCAAGAAAACAGCAATGTGATTTACCAGCAAGTCGTTCAAGCATTTGGTCAATGAACGGTAAAGGAAAGTGATCATTTCTCGTAGCCTGGTTCAATCTCTAGTAATCAATACAAACTCTCCAGTTGTTCTGAACTCTAGTGGGAACAAGTTCATTATTTTTATTTTTTACCACTGTGAGTCCTGATTTCTTAGGTACAACCTGCACTGGGCTTACCCATTTACTGTCAGAGATAGGGTAAATGACACCTGCTTGCAAGAGTTTGGTTACCTCCTTCTTCACAACATCAAGAATCAAAGGATTAAGCCTCCTTTGGGGCTGCCTTACTGTTTTCGCTCCGTCCTCAAGTAATATCATGTGCATGCACATCGACGGATTAATACCTGAGAGGTCGACTAATGTCCACCCCATTGCCTTCTTGTGCTTCTTTAAAACCTGCAAAAGCTTGTCTTCCTGATCAAAATCAAGGTTAGAAGAAATAATAACAGGGAGTTTTTCATTAGTCTCCAAATAAGCGTATTTCAGGTTTTCAGGGAGTTGTTTCAGCTCTAAAGACAAGGGTTGCTCGATTGATGGAATGCTTGGGGCAGCCGGGATGTCAAGAGCATCAACTGCAAAAACAGCTTCATCGGCAACAACTTCACCTGTAGGAAATGTATCAGGCTGCAAGGCAGCATCAATCTCAGCACACACAACACAAAGGTTAGTGTCAGTACAATCAACACATGAGTAAATATCATCGAAACTAGATAAAGATGGAAAATCAAGTGAAAATAAATCAGAACAAATATCCTCAACCATCTCAGATATCAATTCCATATGAAAAGCGGAATACTCTTCCAAGGGGTGTTTCATGGCATCGAAAATGTTAAATTTTGCGACAATGTCACCAAATTCCACGGACATGGTTCCATCGTCAACATCAATTTTTGTCTTCGCCGTTTTCATGAACGATCTGCCTAAAATGATGGGAGCTCTGCTTGTCTTAGTCTCTCCTTCCATGTCCAGAATGTAAAAATCTGTAGGAAAAATTAAATCGTTAACTTGGACAAGGACATCTTCCACTACGACAGTCGGGCGTGCATTGCTCCTGTTCGCCAGTTGGATGATCAAACTTGTATGCTGCAAAGGACCAAGATTAAGGTTATTATAAATAGAAGTAGGCATAACATTAATGTCCGCTCCCAAATCAAGCATGTAATTCTCGAATTTACTATCCCCAATGGTACAAGGGACAATAAAAGTTCCCGGATCCTTCTGCTTTTGGGGCAAGAGCTGAGTGATGGCTGAAACATTTTTCTTGCTTGTAACTTTTTCAGATGAAGGCTTGGGCTGAATAAAAGTAGAAATATTTCTTCTCAAGTTAACTCTCTCACTTCCTTTAATCCTCCTCTTATTTATACACAAATCCTTCAGAAACTTTGCATACTTAGGAACCTGTTTAATTACATCAAGAAGCGGAATATTTACCGCAACTTTTCTAAAAACATACAATATCTCTCTTTCCTTGTCTCCCTCCTCAATTCTTTTATTTTTCAGAACTCTATGTGGGAAGGGGACTGGTGGCACATACTCCTTTTCTTTAATTTTTTTCAGATGAAACAGGTTCAGATGGAGTAGGTTCAGGTTCAGATGTTACCTCAATAATTTTTTTATTTTTTTCAGGGGTTGTTTATGTAACCTTTCCAGATCTCAACAAAATCGCACTCACATTAGCATTAGAATCCTTTGGATTGACAATTGTTTAGGCTGGAAGCTGGTTCGACCCTTGGGCTTGCAAGTTATTTATTTGAGTAGCAAGTTGTCCCATTTGCGTGTGCAAGGTCTGAATGCTAGAATCAGTCCTTTGTTGGAATTGGAGATTGTTGACGGCCATTTGTTTGACAAGATCTTCTAAGGATGGTCCGGAAGGTGCAGGGGCAGCCACTTGAGGTGGGTTCTGTTGTGGGTTTCCATATCGAAGGTTGGGATGGTTCCTCCAATTGGGATGGTATTTGTTGGTGGACAAGTCAGGAGTATTATTGTACCTGTTTTGATTGTAAAGGTTGGCTGCATAAGCTTGAGGTAGCTCAGTAATGGACTCGTCTCTCAAAATAGGACAAGTATCGGTCGGGTGCTCATGAGAAGTACAAATACCATACACTGTTGTTGTTTGAGGTTTTGCTACTGCTAGCTGTTTGACTAAGGAAGTGAGCTCGTCAATTCTGGTTTCTAAAGCTTTGTTGGAAGAAACCTGAATTTGATTCACGCCTTTGCTTTGCACAGAATTGTCTCTAGTAGTGAACTGTTGGGAATTAAGGGACATATTTTCGATAAGGGCTTTGGCAGCAGCTGAAGTCTTATCAACAAGTGCTCCACTACTAGCAGCATCAAGAATGTTCCTATCCATCAGTATCAAACCCTCATAAAAGTACTGGATGAGTAGTTGCTCGGTGATCTGGTGCTGAGGGCAGCTGGATACCAAGTGTTTGAATCTCTCCCAATACTCGGTCAATGACTCATTACTCTGTCTAATACCATAAATCTCCTTTCTTATCGAGGCAGCTCTGGAGGCAGGAAAATATCTCTCTAAGAAAACTTTTTCAGGGCATTCCAGCTTGCAATTGAATTTGGCTCGAGATAATATATCCAATCCTTTGCTGCACCCTGCAATGAAAAAGGAAAAGCTCTAAGTTTGATGTGATCTTCAATGATCCCTTCAGGCTTCAATGATGTAGAACACACCACCTGGAATTCTTTCAAATGTTTGTGCGGATCCTCACCTGCAAGACCACTAAACTTGGGCAACAAGTGTATTAAACCCGATTTTAATTCAAAAGGAACATCAACAACATCATATTCAATACACAAACCATTATAATTCACATCAGGTGCAGCCAATTTCCTTAAGGTTCTATTGTCAGCCATTTCAAAAACAAGTTCAGAATCAGAAGCAAACAAGTTATGCAAATAGTCAGACTCAGAATCGGACTCAATTGTGGGTGATGAACTAGCCTGGACTACTCTACGTTGTGTGTACAAAGTTCTCTCTACTTCAGGATCAAAAGCAACAAGTTCAGAACAGCGAGACCTAGTAGCCAGGACTAACGCACAACAATGCAGCAACAATATTCAAAATACCGACAATGTCCCTAAAAGTCAAAAACAAACACAAAGAAGGGAATTGATCAAAATAAATTCAGAAAAATAAAGTGACACCGAATTTAATCTAATGACTTAAAAACATAATTTTGAGAATTTTTTCGATTTTTTTCGACTCTATGAAAACAGTAAAAACTTCATAAAAAATAGAAAAAAGAGGAATTTAGGAAATTGAAAGCAAAGTCCCAAAACTACTTTGTAGTAAGGGACAAATGATCAGAGAATTTTTTTACACAAGACTGTCAGAACAGATTTTCAATCGGACGCAGTTTTCCCAAATACCGATTTTTTTCACTTTTTGGACTCTAAAACACGAGTTGGGTAGAACCGTGAGGAAACTAGGACCTAGACGCATAGACACTAAACCTATAACTCTAAAAACGATTAATATAATCAAGAGTCTCCGACAACGACGCCAATTTGATCCGCTGCCGCGTGTGGGTCAAAACAAGTGTTTTTCAAAAACGTAGTACAACGACAATTTTAACTCGGATATCGTTCTCACAAGGATTCTTGATTTATATTATCCAAAGGTAAATCGAATTAAGGGGGGATGTTTGGTTTGGTGTTCGATTAAAAAAATGATTATTAAAAGCAATTCTTGAAATAAGCTGTTATGAAATAAGTGATTATGAAATAATTCAATCTACCGATTCAGTTCCTACTATCATCGATTAATATAATTTTAATACCCTAAGCGGATTGTCTATTCCTATTTGGATACAAACTCAATGACAAGCGCGGTGAAGTTTGTGAGATGTATGATCCTATTGTCCGAATTAAGCAAACGGGATAAGTTTTCATGGATTAAGCAAACATTATTGATCAAACACAAAAATGAATTAAGCAAACGGGACGTGCCTATGTTAGGATCATACAATCAACCAAATTGAATCAATATATTTCATGCAATCGAATTAAGCATACAAGAACACAAAATATCATTGAAAGGAATTAAACTAAAATTAACATTATAATAATCTCAAGTTTTGGAACCTGAATTACGGCAGATCGAATCAGAGGGATTAGTTCTCCATGGGATTCGTACAAGCTTTCAAATTTTCATGAATAGTGATTCCCTCTACTGTTTTTGGCTGCTTAGGTTATAGGAAAAGTAGAATAAACCTAATTTGTTCAAAACATAACCTAGGCCCAAACTAAATAACCCAACACAAAATATAAATCTAGTGCTGAAGGCTTCAACGAATTTTTCAACCATGTTACACTCCGAATTAGCTTCTTACTTCTTCATAAAAGTCGTAGCTCTTTCTCTTAGCTTTCCAACGACTGGTAGCATGCCTCGATCCGATACTCCTAGCTTCAGTTATGAATTTATTCATGCAGACTGTTAATGCTGAAAATAAACTTCGAAAAACAAATAAGTGTAAAAATAAGATAAATTATAAAAACACATTAAAAGGGAAAAATAACCAAACTAAAATACGGAAATGCATAAGTATAAATATAGAAGAATGTGCATCAAAATGCACTGATCAATTAGTTTGACGTGCTCATTTAATTTTTTCACATACGCGCGCTTTCGTATTTTTGTTCAGTTTGAGTCTTTTCATCCGGGTATTTTTAACTGCAATATTTGATTTGTGACTGTCTATTTTATTGAACTATATTATGCGGAGATTATTTTGGTGCTTTCATTTTTTTTCCGAATGTTCGCTCGTTTGCTTTTTATTCGATTCACTTCTTTTTTATTCATTTGTTAATCGAAGTAATTAAAGAAAATTAAATAATGGGTTTTAGTTATTTTGTAAAAAAAATCAGGTAATATTAATTCCTGAATTTGAGATCCAACGTGTCACACACTAAAGCCCAAGGGTAGTTTTGGCATTAAAATAAATTAGAAACCCTAAGTTGCTAGTATAAATTGGGACTAGTCGAGGAAGAGAGAAACTGAGTTGCTACTCATCATATCATTTCCTCTCAAAACAAAAAAAAATAGAAAAAGAAAAAAAGAAAAAATCTGAAGGAGGGAACCATCTTCTTCCTCTCTCACGTACTTGCAGAAGAAAAAAGAGAGAGAAAAATTATTTCTCTCCCTCACGTTCTCCAAACGACAACAACAACACCACTTCTACTTATTTTCCTGGTTATCTTCACTCCACGCCACAAACAAACCATCAAACTGGCCACCGCCGCCTTTTTCTTCGAGCAAACACCATTTACCTCTCTTAAAACCTCAATCGAAATCGATTTCATCATCCCCTTTCCTACTCACTTTAACTTCAACACCACAAACACTCTCACTATCGGCAAAATCAACACAACAACAACTACCTTCGTCATCTTCCTCAATCACCACACCAGAAAACATCCTTCCACCTCCTTTATTCGCATATCAATAACATCACAACATTGCTTTTGTCAACTTCTGTGAACACAACCTTCCCCCTCTCTTTCATCGGATCTTCTCTCACTACTGATGCAACATTTCTCTTCATCCACTCCACCTTCAGATCCGTCATCACCACCTTCATTTAAGTTTCATGATCGTTACCACCGTGAGCTGCCGTGTGAAAGCTTCAAGTGGAGTTCCTGAGTTTGTTCAACAGTGTCAACATGTCGTTATTCAACTTTCGATAACGATTTGTCTCAAAAAAAAAATTATGTGTTTTGTTGCGTATATGTTGTTTATCGATTATGTTCGTTTAATTTTCGCCTTTGACTCTGTTGGATTTTTGTTAATTTTGTAATGATGTAAACTTCTTTTGGTTTGTATTGTGATGTTTGTTTTCGTTTTCGTCATGCCAAAGTCAGGGCTGAACGAAATTGTGTCATAATTCTTTTAGTTTGTGAGCGGCGTTACATTTTGCTCGACACATTGTGTTACCTTACACCATTGTGTATGTTAACGTCTACATCTTTTTTTCTGATTGTGTCAAGTATGTGTGTTATAGATTGGTTACATTTTATTTTTGATCACAATAAGTGCACCGTATATGAGTGCTAGCTATATCTTTTGTGTATGCGTGTTGTTTTCTTTTTGCTATCAATTTGGTTGTGCGTTTGTGTGCGGCGTTACGTTTTGCACGATACATTGTGTTACGTCACGTCATTGTATATGTTAACTTGATATATTTGGGTTACGTGTTGTATGCTTTTCGAATCAATTCTGATGAATGTGTGTTGGTTGTGATCATTGTATGCACATTGATTTTTCCTATCATTTTGTTGCATTTTCCCATGTGGCATTGCATTTCATACGATATACGGCGTTAAGTTACGCCCTCCCGTTTGAATTCGTGACCTTGCGTTAGAATTCGCATCATCACATTAGAACTCGCACCCTAGCGTTAGAACTCACGACTTCGCATTAGAACTCGCAGCCTCGCGTTAATATTCGTGGCCTTACATTACAATCCATGCACCTGCGTTGCAATTTGCAACCTAGTGTTACAATTTATATGCTAACTCATTTTGCATCTTTACATTTTGCTTTTGCGTATGTTAACTCACTTCGTGCATTGCGTTACTTTTTGATATTTTTGCGCTATCTTTTGATATTTTGCATGGCAATTCATCAAAACTATTTTCACAATTCGTCAAAATAGTTTTCTTAATAAAATCAGATGAAAAACGATATTGGTGTGCACACTATCACGACACAAAAATATACCACAAGCGCTTGCACACTCGAAATAATAATAGAGTCGCCACCAAAATTTATTCCTTCCAAAAGGAAAGGGAAAATATCAATAAAACCCTTAAAATAAAAAGAAAATGGTCGTCCTAACCATATTCGAGTTCAATAGTCGATTATGCAAGGGGAAGGTATTAGCACCTCTCACATATGTTATACTCAACGAGAATCATTTAGTTAGCTTTGCAAATATGAGTGTTAGTTTTCGTTTGCTTCTTCTAATTATTAAAAGTTTGAGAGGAAAAGAGAAAAAGGACTAAAAATAAGATTTTTATTAGGGTGCCTGACGAGACTTTGAATCTCGCTCCTACGTATTCCCAGGTGCGAGGGGAACTCAAGGCTATGTAGTCTTGGGTATCAAATGTATAAGTGTTGGTCAATTTTAGCGAAGGATGTTTAGTTCGCGTTCGAGCTGAAAACATTGCTTGCTACCTAAAACATGGAGAAGTGAACATTGGCATCACGTCAGAATGCACAACATAACCTGGAATCTCACAGAGTTGTGTTCTCATTGCATTCGAGCAGAAATCGTTCTTGCTTTTTATGCATGGTAGGAACAAAACTTTGTTTGCATCGTCTCAGAATGGACGAAGAATCGTTCATTTATGCAAATGTTTTGACATCACGCTAAGGCAGGAAATGAGTTTGATTGGTTGAGATTGTTTTTGGGTTGGAGACGAGTATTCAAATAGTCAAACTATACAACAGGTATCCAAATACTCGGGGAAAAGAGGGGCATACGCATAACTATTCATTTTTCATCCAAATTATTTGCAAGTATTTGATATGAATTAGAGTCCTTTAAAGATGACAAGTACTTGGGAGGCAAGTTATACAACATGCGCCCAAGTACTCAGAGAAAATAGGGGCATATGTCAAACTAGTCCTTTTTCATCCATTTTTATTGCGAAAATATTTTGACGCAAAATGAATTAGGATCTTTTAAAGATGACAAGTACTCGGAAGACAAGCTATAGAACAAACGTCCAAGTACTCACGGAAAAGAGAAACATATGCCAAACTAGTCTTTTTTTTAATCAATTTTATAAAATGTTTAAAGTAATTAAGTCAGATGGCTTTAGTTCTATTTAGAAAAAGTCACTTGATTGACCCAGTTAACCAAAACTTGAGGCACATGCTAGGGCGCCCTGTACAGGGCCCTTCTTGGATTGACCCTAGTTAACCCTTATCCACGACTTATAGAGCTCCATGTGGGGCTCATCCAAGGGATCAGGGGGAAACAATAAAATGTTTAATCATGTGAGATACGATCCATTCACAATTTCTTTCTCTATCCTCTTTCCCACTCCCTCGCTTTCTCTCAAGCCTCCACCATCCATAAACAAAAAAATAAGAGCAATCTCACCATAAATAAATCAATCACGGTGGTTGGGGTGGCGAAGGTGAAGAACGCGACAAATGTTCTTCATCTCCTTTTCTAGAATTCCAGAAAACTCAACTAAATCACCTCAATCCAAAACACCAACCCCCATTACATTTCCTTCCTCAACTCGAATTCGGTGTCGATTTCACAAAAAAACAAAAAATCCAACCAAATTGAAACCTCAATCATCAAAACCCTAACCCCCAAATCTTCCCCAGAATCCAAAACAAATAATCAATAAACCACATTCACTATTACCACAGTCATTAATTAATCAAAAAAAACCAGCAACAACAATATAAATCAAACAAAATGCAAATCAACTATCCCACCACTCATGTACCCTGTTAAAGCCCAAATCCATTATTTTCACATATTACAAGTACAACGATGAGGGAAAACAAATCAAACAATAAATGCCAAATCGAGGAAGAAAATGAAAGCGTTCAAAGTCTACCCAACAGTGAAGACCAAAAGCTTCAAGGCTCATGTACTTGCTCTTCTTTATCCCATTCTTCTTCTTCTTACAACTTTTACTTCTTAAGCTCTATGCTTCTTCTTTTTCTTCTGCTCATTCAAAAAAACTGCATGCGCTGAGTAAAGGATGGAGGGCTTAAGCTCATATATCCTAGAGCTTCAATATGAAGCTCTAAAGAAGCTTGGAAATGAGAGCTTTTTCTAAAGAGTTTTGGAGAAAGTTTGGGGTGTCTGCTAATTAGTGATTTTTTTGGGTTTTTTCTGTGTACATGAGTAAATGGTTATAAGGGGTTATATAGGGATTGTGAGTGTGTGAGGTTTGTTGTAATTCGTGTGAGATGATTGTGAGAATTAAGTGAGGAAATTGTGATTTGCAAGTAGGGTCACAGGAAATCTATTAGGGTGAAAGGAATCAGTCCCTGATTTCATAGGATTTGGGTGAGTGGAAAGAAAGAAATGATATCTGTAATGCTTTCTACAAATTGTATGTAATTATGAAATTGGTTGTATTTTCCTTCTTCCTTTTTATTATTGTTGTATTATAATTGAACAACTTCACTCTCAATTTCTTGTTACCACTATAATTCTTTTTATGTATTAGTTAATTCCAACAAACTTCAAAGTGAAATCAAATATTTTTGTTCCAATTACTTATGTTTATTTTACCTTCAATAACATTGCCTATAACTATTATAACATGGTGTCAAGTATAACCAACAAAACAAATATTTCACTCGTGTCCAATTACTCCAATTTGAGAAAATGTTGCAAAATTGAATCGGCCCAATAAGAAAATAAGGACTTCTTTTTATTATGCTTTGTTGTGTCACCATTAAACTTGTGATTTTGAGTTTAAAATGTTAGACATATGGTCTTGTACAAAATGAAAGCAAAACTCAGGACCAAATCAAATGTCTTGGTGTTCTAGCATTATAATGAACGGGCCCAATCCAAATTGTCCTTTACTTAAAATGAAAATTTGAACTTTGTTCTTTTAGGGTTTTATCAACGCTTTTCCTTTAAAAAATAAAATTTCGGTGGTGACTCTTGTTAATTTCAGAGTTTGATCTTCAGCTTCTGATCCATTAAATTTTGGTCTTTAAGCTTCTCTTTTAGATGTTCATAATCAGAACCAATACTTGGGTTCTATTGAAATTTTAGTCTGTGTTCCTACACACTTGAACAATATTAGTATACCCAAGTGTTCTTTAACTACTTTGTTATCATCAAAACCTAAGGGATATGGGACAAACCAATTTTGTTCCAATAAAAAACACACATGAAAACGGAAAGAAAATAAGCAAGAAATATGATGCGTTTACCATTTATCATGTGTCATCCTCTTCAACAACAATATCGGCTTATGGATACCCCATGGAAGCCATAAACAAATTGCTAGTAAAAAACAAAACAAATAAAATGGTAAAGAAAAAAGACTGTTACCTTAAAGAGCAAACGACTTTCAAGATATAACGAGATTGAATCGCTAGAACTTCAATAGGAACACCATACTAGATAAGGGAAACTTAATAATAATAATAATAATAATAATAAGAAAGACACGATGTTTCAAAGACACTAATAAGGGAGTAAGAATAAATGTTTCGCAAACGACGAAGAAGACGAAAAAAATATCAATTTTTCCTTTTACTATATATATATATATATATATATATATGTGTGTGTGTGTGTGTGTGTGTGTGTGTGTGTGTGTGTGCGCGCGCGCGCACGCGGTGTCCCCTCGATCAACAACCAAAAATTAAAGATGTGCTAAAAGCATAAACAATGTCTCAGATATGACCTCGATTCTATAATACCAATCAAGTACTCTAGAGAATCACCCATATCATAGCGGCCTAGGACCACATGGAAAGTTTATACTGCAAAAAAAATTTAGTTACAACACAAGTATTTAATGTACATGTTCTCGAGATCGCCTGCTCCTACTCGACACATCTCCAGCATCTTCCAAATTGTGGAGATTTTCCTGGAAACCTCATAATAATAAAGAAGGTCGAGATCAATATTTATGTCACAAGACTAGTTGTATGCTGGTAGTAAGTATTTGAGGGGCAACTATTTCAGGTCATCCAAAACAGCCAAATTAGATCGGCGCATTATGAAAGACCTAACTCGTGACATTTTCTTTCAAGACTGATGAACAAGTGATCTTTCAACACGATGCCGCACACCAGGACCAAACCACACGCTCATCTTAAGTTGTCAGATCCAATCCAACAACCTCCTGCAGTGCACGTTGCACCTACCATGAACGGTTTTGAATCCTCAATCATATATAAGCCCTGTTACACGCCATTACAAGTATATTTTTATTCATTCTTGCAAGTTACACCTCTCTAACTTTATTGACTTAGATGTTGAAGTACTCCCTCTGTCCCACAATGAGTGACCTATTTGAAATAAATGATTGTCCCAAAATGAATGATCTGTTTCAATTTTTAATACATTTTTTCCAATTCTACCCTTTAATTAATATTATTTTCATCATTATCAATACTTAAAAATGACATTTTAATAACAATATCATTCTCTATTTCATTTATTCTTTATTTTTTAATATATGTAAAATGGTGGAACAAAAAAAATATTAACTTTGCATTTGCACTCTGCTCTACTTACCATAGACTTACATCACCGCACCAAAAAACTTCTACGTCAACTTTCATCAACATATCAATCTTTTTTTCCGTGTTAAAATACATCAATTATTTAATTAATATATAAAAAATTATTTATATACGAGACGGAGAAAATATATTTTATAAGATTTCTTTGAATTTAGTAATTCTCAAGAGATACATAACTTTTTTTTACCAGCGCCTATATTTCAAATGAATTCCTTTAAGAACGAGATCCAAATTATTTCCAAAAAGGAAATTTAAGTCACGTTAACACAGCTCTTCCAAAATCATATTGACATCATAAATAGCTCATATTAATCACTAACATAAAATATTCATGGTCGTAAAAAAGTGAAATTGTACTGAACAGTTAATTTATTCCACTAGTGATGGTACTTGTGACCACAACTATTTTCTATTTGGAAGACATGACCTGTCAGAATCTTGTCATACTTGGTGGAGGCAAACTTTGTTTAGACATATTTTTCTTGTGTCATCCTATTATTTTGGAAATAAAGCATTGTTAGTTGGGATCATTGTTCCACAATCTCTCTCTCTCTCTCACCTTGTGACCAACTTAATGTTAAATTTTTCTAACAGTTAAGTTGAAAAAATAACACATTTACTTTTGGTATTTTCAATGCATACTTGATATGCAAAAGAGAAGGGATCAAAACAATGAGAAAAACCAAAAGAAAAAGGTTGTATTATTTGCTTAAAACATCTTAGGATTCTTCTCATGAGACTAATATTGAGACAGAGGCAGTGAGGCATTGAATTAAAATAATGGCCCACTCTGCACTGTCTCATTCTGGTCGTGGCCAGTTCTTTAGTTAATGCACAAGACAACACCACACCTTTCTCCACCATATTCCTAACATGCATCTTTCTGTTTTTTTTCATTTAATATAGGAAATTTAATTTGTCAAGCTCTTATAATTATGTGGATACTTCTAAAATAAAAATGCAAAAATATTCATTCTTTTAATATGTGTTAATACTAATTTTTTATTATTATTTTAAGAAATAAATGACCTTTAGCTAACATTTCTTCTTCTCTCAATTATAATGGTTCATTTTAAAAATCTCATATCTTCTAGTTAATATTAAAAATCTCATATCTTCCCGTTAATAAGTTAAAATAAACACATTTTTAAAAAAATACAATTTTTCATTTTTTAAAAAAGTAAAAGGGCCTAATATTATTCTTTAGAGCATACTTACTCTATAAAAAAATATACTTTTTTTTACATTATAAAAAACTTATTAAGCAGGTGTTTGGTTACATGTTTGAAATAGTTAAAATAAATTTCAAAGATTTAAAATTGGTTTTGATATATTTAGTTTTTATGAAATACATTTTGATTTTGTCTTGAGAAATAATTATAACTTGAACTTAGAATGTATAATTTTTTAATTTAAACAAGATGTTTACATCGTATTTTATTTTTCAATTCACTTTTATGTAAAAAAATTCAAACATAAACGAATATGCATTCAATTTATGTTAAATAAAATTAATTTTATAAAATTAATTTTATAAAATTAATTAATTTAAAATAATATTTTATCATCGAAAAATCAATTATATACCAAGTAAAAGATAATTATAATGAGCGTCCATAACGCATAAAGTAAATTCTGATGTGAAGTTCTTTGTAATTTAAAGAGAGTTTAAATTTTTTTCAAACCTAAAACTCTGTTTGGAATTTTTTTTTCTAATTAAAACTTTTTAAAAAATAAAATCAATTTCTATATTGAGTTTTAAAATTTTCAAAAATCAATATTAATTTCAAACTTTAATTATGAAATTTTCAAAAACGAAAATCAATTTCAGTTTTTAGTTATGAAAAATTCAAATGCAAAAATTAGATTTAAACATCAACATTAACATTAATATGCATGATAAATATATTTTAATCTAAATTGTACTTGTTAAACACACACTGAATGTTGAAGAGAGTCAGCTCACATGTGGATGGTGAGAGACTATGTATATGTATCTTAGGATTTTCTGAAGTTAGTCATTGATCCTTTTTCTCAATGATGAGATTAGGTTATATAGAGGACCATTGGGCTAGTAAAAATGGTTTTTTCCACTTCCTGATGAGTGGCGTGGGAATATAGGAAGACTAAATCTCCCTCAAAGTGAGGAGAATGTAGTTTTCCCGTTGACCGATAATTTCGACTGTTATTCCTTGAGACACCTCACTGGCCATGTATGCTAAATAAGACAGATCATGGATTTCATACCCAAAAATCTTATAGGGCGACTTGCAATGTGCTTTAGATGGGTATCACTACTCAGGACGCTCAACCCTACTTTAGGCGCTCAACCTTACTTTAGGCGCTCACCAAACACTATCATACCTAGTTCCGACGCTCAACCCTACTTTAGACGTTCCACCCTACTTCAGGTGCTCGTCCTACCCAACTAAATCATTGAGATGATTCATACATGGGAGGGTCAAGTTCTTCACCTTATTCAACATGAAACATTAAATGATTAACTATAATAATATTTCAGATTAACTAAGTTATGGGTTTTGGGAATAAGTATTTTGTCCAGCTCTTCAAGCTTAAAGTCGTGTGGTAGCTCTGGTATATTCGATACAGACCTTCCTAGTTAGGTAGCAACTTTCTTGGTCGAGTAGGTGAGACTACTTGTCTAATTATGAAGTAACCTTATTGCATTTCCCTTGGGACCACATTCAAATTATATCTTTTGGCAACACTATCTTCGATAGTGAATTCCCTAGTGTAAGTGATCTTCATGGTTTTGTCGATTAGGTCAAAAGCCCACCTAAGTTGTGTCTTGTTTTCTTATTCATTAAATTATGTGCACCTCTAAGTGGACGTGTCAATTTCAGTTGACAACATAGTGTTGGTGTCGTAGACCATTGTAAAGGGTGTTTCCTTGATGATGGGATAGAGGGTGGTGCGATATGACCATAAAACATCGTGAAGTTATTCGGCCCATAAATGCTTGACATCGTCAAGATTTTTCTTTATTCCTCTTAGTATAACCTTATGTGCGAACTCTACATGTCTGTTGGCTTTCAGATGGAAGGTTGATATGGGCTTTGTATGTGTCGTAAGATAATGACAAAAATACACCATAATAAAACTAGTAAATTATGTACCGTTGTCCGATATAATGATTATTGGTAGGTCAAATCTACATATAATGTGTTGCCAATATAAACACCAAACTCTTGTGTCGTGATTTTGGAGATCACCTTTGCCTTTATACATTTTATAAAGTAGTCTACTCCGATGATTGGGAACTTCAGTTTCCTTAGAGCCAAAGAGAAAGGACCTAGGATGTCCTCACCCCACTAGAAAAATGGTCATGGCCATGTGAAAGAGTGAAAAGTCTCAGTTGGTACGTGGTGTAAATTGGAATGTCTATGGCACTTGTCACACTTTCGGATGAAGTATGTGTTATCTTTCATCAAGGTTGACCAATAATAGCTCGTCCTCAATACACCATGGGCGAGAGATCTCCCTCAAATGTGAGTGTTACATGTTCCTTGGTGGACCTATGTGAGGACTAAGACACTTTTGTATTCTCCTAGACATCTTAATATGGGGGAAGCCTCACCCATTTTATAGAGTTTTCCTAAACACCATGGTATATTTTACTGTGAGCTTTTGTGTCTTCTTCGCATCAACCTCGTCTAAAGGAATCTAGTATATCGTTAAGTATCATGTTACAGGCGTCATCCAATATGTGGGTTGGGTGAACTTGATGGCGTTAATTTCTTTTATTTCAATGTTAGGGGTAACTACATTTTCTTGTATGACTTTCTTGTTATGGTCGAATTTCTTGGTGCTAGCAAGCTTTGAGAGGAGATCTTCTAGAGAGTTTTGTTCCCTAGGCACATATATTACTTATAATAATTTGAAACAACTAGATAATTCTCGCACCTTTATGAGATATTTGATCAGATGATCCTATTTTTCTTGATATTCCCTAGCGACTTGAATTGCGATCAACTATGAGTTGTTCCAATCTTTATGGTGAGGTTCATACCATTAATGGAGGCTTTATACTCAACTTTATTATTGTTGTCTTTGAACTCAATTCTTAAATATTTCTCTATTATGAGACTAGTGGTTTTAAAGACAGGGTAGCAGTGATTTATTATTCTAAGTAAGAAAAGAGTTTTGAGTTTGTTGAGATGTAAAAAAGTAAATGACATAAAGTAAAATTGGAGATTTCAATGTTAATAGTAAGAATGTTTGTTGTTGGTAGATTTTATCATTACGTATCTAACATGTACATCCATAGGTCAATAATATAATCATTTACTCAGTGTATCATACTACCACCTATTACCCTCATTCATATCTCCTTTTCCGTCTCCACGTTGTGAGATTAATGTGTTACTTAATAAAACGATATACATTACTATTAACCAACACAAAGCATTAAGTTTCAATAGTCGTAAAGTAGCGAGACTCCACACTGGTCCTGCTACAATACATGTGTGTATTGAGCTTATACTTATGTATAGATTAAGTACTCAATAAATGATTTTCGATCTAGTAATGACAAACACCTTTCAATGTCAAGTCATACCATAAAAACAAGTTTTAGGTTGCAAAGTTAAAACAAGCATTAAGATTAATGAGTCACCGATATTATAGCATGAGTAGATTTACATAGAACATCATGACTTATTTATTACATGAATATAATGACTACATTTAACCCCCAATAATAGAAATTTTAGCTACACTTAGACATGGTTAGCGTAATAGTTGGCCTTTCCATAGAAATTGACTTTGTAAATAGGATATTCCATATCACATGAGCAGCGCTTCCGCCTTCATACTTCCTTTCTTATCCTCCTATTGTAGACCAGAGTGAACCTACTCCAATTTTGTACTCCTCTGATCCAGTGAAACTCCTTTTACACTAAACTGAAAATTTCTATTTATGGGCAAAAATTGCAGGCTCTCGTTGGGCACACCCTCCATGTGCCCAACGCGCCTACCCTACTCTGACCAACCAACTTTTCTTCTTCAAAAAGCACTGCTTTCATGCCTTTCATGTGTCCTTAGGCACCTTTGCTCGTCTAGCGCACCACCCATTTGACTAGCGTGATAACCCTTACTTCACCATGAAGTACTTACACTTGGTGTTGCAACCTAACTTTACTCTGCGCTTAGCGAGCATTGCTTCTTCAGGGTTATTTTTTCCCCTATTTTCTCTGTGTTGATTTATGTTTTTCCAATTCTTTTCACCTATTTTTGATAAAATGTGTGCAAGAATAGCCTAAACATGTGCTTTTTTTACTTTTCATAAATAAATCGACGTGTTTCGTAACGATTGCTTGTGAAATAAGCCAATAAGTGCCGATGTATTGAATGTAAATCTGACCCTTATCACAAACACTTCCTCACATTCATTTGTCCAATCGAAATTCACCTTCTTTTTAATAGTGGCAAAGAAGTGGAATGCTTTTTCACCTGCATAAGAAAAATATGAGACAGAGAGACCATGCACCCTGTTAGATGTTAAACTTCCCTGACATTAGAGAGGCTCATCATATTAGTGATTGCCTGAAATTTATCAAGGTTCGTCTCAATCCCTCTTTTGGTTAACATAAATCCAAAAATATTGCCTGCTTGAACTCTAAATGAGCAATTGGCGGGGTTCAAGTGCATGTTGTATCTTCTACCTGACTCCAATATGTATTTCAAACATCTATAGTGGCTTCCTTCTTCTAGGGTCTTCACGATCATATCGTCAATATAGAACTTCATATTGCGCCATATTTGATCCGAGAATATTGCGTCCATTAGCCTTTGATCAGTAACACTCGTGTCCTTCAGTCTGAATGATATGACATAGTAATTGCCATGATTGGACATGAACATTATCTTAGGCATGTCCAAGGGCTCCATCTTTATTTTTTTATAGCAAAGTAATCATCCATGAAGCTCAAAGTCTTATAACCCGAGGACCTTTTTGGACATATGACTCCACACACAAGAGGGGGGTGAGTTATGGGTTTCATAAAAACTTGAGTTTGAAAAACTTTTAGGACCAGTTTAAAAGTTTAAAAGCATTTTAGAATTGTTTTAGAAATTAACAGCAGAAAATTAATAATAAAATATGGAAAGTAAAGAGTTAAGAGATAGAAAGATAACACCGAGAATTATAGAGGTTTGGTAAAAGAGAAAAAACATAATCCTCTCCCCAAATTTTATTCTTGAGAGTGTCCAGTAAATCTTAAAAGCTTTTAGTAGGTTGAACTCTCGAACCCCCTTATACAAGTAAAATGAGGGTTCTGGCTAACTTCCAACCAAACAGCGAACATGGAGAGAATTAGTGATTTTTCTGTCCAAATGATAGATTGAAGTGATTAGTATTTTTCCAAACTTAAAGTGGTTAGTTCCCAAGCTAATCGAGATTTTATACGGGCTAATCTCAAACCTATGTGAGCTTTTAATATGGGATGAACTAATGAACTGAATTGAGGTTTTGACGGGCTAACTACGAACCTATGAGATCTTATATCGGGCTTACCTACAACCTCATCAAGATTTTAATCGGGCTAAGATTAATAACTAAATTGGGGTTTTTATCAAGATAAACACAAACCAAAGTGAGATTTTGTATCGGGCTGATCTCGAACCGATGAAAGCTTTTGAATGGGTTAGGCTTTCGAATCGAGTCGGAGACTTAATAACTAAATCCCCAAACCAAAGCTTTTAAAGGGTTTAGATGTGAACCCAAATATACAATCCCTATTTGGATAAATTATTCAACCAGTGTAAAAATGTTCCTTGGTGAATTCAAAATACTACCCTTCCAAAATTACAAAAATGCCTTACTTGTAAAACACCTTTCTCGAAAACACTACAGTTAAATTTCTAACTGAGAGAATGTGAGAAAATATTTTTAGAGAGAGTGAGGAGTGAGATATGAGATCTCACGATTTTGAATGTGAAAAGTATGAATGAAGGGTCTTTTATTTATAGGCTTGAGGGTGGCATGAAAAAGGGAAAAAAATTGGGCCAGAATTAATGTGCCAATTGATTGATATCATGCAACAATCGATTGGTAGGCATAAAAATAACTGTCATGGTTGTTTAAAAATAAATAAAAATATATATAGTTGTTGTCTTTCATTAAGACATTGTCCTAAATGATTAAGGAAGATTTTCACACTGACACAATCCAATGAGTATAAATGACAATCGATTGGACAATACAAATTTTATCCAAAATTATTCGGACAGTTCTTGATTCAGCTGGAACAACTTCAAAACATTTTTAGGATAAATTATTTAAGCAAAATAGGTTTGAAAACAATTTTTTTTGTGCGCGCGTCCATGTGTGTGTATGTGTGTGTGTATGTGCGTGCGCGTGTATGTGTGTGTGATTTATCCATATAACATTATGAAAATTCCCTTTTTCTTTTACAATGGTGTTCACTTAGACACGATAGGGAGATATTTCACACACTTCAAGACTTGTCAGGTACTTCAACAATATAGACATTTGCTTGAATTTTACTTGAAGATGAGGCTTCAGTTATATTCCATTTATGTGTCATCATTAGAGGATGTTTGTAGTTATCATCAAACCCTCTTATTTAGAATTCTTGCATCTTTAACTGCTTGTTATGTTTGCACCTTAGTTGTTATCATCAAAAGTTAGTTGTCGTCATCAAAAGCATATTCATCTTCAAGAGAGCTTATTTGATCACTAACATGTAACCTGCAAAACATGTTTCCACATTC
The DNA here is from genome assembly GCF_024323335.1 of Lathyrus oleraceus. Lineage (NCBI taxonomy): Eukaryota > Viridiplantae > Streptophyta > Magnoliopsida > Fabales > Fabaceae > Lathyrus > Lathyrus oleraceus. Next base: position 304,044,733 of record NC_066581.1, read on the forward strand.
TCCTCCTTTTTTATTATGACAAGACATCTCTCAAGGAGGTGGTAAAAGAAATTAACAAATTTATTTTGAGTGTTTAAACTCCCATCAGTTAAGTAGACAGTATATTTTGCTCCCCTTGAGAGTATACTTCCCCCATTTGTCAAAATAAAAAAGGCGGGTAAAAGATGCATTACGAAAATTTTAAATATGCGGACATGAGCATATAAACATTTAGGAAAGGAAAAGACATCACACTTTTGAGCTCAAAGATTCCCATAATCTACAAGTTTAAATAAAATTCTCTTATATGGTTTAAAAAGATTCTATCAGGTACCTTTGTAAAGAAACCCTTTATAGAAGCTTGACATATTTAAAAGTACGGTTTGTGACTCCTTATGAAGCCTGGCTCCATGAAGCACGGTTGGATCACTTTCTTTATCAGGACCATCATCTTCTCTTCTTGCTTTCTATTGATTACACCAGTAAAGACATCTCTCTTTTAAGCACCTATAGACTTATGGCTTGATGAGGCCGTGATGATACTCACGACAAGAGAGAAAACTCACATACATAATGCTAAAAAGAAGAAAGTTTGATATGCAAATAAAGTGAAGAATGAATACATACTTATAGCTTTCCTCCTGACGATTTTGGTCATGTAATTCTTGCAAGTAATTAGTGTTGATTATGCATATTGAAAATCAAATTTAAATCATTCCAAAAGTGGTGTGCCAATCAATTGACTTGGATTCATCAATGCTAGGATCTGATTTCCTTGGAGCACGTGTTTAGACTTAATGTAATCTAAAAACATGAGTGTCGAGCTTATCCAATTGATTGCCTCAATGTGTCAATCGATTGGGCCTCAATGTGACAATTGATTAGGCTTGTGTAAGTTAGCCTTCTTGGTGCTTTATGGGTTTTGTGCTGAATTTTCTTTTGGTTATTCTTTTTCTTCACCCCTACTTATCTTTATTTGAACCTTATTTCTATAAAATACTTTAAAAATTATCTATTTGTTAGCGAAATAATTTTATTTGATGAGCATAATTAAATCCACCATTTTAAAGAATTAACCAAAAAAATTCAATCATTCCATAAAATAGTCTACTACCTCAAACATCAAGAGGTCTTGATAAACATTCCCTTAAAGGAAATCACAAACACATCGTGGTGTGTCCTTTTCTATGAATTGAGAGTTTGTTTAAATAACGATTTTGATATTTCTATCACAGACGTATCTACTCAACCTACCATGAGGTTAACTAATTGTTAAGGATAAAAAAATGTTGAAATTTCCTCAATGTAAAAACTTGCTTTGTTCACTATCGTTGATATCCACCATCATCAATTATTATTGGATCAGAGACTTAAAATACCATGTACTAGAAAGTATACTTTTTGCATAACTCCATTTAATATCCATTAAAGCTTTGAGCTGCAAAGTATTCTTACAATACATGTTATGGTTTCACCTTTGGTACCCATATTCCAGAAGGTCTAATGTTGTTTCCTTTAATTTATCAAAATATAAAGGCTCTAAGTGGCCCAAATTCGTACAATTAGAGCATTTATAAATTGGATGATTCCTTTTCTTTAAACCTTTACTAGGTGTTCTATACCTTTTTAATCCTAATCCATTTTTATTTAAGGAAGGCCTTTAACTTGATAGGATAAAGTCCAAAAAAAAATTCCCCTTAGTAAATTCACTTAGGGTTTCATGCAAGTCTATTACTTCCTTTTTCAAAGAAATGTGAGTCTCACATGTTTCTCTTGAGTTTCAAATATTATTTATTTCGAACTTAAGCGATTTATTACTTTCTTCAAGAAACCATAAATATTTTTTAAGGTCTAAGTTGCATTTTTTTAATCCTATTATTTTATTCAACCAACTTAGCACTGAGTTTAAATAATTATTTGTAAGATGGTTTAGTTACCTCATAATCGTCTTCCTCATATGATAACTTTAAGAAAACTCCCTCTTCTTAGTTTGATGAAGATTCTTCTATGGTTCTCCCGGAGGTTGATTCATCATCTTCTTTTCTTCATTCAAATATTTCACTGGATGATACTTTGTAGACTCTTACAAACGAGGTTCCTTCATTTGATGTTGAATATTCAAAATATTGTTCAACAACTAAGTATGTTCTTTAGAAGGAAACCATGGTAGTTGTTTGATAGGAGATTGATGAGGTTGATGATTCTTCAATCTTTGAGTATGTACCTTCATCCTTAAGTAGTTAAACTATTTCATTCAATTTTTTAATAATTTCCTCCTTCTTTGATTTTTCATGAAATTTACAAACATTCCCCTTTTTTGATTTAAGGATTGGATTATGTTTCCATTTCTTAATTCTTATATATTTATTACTGACAAAAGTCCCAATATAATTTCTAACAATTCTAAATTTTGAAAAACATTGATGAATAATATCTTCATCTTCTTCGCCTCGTATGTTCATCTCCTCTTGTTTGATACTTGGAGATGAAGGTACAAGAAACACAAAAAAAATTATGGTTTGAATTGGGTTTCTAGATTTAAAAAATTTTGCAACCCAAGAACTTAAACATCAAAGATAAGACAAAGATAAAATAACACAAGTATTTTTATCTTGGTTCGCTGTTAACAAAGTTATGTCCAACCCACGCGCCTGAGTGATTTTGAATTCTTAATAAGGACTTAATCTAATTATCAAATTTATTACAAGTTCAATGATAACATGTCAAATACTTCTTGATAATTTTGACTATAACCTAGTCTCTCATGGAGTTACAACTCAAAGACTAATCATCAATGATTTCTTGAGGCTTCTGACTGTACCCTAGTCCCTCAAGGAATTTAACAACTGTTAGACAAGGTGGTGGTGTTTAAAAAGATGCTTCTTACTAAGCAGAAGGCACACGATTAACATCTTTCATGATGAATTTGCACACAAGAGATTCTTTTTCAACTTCAATCCTTCTTTGAAGAATATATTTCCACTTCAGACCACTTGTTTCAGGATGGAATTACACATTGTCCATGTGAGTAGATGTGACATTCACATGCATTCTCTTCCCTCCAACATTTCTCCTTTTGGTGGACATAATGTTTTGTACATTTTTTACAACATCTGTCTTATATTCACATGTTTGAACAAGCTTGTTATTCTCTTTATAAATAAAAAGGCTAGCGTGCTAATTCTTTCACTAAGTTGGTAACTCGGTCACCAACATGTCATACATGTTGTCGTTCTCGTCCAAGTTGTCATCCTCACTACTATATTTGGTGACCTCTTTGAGCATTTGGGTCCACCATAATAGTTTAGTGCAACTACTTCTGACATGCAAACCTTGGAAATTTAAGGAGTAGTCCTTCATTTGCTTCTCTTGAGAGCAGGGGCGGTAGGTAACCTTTCCTACCATACTTAACTTATCATCATATTGCATTTGATGAACAACATGCTCCACCATATTGTCTAACATGTCATCAACATACATGAGAGCTCTCTTAAGATTCTCATTGTTTTTCATAATGACTTCCTCCAACAACTGAACATCCTCTTCAATTGTCAAAGCTACTTTTGGCAGCATCCTTTCAAGGGATATCCCCATACTATTACCCACATGATCCTTTTTTTTAGTAGCCTTTCCATGAGACTTTGCTAAATTCCCAGTGATTTTCCTCCTTATTTTGGCAAAAAGAAGGTCTTCAACTTCCACATTCAAGTCCCTATTGAGAAAGGAACTTTCCACATCCATATGATGAAGTTTGAACTTCATAATACATGACAATCTTGGTATTAATATGATGGCTCCAAGATGGTAAAAACTTTAAGCATCATAAAGACTTCCATCTTCTTTAGTAGATAGCATAATGTTCCTAGCAACTTGCTCCATATTAAGACCAACGACATCAAAATCTTCATCATTATGGGAGTCATATCATATATAGATTATGTGCCCAGGGTAAACAGTCCATACACATTTCCATTAGAAGCACAAACCAGAGGTGATCTTTCATCCTTACTTATCACATCTTCTCAAAATGTCTCCACATCTTCTACTGCACGATCATGATTAATAACACCACCACAATTGGTTACAACAATACCAACCTCAACATATTCAAGGATATTATTATCACCCTCCTTAAGAATTTTATATTTTATTAACATGTCATACAAGATGTTTGGCACGTCTTTATCAACATCTTGAATTTCCAGATTAATTTCCTGCGTCTCTTCACCAAAAGACATGAGATGATGACTTTCCATCAGCCCATACATGAGTGGGACATCAATCTTAATTCCTCCACTAGACATATCAAATTTATCAACATGTGGAATGCTGTAAAGAGAAATATCTAGAGCATATTTCAAGACACTAATAGTAACACCAATTCGAGCTTTACCAAACACACCATCCTATTTTTGGTTAATTAAAACTCTAGACATGTGAGAAGGATTGCCATAATCCTTATTCTTCTTCAGCTTCTTCTTCTGAACAACTCTTGGTTGTTCAATGTTGGGATGACCTCCAGCTTGACCATCATCCATCTCTTCAATGACAACTCCTTGCCCGAGTCTCATAAACTCCATATGTGATAAATATGAAGTAAGATATTGGACCCTCTTATCTGACATCTTGGTTTGGTTCTCATGGTGGAAAAATTCATAATTAATTCCTTTTTCAACATTGAGACCAGTAAACATATGACATCTTTCTTTGCAACAATCACAATGCTTTATATACCATATTTCAGTTTCTAACATGTCTTCCATGATGTCTGAAACATGGTCTTCAACATTCTGCTCTATAGTGGCAGCCACCATCTCCATCTTTACAAACTTCTTTCTCTTATGGCTATCACAAGGTGCATCAAATTTTCTTTCTTCTATCATATGTCTAATGCAAATACTTACAAGATATCAATCTTCACAAGATAACTTCTCGTGGGAGAAATATGCAACAAGGATATTGGGCTTGTTAAGCTAAACTTGTTGCCTTTGAAACATCTCATTCCACTGAGAATACAACTGTTGATGGTGTGGTTGTCTACCATACACCTTATAGTAGTACATGAGAATGGAAGAGACACAATTAATAAACTATTAATCATGTTTGACCAGCTATTGAGACATGTGTCGCACCTCGAAAAATGAGAACACGGCTTTGCGAAGAGCAATCAAATGCTCGCGGGATGGACTAATCAGAGTCACCATAAAAATTTATTTATTCCTAAAAAGGAAAGGGGAAATATCGATAAAACCCAAGAAAGAACAACAATTATATTGGTTGTCATAACCAAATCAGGGTTCAGGATTCGATTATGCAAGAGGAAGGTATTATCACCCTCACGTCCGTTGTGCTTAACGGGAACCATCAGGTTAGTTGTGTGCGTTTAGTGTTAGCTTAGAAATGTTAGGCTTCTCGGGTTATTAAAAGGGAAAAGAAGAATAGGAATAAAAGAAAATAAATTTTTTTTTGGATGTTTTGTTAATGTATCTGACAAGATTTACAAATCTTGCTCCTACGTATCTCCGGGTGCAATAGAGAATTCAAGGCTTACGTAGTTCTGGGTAGAAAATGTTTGTTTGTTAGTCGATTTTAGCGAAAGCTACTTTGTGTCAATTGACGAAAACATTGTTGGCTACCCAAAACAAGTAGAGAAGGGAGTGTTCTCATCACGGTTGAATGGATTTATAAATTAACATTTGTGGGCAACATCATAAGCCTACTCACACATTCAAGTAGGCGAAACATTGTTTTGTATCGTCTTGAGACAAAGTACCTTTCGTTTTCCAAAAAGGTTTAAGGATCAATTGCACGACACCGAGAAAAGAGTTTGATTGGTTTGGAGCATTTTTGGATGATGAGAGAGAGTTCGGAGGAGCGAGAACTACATCTCGATTCCTAACTCTCAGGAATTCATGGACTACACCCTGCTCCTTTTTCATCTTATTTGCAAGAGGATTTTGATATTTTTAGATGTTTTGAAGTTTGGATTGAGAAAACACACTTGATGCTAGTCGAGGTTTATTAAGTGTTATGGAATTGATTTGAGGATGATGAGTGTTTGGATTGACGAGAACTACATCTCAGATCCTAACTCTCAGGAGCTCGTGGACTACACCTCGTTCCTTTCATCCACTTTATTGAAAAGTATTAAATAATGCTTAAGTGTTTTTTATTTTTGATTGGGAAAAGGCTTGACGTTGGATCAAGGATTTTGTTTGTGATACGAAAATAAAATGGTTTGAGAAGTGGCTTGAGGCGCTCATTAAACAAAAAGAGCTTGGTTTTGACCAAGTTGAATTCTTAAAGAATTGATTTTATTTGTGAAGGTTAATGAATGTTAAGCGATTGATTTTGGTTTGGAAAGATTTTTGTGTAATTTTGAAAAATGTACTTGATGTCGATCAAGCACCTTTGATTTTTAGTATTGTTTGAAAGGTTAATTTTAAAAGTCATTTTATCTTTTTGGATTAACAATTATGCATCAACTAAAATATAATAAACTAAACTAGAAAAATAAAATAATAATAAAAAATAAAAATAAAAGATAAAAAAAAGGAGAGGACACACTATCAATACAAGAGGTAAAAGAATTAAAAAAACTAAAGAAATTTAAAGAAAAACAAAAATAAAGCAATAAAGAAGTAATAAGAAAATAATAAATAAAAAAATATACAAAATACAAAGACATGATGAAAATTGGGAGTGTAGTTAGGAAAATATTCTAGGCCCAAAGGGAGGAGCCTTGTAGGGGTGCACTGAGCAATTAGGGGGTGTAGGGGAGACTATATCTTCCCCAACCCCACATTTGGTTACTATTCTCGTAGCAACAAAAATGGAAGAAAAATGGTTTCAACGAAAACGTAAAAACATTATAACTTTCTCAATTTTTCACGGAATTAATCAAATAAATAATGAAAATTTATCTACTCGATCTCACGAACACAATAATATATTTAGAATCAGCAAATAAACAACAACGACAAAAATCAACAAAAATGCAACAACATATATTTTCTTGATTTAGCCATCTTATCCACTCTCATGACAAACGAACCATGGATTCATTCTCGGGGTGATGTTGGGAAGCTATTAGATACATTATTTATGTAAAACAAGCATCAATTTGCATTTTTCCATTTTTGTTCATGGAGGTTTAAGAGCACTTTAAACTCTTGATTTTGATCAGTGGAGTTTCTATACAAAATAGTGATGATTAATTAAGTGCAACAAGAATAATAATGTAAATAAAATTAAATAAAGGAAAATTGAATTATATCAAATCACTTTTGCTCATAGAGGTTCAAAAACACTTTTCAACTATTGATTTAAAATCAGTTGAGTTTTCATATAAAATGCTGATGATTAAGGTACTAAATAAATGAAGCAAGAATTAAAAATGAAATAGAATTAAATAAATGACAAGCATAAAAGTCTACCTAAAATAAAATTCAATAAAAAAAGAAAGAAATGACTTGAAGAAAAATGAAGAGAGTTTTGACTTAGTTTTTGTGAATGATTGGTGGTGAGATTTGTGAATGAGAATGGTTTTATTTATAGACTATAAAAAAAAGTAGTTTGAGAATTATGTAAAGAGTGTGAGTGCCTTCAAAAAATTTATTTAATTAAATAGTGAATAATGATGTAATATATGCATAGAATAATTATATAATAAATGTGAGATATTTTGGACCTCCTAGAAATATTGATTTTTGTTTTATGATGCATTAAAATGATTAATAAAATTTAAATGGATATTTTGATAATAAATCAAATGATCATGAATTTATTTTTAAAAATACATAATGAAAAAAGTGCAATTTTAGTCATTTTCGTCAACATGTAAAATATTGACTATTTTACTATAATACATATATGCATGAATATTGTGACTTTTTTTATGATAAAAATGCATATGGCTAAAAATGTAAAACTTGACATGTAAAAATGCATATCAGATAAACTTAAAATACCCGGATAAAATTGGGATATGATAACATGTTACCTAACAAAGTGCATTTTGTTGTCTGAATAAGAGCAATACACATTTTTCTTGGAATTTGATGTCTTGCCGGTATGCAAAAGCTCACTTATGTATTTGATGACTACAATGTTGTTAGATTCATATTCTTCATCATTTGTGACATTTGATATTTTTCTTTGTCTCCGTGGAAAACTTGTGTATTCAGCTTGAATGTGTCTAAAATCTTTGTAATTAAGACACTGGATCCTTTTGCATCTATATGAATAGTTAAGATTTCGTTCTTCACCATCCTTTTCTCTATGTTGAACGTATTTGATCTTGGTAGGGACTTTCTTCCTAGATCTTTTGTCAAGTTGTCTAATGACTTTACTAAAGATCTTAGAAAGCCTAAGATTCTCTTTAGAATTACATTCTGCTTAAACATCACAATCTTCATAAGTATCAATAATCTTTGGATAGGATTCTTAACATCATAACAAATCTTTGGTTCATAAACGACTCCTTCTTCTTTGAAGTTCTCCATCATGAATAAAATAAGAACCCTGGAAATCACCCAAATAAAACAGGGTGTCTGCTCTGATATCAATTGTAATACTATTCCTCAAGGGAAAGATGTTGAGCTAGATGCCTGGGACAACAAATACTACTATTTTATGATATTATCCCAGCTTTTGGAGATAGGTGTTAGACACGATGTTTGGGACATTCTAAACTAGAAATAAAAACCAGTTTGCAAGCAAGATATGACAAATAAACTTATACAAGATGGTGAAGCAAAAAAGCAGTAAATAACACAAGGGATTGGTAACCTAGTTTGGTGAAACTACACCTAAGTATAGGAGACACTCTGTAACACCCTAATCCCTAAAACTTATAAACGAAGAATTACTCGAGAATTTAAGGTGTCACTAATGAAACCCTTCAACCAAACATATTCATTTAGAAAACACGCAGCGAAAACCATTCATCATACAACACCTGTCATCGCATGCTCACCTTCACTTAGGATATTATCGCAATAGAATCATTTTAAATCGAAGTAATAAAACATTTAACTTCGATTTTCATCTTATAAAGACCCATCTTTCACGAAATAACTAAAAGAGGAAATTCAATATTCAACTCTCAACACTTCAAAACATCTCAACATATTAGTTATTAAACTTCGACAAAATAAGCACATCAATATCAACATAATAAAACAAAAAATTATTCGCCCCAGTGTTACATAATTAGAGTATAGCGACTAATAACAAAAATGATAACTAATGAGAATAACTCCAAGAGTTATTTCCCACTTACAACAACAACTCTACTCTTGAGTATCTACAAGATGTCCATGGTGGAAAACATCAAAGCAAATGTGGTGAGAGTTCACATCAATAAATTAACAATATAAATTTCAAGGTAGAATTCAAACACCTACACGTTCAATAACAATCACACAACATCATTCTCACACCTAATCCAATCAACATACAGAAATAATCACATACTCATCATGTAAAAATATGCAATGAGACTCATAACTTCAACTAGACTCATACTCATGTGGTACCATATCATCATCAATTGATTCACTCAGGAACCAGGTTCACCCTGCTCGAACCCCAAATCCACCCTGCTCGAATTTGGGACAAGTCACCAATCCACCCTACTCGGATTGCAACTTGCCTCTTTCATCAGCAACAACGACATAATGAATTCATGTCACAATGCTTCAATGCAACAACAACATAATGTTTAAAGTCCCTTCTTGAAAATAAATAAAACATGCATTGACATCAACGATAATAGTTCCCTTCCCGAACTATCATCCCATAACAACATACTCATCATTCCACAACATAAATCATGCTCATAAAACAACATACCATCCTTATAATTCACAACAAGTAACACAATATCATCATCAATTGCGCACATGTCTAACATTTATTACATACTTCATAAATTCGATTAAAATCTTGTTTAATCGTTAAATCATACCAACATTATCCAAACAATACTTAATAGTGTATTAACAGTACTCAAAATATCCACGAAACTCGAAAAATCAAAATTTGCCATTTATCATCATCAAAACAGGCATTTATACCTACTTAAGCCTCACAGCAGATTACCCATCACGGGCATGGCGCCCACCATATACATCAAAACACAAACATGTCACCTGCATGACAACCGACTCCAAAATTGAGCCTGATATTCATGACGGGTTACTCGTCATGGCCATGGTGTAACACCCTTCTAAATACCCCAAAATATTTAATTAAAATAATAACATATCAATCAGAGTAATTATGCCCCGAAGGGTGTCACACAATCATTTCACAACAATTATCAAATATCCTGTCATGCTCATTTATTAAATCAAAATAAGACTCTTTTGCATAATTCGCAGCGGGTACAAAACATCGACATTCAAATCATGTACTACATTACATGTAAAGTTGAATCAACAACTAAATTAAAACATAGTCAAACATTCCCTCCCGATGTTACATCTACCAGAGCATGACCCACTAAGGACGACGCTAGACTCCATAGCACTAACTTCTACTCAACTCACTGCTCGTTACCTGAAAAATAGATGTAAGGGTGAGTTCCTCAATCAATATAATAAGCATTATAGAACAACATGTAATGTTAAGTAAATAACACATCAATTCACCCTAATCAGACTACGCACTCAGCAACGGCAATATCCATTCAAACATCATATTCAACAGTAACATATAGCATATGTATAATCTCAACCATACTCAACATCAACAACACAACACATAACACACATATAATACTGGAATACATCCATTCATATTATATGCCATACATTCATTATGAAATGAGACTCCACACATGCGGTACCGACTATTCTTGAACATATAGTTCAAGCTCACCGATCAAATCCAGATACGGCTACTAAGCTCACTAGTCCCACTCATTTGAGATCTAATGACTCACTCACTAATTCCTCACCGTGGGAATTAGCTACAGCCCCGAAGGCTAGACTATGCACACTAATCATCTAGCATGCAAACATCAACAACAAATCCACAATGATTCACTCACTAATTCCTCACCATGGGAATTAGCTACAGCCCCAAAGGCTATGCCATGCATAATATATATATTCACAACGATATGCATATCATCAGACATCCTCAATATTTTATCACATAAGCATATCAGATCATGACAAACAACAACCACAGTATTAGTACACTCCACTAATACCTATACTACTCAAAGCCACGGGAAATGATCCCTAATATGTCATACATCAGCTGAATTACAACACTCAGCCTAAACAACCAAAACTGCACAACAACAGCACAGAAAATACACAATTCTGCCCATACGCGTATTGCCTATGCCCATACGCGTATTGCCCACGCCTGACCAAATCCATACGCGTAATGCCCACTCTCATACGCGTATTGCGCATTTCCTCGCCCAACCCATACGCGTATCACCTGTCTCATACGCGTATGCTACGCGTATCACTTCCCCATACACGTACCACCAGAGACCATTTCACGTTCAAAATTTCATCTTCCTCATCCATACGCGTATTGCCTAGTGCCATACGCGTACCAGCCATCTCATACGCGTATTGCCTAGTGCCATACGCGTATGACCAGAGACCAGAACTCTCAGATCTGCCATGGCTTTCTCTGCTACGAGATCTACCCAATCCAACCTTCCACAGTCCAATTTCTACACAGAAATCATTCATATTTTCAACACAATTCGTATCTTATTCGATTACACAAAATTTGACACTTTTACATCTAATTCCTACGAATTCTTTCTCAATTATACCCCAATTTCGTTCATCCAAAGGGTTCACAATTCATCATGCATCAATCTAATCAGAGGTAAAACAATAGTTTCTTACTACCCAGTACATATCATCCCATAATACCCGTTAATCGATGATAAAACCCCCCTTACCTGAGTTAATCCAGCAATCTCTGAGCTCCAAGCTTTTCCTCTTCTCTTGCTCTGCCTTTTTGCCCTTTTTCCACTTTCAACCGCTTCTCTGTGTTTTCCTTTTCACGTGCAAACCCTTTTTACCAAAAAATGGGACTTTTTATTATTACAACTTATTTTATTCCAATAAATAATTATCCCAATAATTATTATTCCAAAATAATAATAATAATAATTCAATTATCTAATTAAATTAATAAACATATTATTAACTTAATTTAAATAATTATTATATTATTATCGGGGTGTTACAACTCTCCCCCACTAAAAGAGTTTTCGTCCTCGAAAACATACCTCAAGCGAACAACTCTGGGTAAGACTCCTTCATCTTACTCTCCAGTTCCCAAGTCACGTTGCCACCTGCTGGTCCTCCCCAAGCTACCTTTACCAAGGCAATCTCTTTACCCCGCAACTGCTTCAACTCTCGATCCTCGATCCTCATAGGTGATGTTTCCACAGTCAGGTTATCTCTCACCTGTACATCATCTATTTGGACTACATGCGACGGATCATGAATGTACCTCCTCAACTGAGACACATGAAAAACCTCATGCAAATTCGCAAGCGACGGCGGTAAAGCGATACGATAGGCTACCTCTCCTATCCTCTCCAAAATCTGATAAGGACCAATAAATCGAGGTGTCAACTTCCTTGACTTCAAAGCTCGACCAACACCAGTTATCGGAGTAACACGAAGAAACACATGATCTCCCTCTTGGAACTCAAGTGACTTCCTCCTCTTATCATGATAACTCTTCTGACGACTCTGAGCAATTCTCATCTTCTCCTGAATCATCTTAATCCTTTCCGTAGTCTGTTGAACAATCTCCGGTCCAACCACAGCACTCTCACCGGACTCATACCAACATAAAGGTGTCCGACATCTCCTACCATACAAGGCTTCAAACGGTGCCATACCAATGCTCGAATGAAAACTATTGTTGTAGGTAAACTCAATCAAAGGTAAATAACAATCCCAAGCACCTCCCTTTTCCAAAACACAAGCTCTCAAAAGATCCTCTAATGACTGAATCGTCCTCTCAGTCTGACCATCAGTCTGCGGATGATATGCAGAACTCAATCTCAGCTTAGTTCCCAAAGCCTTCTGCAAACCTTCCCAAAATTTCGATGTAAATCTAGGATCTCTGTCCGAAACAATACTCGACGGAATACCATGCAAACTTACAATCTTCTCAATATACAACTCGGCTAATCTCTCTAACGGATAATCCATTCTGATCGGAATGAAATGAGCCGACTTCGTCAATCTATCAACAATTACCCATATAGCCTCAAAATTCTTACTTGTCCTCGGCAAACCAGAAACAAAATCCATACTGATACTATCCCACTTCCACTCTGGAATAGCCAACGGTTGCATTAGCCCAGACGGCTTCTGATGCTCAATCTTTGACTTCTGACAAGTCAAACAAGAATAAACAAAACTCGCAATTTCTTTCTTCATTCCCGGCCACCAAAATAACTTTTTCAAATCATGATACATCTTCGTAGCTCCAGGATGAATACTCAAACCACTACGATGTCCTTCTTCAAGAATGCTCTTCTTAAGCTCAGTAACATCCGGAATACACACCCGATTACCAAATCTCAAAACACCATTCTCATCAACTCTGAATTCACCACCTTGACCTTGATTCACTAAAGTCAACTTATCAACCAAAAGCATATCGGATTTCTGACCCTCTCTGATCTCATCCAAAATATTACTCGTTAACTTCAACATTCCCAATTTAACACTATTGTGAGTACTTTCACACACCAAACTCAAATCTCTAAACTGCTCAATTAAATCCAATTCTTTAACCATTAACATAGACATATGCAATGATTTCCTACTCAATGCGTCAGCCACTACATTTGCTTTACCCGGATGGTAATTCAAACCAAAATCATAATCCTTCAGAAATTCTAACCATCTCCTCTGTCTCATATTTAGCTCTTTCTGATCAAACAAATACTTCAAACTTTTATGATCACTGAAAACCTCAAATCTTGATCCGTACAAATAATGCCTCCACAACTTCAGAACAAACACCACAGCTGCCAACTCTAAATCGTGTGTCGGATAGTTCCTCTCATGAACCCTCAGCTGTCTCGAAGCATAAGCTATAACCTGCTTATTCTGCATCAACACACCACCCAAACCCAACAATGAAGCATCACAGTAAACCTCGAATAGTCCCGACGAACTCGGTAATATCAGGATAGGAGCAGTAGTCAACCTTCTCTTTAACTCTTGGAAACCTTCTTCACATTTCGAATCCCAAACAAACGCTTGCCCCTTTCTAGTCAACATCGTCAACGGTAACGCCAACTTGGAAAATCCCTCAATGAATTTTCTATAATAACCTGCAAGTCCAAGAAAACTCCTTATCTCAGAAACTGACTTCGGAGCTTCCCACTTAGACACCGCTTCTATCTTAGAAGGATCAACAGCAACACCACCTCTTGAAATCACATGACCAAGAAAACTCACCTCTTCTAACCAAAATTCACATTTAGAGAGTTTAGCAAATAACTTCTTTTCTCGGAGAACTTCTAAAACCACTCTCAAATGCTCAGCATGCTCTTCTTCAGATTTCGAATACACCAAAATGTCATCAATAAACACCACGACAAACTGATCTAGATACGGATGGAAAATCCTATTCATATACTCCATAAATACTCCAGGCGCATTAGTCACACCAAACGGCATTACAGAATACTCATAATGTCCATACCTTGTTCTGAAAGCAGTCTTCTGAATATCTTCAGTTTTCACACGTATCTGATGATACCCAGATCTCAAATCTATTTTGCTGAACACACTCGCACCAACCAACTGATCCATCAAGTCATCAATCCTCGGCAAAGGATACCGATTCTTGATCGTCACTTTATTCAGTTGCCTATAGTCCACACACAACCTCATAGTACCTTCCTTCTTCTTAACCAACAACACTGGTGCACCCCACGGTGACACACTCGGACGAATAAATTTCTTATCCAACAGGTCTTCCAGCTGACTCTTCAATTCAGCTAACTCAACAGCAGACATACGGTACGGAGCCATCGATATCGGTCTAGTACCAGGTACCAAATCAATCGAGAACTCAACTTCACGCTCTGGCGGCAATTCATTCACCTCTTCCGGAAACACATCAGGAAAATCACACACCACAGCTAGATCACCAATCACCAGTTTATCTTTAGCTTCCATAGTCGCTAACAGCATAAACAACTCTGCCCCATCTACTACTGCCTCATTCACCTGTCTTGCAGATAGAAACAAACTCTTTCCTTCCTCAATCCCAGGAAATATCACAGTCTTATCAAAACAGTTGATAGAGACTCGGTTAAACACCAACCAATTCATACCCAGGATAACATCAATCTGCACTAGTGGAAGACACACAAGGTCTATCCCAAAGTCTCTACCAAAAATACTTAAAGGACAATTCAAACAAACCGAAGTAGTAGTCACTGAACCCTTCGCAGGAGTATCAATCACCATACTACCCAACATCTCAGATATCTCTAACTTAAGTTTCACAGCACAATCCAAAGATATAAAAGAATGAGTCGCACCTGTGTCAATAATAGCTACAAGAGGAAAGCCATTAATATAACACGTACCTCGGATCAAACGATCATCTGCAGAAGTCTCAGAACCCGATAAAGCAAAGACCTTGCCTCCTGACTGATTCTCTTTCTTTGGCTTAGGACACTGTGGACTGATATGACCCACTTCTCCACAGTTGAAACAAGTCACAGTCTTCAACCGACACTCTGCAGCCAAATGACCACCTTTTCCACACTTGAAACACTTCATCTCAGCACTGGTACACTCATGGACACGATGTCCAGCCCGACCACATCTATAACACTTAACAGGGGCACTAGAGTCTCCCCCACTAGGCCTCTTCATCCCACTCTGTCTCTGAAAACCTTTGCCAGCTGCATACGGTTTTCCACGGTCATTCTGACTCTTGCCTTTCCTATCAACCCTTTGCTGATAGCTCTCTGCTCTAGCCTTGGAATCCTGTTCGAAAATCCTGCAACAGTCAACCAAATCAGAAAACACCCTGATCCGCTGATATCCAATCGCCTGCTTGATCTCGGGACGCAGCCCGTTCTCAAACTTCACACATTTGGAAAATTCCCCAGTAGCCTCACTGTAGGGAGTATAATACTTTGACAGCTCTGTGAACTTAGCAGCATACTCAGTAACAGACCGGTTACCCTGCTTCAATTCCAAGAATTCTATTTCTTTCTTCCCTCTGACATCCTCTGGAAAGTACTTCCTCAGAAATCTCTCTCTGAACACAGCCCAAGTGATCTCAGCACCTCCAGCAGCTTCCAACTCAGTGCGGGTAGCAACCCACCAATCATCAGCTTCTTCTGATAGCATATGCGTACCGAACCTGACCTTCTGGTTCTCGGCACACTCAGTTACTCGGAAGATTCTCTCGATCTCCTTCAACCACTTCTGAGCGCCATCTGGATCGTATGCTCCCTTAAACATTGGAGGATTGTTCTTCTGGAACTCACTCAGTTGACGAGCAGCTCCCATTCCCACAACATTCGGATTTCCTCCAAGTACTCCAGCTAGCATACCCAGAGCCTCAGCAATCGCAGCATCATCTCTACCTCTTCCAGCCATCTCTATTCTGAAAACCCAAACAAACTAAAACCATGAGTACTGATAGGGTTACACAACACCTATACCGTACAGGGGAAACAGAATAACTACGACTAAACTCGACCGACTATGCTCTGATACCACTAATGTAACACCCTTCTAAATACCCCAAAATATTTAATTAAAATAATAACATATCAATCAGAGTAATTATGCCCCGAAGGGTGTCACACAATCATTTCACAACAATTATCAAATATCCTGTCATGCTCATTTATTAAATCAAAATAAGACTCTTTTGCATAATTCGCAGCGGGTACAAAACATCGACATTCAAATCATGTACTACATTACATGTAAAGTTGAATCAACAACTAAATTAAAACATAGTCAAACATTCCCTCCCGATGTTACATCTACCAGAGCATGACCCACTAAGGACGACGCTAGACTCCATAGCACTAACTTCTACTCAACTCACTGCTCGTTACCTGAAAAATAGATGTAAGGGTGAGTTCCTCAATCAATATAATAAGCATTATAGAACAACATGTAATGTTAAGTAAATAACACATCAATTCACCCTAATCAGACTACGCACTCAGCAACGGCAATATCCGTTCAAACATCATATTCAACAGTAACATATAGCATATGTATAATCTCAACCATACTCAACATCAACAACACAACACATAACACACATATAATACTGGAATACATCCATTCATATTATATGCCATACATTCATTATGAAATGAGACTCCACACATGCGGTACCGACTATTCTTGAACATATAGTTCAAGCTCACCGATCAAATCCAGATACGGCTACTAAGCTCACTAGTCCCACTCATTTGAGATCTAATGACTCACTCACTAATTCCTCACCGTGGGAATTAGCTACAGCCCCGAAGGCTAGACTATGCACACTAATCATCTAGCATGCAAACATCAACAACAAATCCACAATGATTCACTCACTAATTCCTCACCATGGGAATTAGCTACAGTCCCAAAGGCTATGCCATGCATAATATATATATTCACAACGATATGCATATCATCAGACATCCTCAATATTTTATCACATAAGCATATCAGATCATGACAAACAACAACCACAGTATTAGTACACTCCACTAATACCTATACTACTCAAAGCCACGGGAAATGATCCCTAATATGTCATACATCAGCTGAATTACAACACTCAGCCTAAACAACCAAAACTGCACAACAACAGCACAGAAAATACACAATTCTGCCCATACGCGTATTGCCTATGCCCATACGCGTATTGCCCACGCCTGACCAAATCCATACGCGTAATGCCCACTCTCATACGCGTATTGCGCATTTCCTCGCCCAACCCATACGCGTATCACCTGTCTCATACGCGTATGCTACGCGTATCACTTCCCCATACACGTACCACCAGAGACCATTTCACGTTCAAAATTTCATCTTCCTCATCCATACGCGTATTGCCTAGTGCCATACGCGTACCAGCCATCTCATACGCGTATTGCCTAGTGCCATACGCGTATGACCAGAGACCAGAACTCTCAGATCTGCCATGGCTTTCTCTGCTACGAGATCTACCCAATCCAACCTTCCACAGTCCAATTTCTACACAGAAATCATTCATATTTTCAACACAATTCGTATCTTATTCGATTACACAAAATTTGACACTTTTACATCTAATTCCTACGAATTCTTTCTCAATTATACCCCAATTTTGTTCATCCAAAGGGTTCACAATTCATCATGCATCAATCTAATCAGAGGTAAAACAATAGTTTCTTACTACCCAGTACATATCATCCCATAATACCCGTTAATCGATGATAAAACCCCCCTTACCTGAGTTAATCCAGCAATCTCTGAGCTCCAAGCTTTTCCTCTTCTCTTGCTCTGCCTTTTTGCCCTTTTTCCACTTTCAACCGCTTCTCTGTGTTTTCCTTTTCACGTGCAAACCCTTTTTACCAAAAAATGGGACTTTTTATTATTCCAACTTATTTTATTCCAATAAATAATTATCCCAATAATTATTATTCCAAAATAATAATAATAATAATTCAATTATCTAATTAAATTAATAAACATATTATTAACTTAATTTAAATAATTATTATATTATTATCGGGGTGTTACACATGGCGCCCGTCACGACGATGACGCCCACCACCGACCTGCTGATTGCTGAATTTCGTTTATGCTATGGAGTTCATATTAGAACTCCCATTTCCTAGTTCAGGTACTCAAATCACTCGTAAAATAATAGAAAATTAACATATTAGCATCACTTAACCTATATCTATCAATTAGCAAGCATAATAATCAATTATTCACCACTTTTATCATGATTCCAAAAACCTTCAAAACTAACCAATGGTGAAAACATATTGAAACATAAATAACCATACACACATGTACACAAATTTCATCATGCAACGCAAATTACAATACCAAATTTCATATTCACATATAATTACAACAAACACATGCATAATTGTCGCGCTGTAAAAAATACAGAGTCACCACCTGTTTTTATTTATTCTAAAGGAAAGGGAAAATAGCAATAAAACCCCAAAGAGAATGGTATTCGCAACCAAGAGTGGATTCTGAAGTCGCTTATGTAAGGGGAAGGTATTATAACCCCTCACATTTGTCGTACTCGATGGGAACCACTAGCTTGTATCAATGCGTATAGATGTTATCTGAATGTTACTTGATATCGGGAAATAAGATGAGAAAGGATAAGATGGAAAGAGAAAATAAGTTTTAAGTTAGTGTGCTCGCCAATGATTCGAACCCTTGTGCCTACGTATGCCATTCGTGCAATAAGAAAGTCAGAGCTCTGTAGTTCCGTTCACAAAACAGAGTATTTGTTTGATTGATTTTAATGAACAATGTTGACGTTCATGTTATATTGTCAACTTGCTTGTATGCTAGAGTATGGGAGTGTTAAGTATCTGTTTGTTTGCGATTGAATGGATGCGCTTGGATCGCACTCTAGCAGTTAAACATTACTTTCTCACGCATTGAGGCTTAAGCTTCGTTCACGGTAGAACAGAAGTAACATGTGCTTTCTGAAAAGGAAGTTTGAAAGATTCCCTAAGACAGAAAAACAATTTGATTGGTTGGGGTTGATTTTAGTATGGAGGCAAGTATCAAACCCTTGACTAAGTACGGTCAACAAATCCGAATACTTGGAAGTTGAGAGGACATTGACATCCTAACCACTTTTTTTCATCCAAAAGAATTTTTGATTTGTTAAATGATTTGGCAAATTCAATCATTGTTACTTAGAGGGAGACAAGTATCTAACCCTTAGCTAAGTATGACCAACAATCAGAATACTCAGGAGTTGAGAGGACAGTGGCATCCTAACCACTCTTTTTCTCTCTCAATGCACCAGATTGAACTTGTTTTATTGTTAGATGTTTTAGGGAGGAAGTCAAGCATCGAGCCACAAGCTAGGTACGACTGACAACCCAAGTACTTGAATCTTGTGCACAAGTACGTACACCTCATTTTTACATTACAGTTTATTGAGAAATTATTTTGAAAAGACATTTGACATTGGATCAAGTGTTTGGAACTTATTCTGAAAAATTATGTGTGAAGAATGGAGATAGAGATAGAGATGATTGAGAAGAGAATGATATGGATAATGGAATGAGATACTTGATGCTAGATCAAGTACTTGCATTGCTATGAGGTGAGTTTATTTGGAAAACACTTGACGTTGGATCAAGTGTGCTTTTTGTCTTTTGAATGATTTCTTTTTATCGTTTGGTTTTATCTTTTTAGTTATCATGTATGGGAAACTTTAAAAGCATGTAAACCCATGCTATTAAACTTGCATGGGATGGGGGGACATGTGAGCCACAATGGGGGGATGGAGCCAAATAATACAAAAGGTAAATTAATGGAAACATACAAGTTACAATCCAAGCATCTTGCCTAAAACAATCAAGTGGCATGGTTTCCTCAAATAATACAAGACAAAAATAAGCAATGATCATGATAGGAAAGGTAACTTCGATCAAAATTTGAAGTCTGTTGGTTCTAAGTGTTGGCAGCAATTTTGGTAAAACAAAGAGTATTCACAAGATGTTGCATGTGATGTCTTAACATAAGATATCTATGTACCTGCTGGAGATTTAAAATGGAATTATGCAGGATTGTTTCAGGATGTCATACCCGATGTCATGACATCTGATATTATGTACCTGCTGGAGATTTAAAATGGAATTATGCAGGATTGTTCTAGGATGTCAGACCCGATGTCATAACATCTGTACACAGAACATTCAGGGTGAATGTTATGTGTTATGTGATTGCGCATTTAATGGCAATCTATGTATGATTGAAGATCTGATTTACAAACGCATTCAATCATTAATTACAACCAGATTTACTTATTTTCCAAAGAGATCTAATCAGTTGTCATGAGAAGATTTAATTGGAAAATAGTTTTAGGGTTTTCAAGATGTCCAAGCCCAGTTGAATGCTTCTATAAATAGGACATGGAAAAACCTGATTTGACACACAACCAATACAGAGCGAAATATTGAGAGAGAATAAGGGTTTGTGTCTTGTTTGGTCGTGTGACTTGTAAGCCATTCAATTCATCCATAGATGATTGAATTGGACTGATTTGTGAGTTGTAATTTGTCACTCTGAGCTTGTAAGCATGAATTTGTGTCTACTTGATTGAAGCTATTAAGAAAGATCAAGTGTGTGTCTACTTGATTGAAGTTGTTAAGTAAAATCAAGTGTGTGTCTACTTGATTGAAGATCAAGTGTGTGTCTTTGAAGAGTGTCTTCTTTTCATAAGTAATTGTTGTTTAAAATGACAGGTGTGATTGAGTGGGAGTGAGTGGGTTCTCATATCTAAGAGTTCTTAGGTAGAAATCACACGGGTAGAGATTAGGTGAAAAAGATTGTAACTTATGGAGTGTACTGAGAGTCTTTGAACTGATTCTATTTAGTGGATTTCCTTCCTGGATTGGTAGCCCCCATACGTAGGTGAGTTGCACCGAACTGGGTTAACAATTGCTTGTGTCTCTTGTGTTACTATTCTTTATCTTTATCCTGTTTGTTTTATTCAGATATTAGTGTGGTGACATTACCTTCGACATCTCATATCTGATACCAAAATTTCAATTGGTATTAGAGCAGGCATCCTGCTCTGGTTCTGGGAGAGATCTAGGGACAATACTTTATGGTATAATGGAGAGAGATGGAGGATCTGTTCACAGGCCACCAATTTTGGATGGATCTAACTATGACTATTGGAAACCTCGAATGGTAGCTTTCTTAAAATCTCTGGATAATAAGGCTTGGAAGGCTGTGTTAACAAGCTGGGCACATCCAGTAATTACTAAGGAAGGAGAAGCCACAACTGACAAGAAGCCTGAAGAGCAATGGTCAAAAGAGGAGGAGGATCTAGCCCTTGGAAATTCTAAAGAATTGAATACCATATTAAATGGAGTAGACAAGAATATCTTCAGGTTGGTAAACAACTGTGAGGTGGCTAAAGATGCTTGGGACATTCTCAAAACCACTCACGAAGGCACCTCTAGAGTGAAGATGTCTAGACTACAGCTGCTCACCTCCGAGTTTGAAAAATTAAGGATGAAAGAAGATGAAAATATTCATGAATTTCATATGAGTATCCTTGAAATTGCTAATGCCTCAGGAGCCATGGGAGAGAAAATGTCAGATGAAAAACTAGTAAGAAAAATACTTAGGTCACTCCCTAAGAGATTTGATATGAAAGTGACAGCCATAGAAGAGTCTCAAGACATCTCCAATATGATAGTTGATGAACTAATTGGCTCCCTCCAAACATTTGAGATGGGAATGTGTGATGGATCTGAAAAGAAAACCAAAAGCATAGCCTTCATGACAAACACAAAGGAGGAAAATGGTCAGGATGATGATGAAGATCTTGCAAATGATGTAGTAATGCTGGGAAGACAGTTCAACAGACTGTTGAAAAAGATGGATGTAAGATCTAAGGCTAATGTCAAGAACATCTCGTCTGACATCAGTAAATCCAACAATGCTGGAAGAAGAACAAGGTCAGATGATAAGCCCAAGGAAGGAAAATAAGTACAGTGCCATGAATGTGATGGGTATGGACACATTAGAACTGAATGTGGAACCTACCTCAAGAAACAGAAGATGAGTCTTGCTGCCACCTGGTCTGATGAGAGTGAAACAGAAGAGTCTGCAAATCTGGTGACTGCCTTGACTAGAAGATGGGGTTCTGAGGAAGACTCAAGTGATGATGAAGTAACCTTTGAAGAGTTGGCCACTACCTACAGAAAGTTGTGTCACAAAAGTGCAGAGGTGTGTAAACAGGTTGAAAGCCAGAAGAAGGTAATAACTCAACTTGAGAATGAGAAGGTAGAACACTTTGAAACCATCTCCAAATTAAAAACAGAAGTAGTGGTTCTGAATGCCAAGCTAGATGAAAGTCAACAAGTTGAAAGCCAGAAGAAAGTGATAGTACAGTTGGAGAATGAGAAGGCAGAACATGTGGAAACCATCTCCAAGTTAAAAACTGAACTATGTTCTTGAATTCTAAACTAGAAGAGATGACCAAGTATGTAAGAATGTTAAACAATGGAACTGACTCCTTAGACAAGATTCTCCAAACTGGACAAATAACAGGAGACAAATCTGGCATTGGATATAATGAATCTAAGCCTGAGTGCAGTTACACTGGTTGCAAACCTAAATCCAAACCTAAGTGCAGCCATATTAAAAGCAAACCTGAGATGTCACATCATATGTCACAACATCAGAAGGGAAGACAACAGAAAGGGAAACACCAAAGATGGAGATGCCACTACTGTGGAAAATTTGGCCACCTGAAGCCCTTCTGCTATATGCTGTATGGTTATCCTAGCCCTGTTCATCATCAGACTCACTATCAACCAAGATCCAAACATCACAGGCCTGTCAACAAGAAGCAATGGGTTCCTAAGACTAATGTTACAAGTCTAATAGCTCACACTTCCTTCAGAGTTTCAGCCAAAGAAGATTGGTATTTTGACAGTGGGTGCTCCAGACACATGACTGGAAACAAAGACCTGCTAACTGGCCTTCATCCTCATGCCATAAGCTATGTAACCTTTGGTGATGGAGCAAAGGGTGAAATCAAGGGAATATGTAAGCTTGATTGCCTTGGAGTTCCTGAACTTGACAAGGTCCTACTTGTTAAGGGCTTGACTGCAAATCTAATAAGCATCAGTCAACTATGTGACCAAGGTCTAAATGTTAACTTCACTAAAACTGAATGTCTGATTACTAACAAAGAAAGTGAAGTGATCATGAAAGGAGTCAGGACCAAAGACAATTGTTACATGTGGAACTCTCAAATTGGTTATTCCTCAAAGTGTACCTTAGTCAAAGAAAAAGGGATGAAGATGATTATATCTGCTAGAGGAACTCCCACGATTGATGAAAGATAAGTCTGTGGGAAATGTCAGTCAAGGATGTCACACCAGAAACTCAAACTTGACAGCATTTCCAAAGGAGAAAAGCTCATGGTGGCTCAAATAGATAGGAGGTTGGATCAGATGGTTGAACATGTTGCTAGTCATATGCAGTCTGAAGTTGGAAAAAACTTTGTTGGACTTGAGCTACAAGTCAAGCAGATAGATGGGTCTATGTGTCTATCTCAAAGCAAATGTGCCAAGAACAATGTTAAGAAGATTGGGATGGAGAGTGAAAGGACACCTGCTCCTTTGAAAGATGAAAATGGTGTTTGTGCTGTATATCAAGCTGAATATATAGCAGCTGGAAGTAGCTGTTCTCGACAGGGTTGGTTGAAACTAATGTTGACTGAGTAGAATGTCACACACGATGTCATGACATTGTACTATGACAACCTGAGTGCTACAACTATGTCCAAAAATCCTATTCAGCACAGCTGGACTAAGCACATTGATTTTTGTCATCACTTCATTAGAGAATTTGTGGAAGACAAAATCATAGCACTAAAGCATGAAATGCAATTAGCTGACAAATTTGCAAGGGTTTTAGATGATAATCAGTTTGAATGTTTAAGAGGGAAATTGGGGATTTGTAGTCATGAGAAGTTATAGCAATTAAAGTGGAGCGGAAAAGGTAATAAAAATATTGCCTGCCCACTTAAAAGAAAGTGCCACATTTATGATAAAACATTACCTAGTATTGGAACTAATATCTATGCCATTTCTGCACGCTACCTCAACACAACCATTTCCATCTTCATCCAACTTCTCAGAAAACCTCTGCTAGGGCAAAGATATTTTTTTCAAAAGTCCAACAAAATGTCACAACATCCCTCATCCTAAGGATCAAAACCCATTCACAAAGGAAGGACTCCCTCCATGGAGTTTTTAGATGAAGATATTCTGGAGGTTATTCCCCTCTATGTTATTCCAGGCGACGTCCCTGGCCCTTCTTCCATGGCTGGAAGTAATCAAGGTAACATTCCTGATAAACCTCCTCATAAGGATGACATGCACTTTACTGATCATACCATTAGGAACCTAGTAACTAGGATTCTAAACAAAGGGCATGCAGTCAAGGGTGTTTCTACCCCCTCTGTCTAGAAAGGACCCCTCACCTGAGGTGGAACCCCAAACTGAGAAAGATGATAATTCATCTAGATCAGAGAAAGAAGTGGCTGCTGAGGGATTATGCTCTCTAGGTAAAACCTTGCCTAGCAAGAAACCAGTAGATGTTTCTCATGAGACTGCTGAGAATGTTATTAATCTGGAGGAAGAGAGTTCAGAAGAAGAAGAGGACACCTTGGTTCATCATGTAAAACCAAGTGTTTCTAGGAAATTGAAGACCAGAAAAGGGAAGATTGTGGCTGAGATGTTGACAGCCAGAACTAGGAAGAAGACTGCTGGTGTAGGACCCTCCAAATCATGGAGTAAAGTTGAGGTTAAGAAGAGGAAGGTCAGAGAGAGTTCTGACTCTGAAGAGGATGTCGAAGACGATGTCCCAGACATCTCTCCTGCTAAAAGGCAAGCTGCTAAAAAGTCCCCAGCCAAAGTGGCAGTTGTGCACTTAGACAACATCTCTTTCCATCTGGAAGATGGTGCTGCCAAGTGGAAGTTTGTCATTCAAAGGAGAGTTGCTGTTGAAATGGAGCTGGGAAAGGAGGCTGTAGAAGTGAAGGAAGTGATGGAATTGATCAAGAATGCTGGTCCGATGAAAACTGTTGTTGCTTTGCCCCAATGTTTTGAAGGGTTAGTGAAAGAGTTTGTTGTGAATATCCCAGAGGATATTTCTGAAAAGAGTAGCAAGGAATTCTGTAAGGTATTTGTAAGAGGTAGATGTGTGAGGTTCTCCCCAACCATAATCAATAAGTTCCTAGGGAGAGGAACTGAAGGATGTATGGAGTTAGAAGCTACAGACAATGAAGTCTGTAGGACTATTACTGCTGGCCAAGTCAAGGAATGGCCTAGTAAGAAGCATTTATCAGTTGGCAAATTAACTGTCAAATATGCCATCTTGCATAAGATTGGTTCAGCCAACTGGGTGCCAACTAATCATATCTCAACCATCTCTAATGGTCTTGGAAGAATCATCTATGCTATTGGAACCAGGCTAAACTTTGATTTTGGAAGGTTTATGTTTGAACAGATTGTTAGACATGCCTCCACTAATGCAGTAAAGCTGCCTATTACCTTTCCATCTATCATTTGTGGAATTATCTTAAGCCAGCAACTAGGCATTCTCAACACAAGTGATATTCCCAGCGGAAGGAATCCTCCACTGTCTATTCACTACAAGTTGTTTGAAGGAAGTCATGTCAATGATGTTGTCATGACATCTGCAAGGAAGGAGCCAGCCTCTCAAGATGGCTTGATTGTTCAATTGAAGGAAACTTGTAAGGAGTTGGATACTGGTATTAGGGTTGCCAAGGAAAGGAAAGAAGATTTGGAGGTTCTCATTAGTGGTTTAGAGAAGGAAGAGATGGATAAGGTTGGTGAAACCAAGGATTCAGATGCCAATACCTCAAGTGAGAGGTCCAATGCTTAATCTAGTGGCAGTTCTGATTCTGAAGGTGAAGATGAAGCTCCTTCCTCAGACTGAGCTGTGAAGGTCCCCCTGTTATGAAGACTGTGTGTTGGTTTGGCTGTTCTGGATGCTGTTATGGCTGTTTTGGAAGCTTGGATGTTTTGTTGTTTTTTGGAATGTTTGTAATTTGTGGCAGTCCTTACTGATGCCTTCATGTAATATTTGGGCTCTTAGTGAGTTCCATGGATTTCTAATTATCTCAGCTATTGAAGTTGTGTATAATTATGGTTTGTATCTCCTAACATTTATGTTTTAACATTTTATATGTTATAACATCTATTGTGACATTCTCTGCTAGGCTGATTGACATTTATTTTGTCTAATTGGTCACCTTTGGTCTATTTTGACTAAAAAGGGGGAGAAGTGATTATGTGGAGCAGTTAAATATGTGGAGCTGTGTGGAGATGTATGTGCTGGTGTAGCTAAACAGATGATCAGCTATTGTTGAAGGAGATGTGTTTGACGTAAGACAGAATGCTGTTCTGTTTACAGATGTTGGAGGAGATGTCTGATGTGGTGCACAGGTGATGTTGAAACAGATGTCAGAGGGTGACTCTGATTGTTACAGGTGTTGTTATTACAGGTGCTGTTATTGTTAAAGAAGATGTCTGTGTTGTACAGACTTAGGGGGAGAAGAAGTACCCTTGTGCATTTGTGTGTTTTACTAGTTGCTATTATAGCTAGTAATTCTGTTTGCTTCTGCTGCTGCTTAAACTGTTGTTATGTTGTTTAACTGCTGATGTGTTTTTTCTTGTGAACAAAATGGACAGATATATGTTTTAGCCAAAATTTTCCAAAGGGGGAGTTTGTTGGTTCTAAGTGTTGGCAGTAATTTTGGTAAAAACAAAGAGTGTTCACAAGATGTTGCATGTGATGTCTTAACATAAGATATCTATGTACCTGCTGGAGATTTAAAATGGAATTATGCAGGATTGTTTCAGGATGTCATACCCGATGTCATGACATCTGATATTATGTACCTGCTGGAGATTTAAAATGGAATTATGCAGGATTGTTCCAGGATGTCAGACCCGATGTCATGACATCTGTACACAGAACATTAAGGGTGAATGTTATGTGTTATGTGATTGCGCATTTAATGGCAATCTATGTATGATTGAAGATCTGATTTACAAACGCATTCAATCATTAATGTTATGTGTTATGTGATTGCGCATTTAATGTCAATATATGTATGATTGAAGATCTGATTTACAAACGCATTCAATCATTAATTACAACCAGATTTACTTATTTTCCAAAGAGATCTAATCAGTTGTCATGAGAAGATTTAATTGGAAAATAGTTTTAGGGCTTTCAAGATGTCCAAGCCCAGCTGAATGCTTCTATAAATAGGACATGGAAAAACCTGATTTGATACACAACCAATACAGAGCGAAATATTGAGAGAGAATAAGGGTTTGTGTCTTGTTTGGTCGTGTGACTTGTAAGCCATTCAATTCATCCATAGATGATTGAATTGGTCTGATTTGTGAGTTGTAATTTGTCACTCTGAGCTTGTAAGCATGAATTTGTGTCTACTTGATTGAAGTTGTTAAGCAAGATCAAGTGTGTGTCTACTTGATTGAAACTGTTAAGTAAAATCAAGTGTGTGTCTACTTGATTGAAGATCAAGTGTGTGTCTTTGAAGAGTGTCTTCTTTTCATAAGTAATTGTTGTTTAAAATCACAGGTGTGATTGAGGGGGAGTGAGTGGGTTCTCATATCTAAGAGTTCTTAGGTAGAAATCACACGGGTAGAGATTAGGTGAAAAAGACTATAACTTGTGGAGTGTACTGAGAGTCTTTGAACTGATTCTATTTAGTGGATTTCCTTCCTGGATTGGTAGCCCCCAGACGTAGGTGAGTTGCACCGAACTGGGTTAACAATTGTTTGTGTCTCTTGTGTTACTATTCTTTATCTTTATCCTGTTTGTTTTATTCAGATATTAGTGCCGTGACATTACCGTCGACATCTCATATCTGATACCAGAATTTCAAAGTCTCAATGGTTCATATAATCATACAAACAAATTGAGTTAGTATGGATTAAAACAAATGAGAATAATGCATCAAATAAAAACATGTTTAATGGAATTTTATTTCACATGGATATGTATCGATATGGATAATTAATCATGAATGAACCAAATGGTCAAGGTAAAAAAATGTGACATATTCAAGGTATACATCTATCAAATTGAATAACATTTTCAATTTATAAGATATTCAACCATCAATGAACTAATTAGATGGACAATTAAAAATAGGTCAAAAAATCAATCTAACATGGATGAATCAAATTAACCAAAGGCAAATAACATGGATTATAAATCACATTAATAAATGAGAATCAGTCATGCAAATGATAAAATGTTCATCAATTGAGAATTAAAATCAACAAAACTTCTAAGTGAAATTGACCATATAATGCCCAAAGTATATCATATTTTCATGGTAAAATGCATGGAAAATTATAGTAAAATGAACAAACAATATTAATCAAGAGAAAATATTAAAAAATATCAAGAAAAAATCCACAAAAAAGTGGGGGTAGAACTGCCACCAGGGGGTGCTAACCAGGGTCTAGCGCATGGGCCTTAGACTGAAAGCCCAATCAAAATGCATGGAAATCAGGGGGGTGCACAAGAATCAGCAGTGCAAGGTTAAGCAATTTGGCCAAAGCCTAGTACAACAAGGCCCATTCGAATTTCAGCACAATGCAATATTGGAAATGGATAATGTGAAAAAATGACTAGGCATGGTGGGCAAACGTGGCATATGAATTCAGCAACGAAACATTTGCATTTAATCAGTCAGTGCACATGGATTAAATGGCATGTGGATCAACAATGCACTAAATGGTCCAACGACCACCAAACGCACGTGGAGTAAAGAAACAAATAAACTCAGGATTAAAGTGAAACATGTACATCTCCTTATCTCCTTACTCAGGTTCACTGTTCATAATTTCGTTACTCCCTCCGTCGTGCTGGAGGCTGTCTTCGGTGACAGAGGTTCTCATAAATCAAATGACAAACCATCATCCTACTCGAAATCACATGATCACGAATATGACCCTGCATTTTCCTAACCTTTCAAGAATCAATCGAATCGAAGAAAAGTATGAAGAACCCTAAAGTATAAAACCTAAATTAGATGGTAACAAATGTGAATCGAGCCACCACGTGTTGGGGAATTGATTCCCCTCGGGAAACTCTACATTATGGTAACTTCAATTGCAAAGAAGAAGACAAAATTGAAGGCTCATTGGAGTTTCTCCAGCGTCAGGTAATGCTCTGAAACTCTTTCTCCCTTCTTTGTTTTTATCTTCCTTCTTCTTCTTCTTCTGTTCTTGTTGTTGTTATACTTCATGAGTTTGATGAATTATGAAGGTGAAGGATGTTGAAGATGGAGAAGATGGATTATGAACCGAGTTTGATATTCTCTGAGAAAGTGATGAATGTGAGTATGGAAACAATGAAAGAATGGTAATCGAGAGTTTCAGATTGAGAGAAAAATCAGAGGGATTGAGTTTCAGTTTTGTAAGAAAAAAAGAGTAAGCCAATGATTTGTGAGGTGCTGAGTTTATATAGCCGACAACATACTATAAAAAGTACGAATGCAATATTTACATACTATTATTTTCAACATCCACCGTAAATGGAGTACCTTGGTAGAATGTTCCAAAAGAATTATTGGATTCTTTGTTTATTATTTCTTAAAAAAATATCTTCAATTATAATTTTGGTAATCTTACTTTTATTTACTTATGATGTTGGCCATTTTTTTCTAAATAATTAGTATTTTCAATAAAAATCGTTAAATAATCACATTTTAAAAATATATATTAAACTAATCACTTTTTTAAAAAATAAAAAAAGCGTTCACACGAGGATGTGCCATTGCCTGTGGCACATGCACTCAAATTTTTGTCTAAGACACCATTATATATGGCTCATGCTTATGTGTGATGTCAATGAAAATGCCGCATGCATGCAACCTTTAGAAGTATGTATCATTACCTATGACACATGCATGCAACCAAAACAACATAGGCGCCATATGCAATAACGCATGTTCCTAAAAGTTGCATGCATGTGCCACTGCCATCACATATAAGTATATGAGTATGCACCATATGCATTGACGCCTAAGACAAGAAAATAATGCATGCATCAGAGACACTGACTTATCCTTTAGGAGATGTATTTTTTTATTTGAAAATTAATTAATTTGTTATATATTTATAAGTAAGGTTATTTAAGGATTGTTTTTTTAAATAATGGTTATTTTATAAAAAATTGAAATTGACCATCTCATTTTAAAATAATTCACTTTTGATTCTCTTTATATTTTTTGAATAAATAAATAATGACCGTCTACGAACGCAGGTTAACAAACAAATAAAATTTTATGTTAAAAATGAATGAAAAACAAAATAAAAACTCTTAATAAAGTTAATACACAATTTTCTAAATAAAACTCAACTTTTAACTCGTGCCTTAAGATAATGGTGTGTTATCTTTTAAATGACATGATATCGATAATAATGATGTGAATCATTTAGATGAATTATTTATTATATATTATTAATTAAATTATGAAAATGAATAATTTTTGAAGTAGAAGTTGAAATGTTTAGGGTTCTCTTACAATTTATTTCTTATTAGCCATTACACGTCACCTAATCTAATCATATATTTAAAAAAAATGTTATATCTAGGCATGATAACATAATCCGTACTCACGGATATCCACTCGAATTCGTCCCGAAGTTGACGGGGAAAACCCACTTTGATTGGATTTAGATTCAGGTTTGGATTTTCTTCGATTATAAAATATGGGAACGAGTCGGATAATGGGGACACTAGTATCCACCCCGAACTCGTCCTGTTTATTTCATTATGTATATTATTATTTATTTTTTATAATTTAAAATATTAAATATGTGGTCAAAATTTTGATATTTTAATTTGAATTTATTATTTAAAATATTTGAAATGTATGTATGGAATTGTTTTAGATTGTTTTATTTTAAAAATAAATAAATATTTTTTTAAAAAAAATTGATTTTACTAAATGAATGGTGGCGAAGATACCAGAACCCGTTTGGAATGAGTTTGGGTTTTGATTATTCATCCCCGTTTAAGTTTGAGGTGGTGAACGGAGATTATTTGGGGATTCAGGTTTGGATTTGGGGAGATAAAAATCGTCCCCGATTAGACCTGTTGCCATACCTAGTTATACCATTAGTTTTTTAGTTCAAAAATATGAGAGGCGCGAATCATTGTAAAATTGAGAAACCAATTTATATTTTGAGGTGTATTTATAATAAAACTTAAAAATATGAATATTTTCAATTTAACCACAAATAGATGTTGGTATGTGGCATGAAGGTCTTATTTTATCCATTCCACGATATTAATGGTTCATTTGGTGTTCATAATAAAATCAATACCTAATATGACAAGAAGTTGGATAAATATACGACATCATAATGATATAATAGACATATCATATCTTGTGTTTAATGCATATGAGATCATTATTTTATCGTTTAAACTTTAATGTATTAGATTATACACTTAATAATGATATTATATAATATATATTATATTCAAATTATAAAATTATCCTTATAAAATAAATAAAAAATCATTTTGAATACTTTTTAAAATTAATAATAAAAAATAAAAAAATTGAGTAATAAATAAATAGATAAGTTTTATAAATAAATAAATATATATATATATATATATATATATATATATATATATATATATATATATATATATATATATATATATATATATATATATATATATATGTGTGTGTGTGTGTCTCAGTCATATAAATATATGATATATTAATATGTAATCAACAAAACTATTGTGATAATAAAAAATAGAGTAAAAAGAATATGCATTAACAATATAAAATATTTTTACACTGTCAATCAATTAGAGACGTGTATCCCACCAAGTCACATGTTTAATTTTAAAATACTGATATAAAGTTATAATTTTATTAGCTTATGATGTAAAAATAGTTTACACTAACGGTGCATTACCTTTATTCTCTAAAATATATTAATATTTTTAAATTTATTTAATGATATTTTTAAAATATTATAATTTCTATAGATTAATTATGATTTTTTTTAGATTTAATATCAACTTTAATTTATGTTTATTTTTATTTATATTATATAATGTTTCCTTTTCTATATTTATGATTATATTATTATAAAACAAATCAAGACATTGTTTTTATTATATTATTTTCGTTTTTTATGCAACTTAAATTCAAAATACGACTTTCATGAGACGTAGAATGAGGACGATCATGAGGGGCATGATCGGTTGCACATTCGAATGAGTAGCAGAAGATTGATGGCAGATTACTGTATTTGGTCTAATGGAAACTCGTAAATTTTTAATTTATAAAATTTTAATTAGAGTAAATATGTTGTCATTTTTTAGATTTAATAATACTTATTCAAATTATTGTTATTTAGTTTCGAGTCGAGTCGAATTGCTGGCAAATGTATAAGTTATGTTATTAAGCAAATGTATACAAAATTTAGGAAGAGATTTCGGAAACTTTCCAAGAGTGAAAAAGATGTTTGGTTTAAAAAATTTAAGGTATAATCGATTTATTTTAAGTTATTGTTATTTTAATTACTTTTATTATAATTATATAACAATTTATTTGAATGTCATACAACATTGTAAGAAAAATGTACGTTGGAAGTACTTAACGAGGCTAGGCTTAAAAAAGAATTTTGAGGCAAAACACCCGTCCGACTTTCTAACATACTACGGAGTGCTAGACATGGTTGGGAAGACTTAAGTGTTCGTCCTAATTGGATAGGCAAGAGAGTTTTTGATGGACTTCTTGTCTATTGGAATTCAGTTGGTTTTAAGGCAAAATCTTAAATTGCAAAGAAAATAATGTTGGAAATCCCCCAAAATCTATGGAGAATTTCAATCAATCTTGATGAACAAGATTGTTATTACCCACACAATAGCAATGAAAAGAGAAGAACAATGGAGAAAGAGAGAGTGTATAGAACGATGAAGGAGAAGAGTAATATAATTTTGCAGAGTTTCTCTCTGCCCACAAACTGTGGAAAACTTCTTATTCACTTTACAACTGCAAAATACTGTGAATACAATGTTATGAATGCTCTATTCACCTCTATTACAAAATAAGGGTTACTCTCTCTATTTATAGATTTAGGTTAACTTGGACCTCAAGCCAAAGCCCAAAACTATAAAAGCCCAAAATTATAAAAACCCAAAATAGCTAACACTACTCAACACACTAGGTGATTCGACACTTCCTTGCTTCTGTCGAGCAACCTGCTTCGACACAAGGAATTACAATTCAACACACCACCTAATTCATGGTGTCTAAGCTATCTACGTTCATCATAACTCTTAGCCTTCTGAACACTTCGACCTGCACTCCCTTTGTCATGATGTCTGCAATCTGATTCTCAGTTCTGCAGTGTTCCATAATCATCTTCCCATTTGCTACCTGCTCTCGAAGATAATGGAACCTCATCTCGATGTGCTTGCTTCGACCATGTGCTATCGGATTCTTTGCCAGATTGATAGCTGACATATTGTCGATCTTCATGGTAATTGCTCCATGACTCTTTGCTGTTATTTCTTCGACCAGATTCACCATCCATGTTGCTTGGCATGCACAAAGAGAAGTAGCTATGTATTCTGCTTCGCATGATGATAATGCCACTACTGGCTCCTTTCTCGAACTCCAAGCAACTCGTGCACCAGGTAGCATAAACACATAACCAGCTGTGGATTTTCGATCCTCAACATCACTACACCAACTTGAGTTGGTGTATCCCACTAATTTGCATTCTTTTCCTTCATCAACTGCAGGAAACAAAATGCCATAGTCGAGAGTTCCTTTTTAGATACCTTAGTATCCTCTTCGCCGCTGCTAGATGTGATACCTTTGGCTTCTGCATGAACCTACTCACCATACCTACACTGTATGCTAAGTCACGCCTTGTGTGACAAAGGTATCGAAGTGACCCAATAAGTCTTCTATATTGGGTTGGGTCGACATCATCTTCATTTGAATCCTTCGACAGTTGTAATCTAGACTCAGCTGGAGTCGAAGTTGGGTTGCAATCTTGCATCTCAAATCTCTTGAGAATTTCGCCTGCATACCTTCTTTGGTGCATCATCAAACATCTACCACTCTTGTAGAATTCGATGCCAAAGAAATATGAAATATCACCCAGATCTGACATTTCGAATTCCCTGTTGAGATCACCTTTGAAGTCTTCGATCTCCTTCTTGCAACTACCTGTTATCAACAGGTCATCAGCATAGAGACATAGTATAAGCAATTCACTCTTGCTTCTTCTTACATATACTTCATGTTCATATTTTCACTTTACAAATTCCCTCTCCCTCAGAAAACCATCTATCTTCTTGTTCCCAGCTCTTGGAGCTTGTTTAAGTCCGTACAGGGCTTTATGCAGCCTGTACACCTTTCTTTCTTCACCATGTTTCACAAACCCAACTGGTTGTGCAACATAAACTTATTCTTCTAAGGGGCCATTAAGGAATGCATATTTCACATCCATCTGACACATCTGCCAGTTGTTCATGTTTGCTAGACCAACAACCAACCTGATTATTTCGATCCTAGCAACAAGTGCAAAAACTTCATCGAAGTCGATTCCTTCTTTCTGAAGAAATCCTTTCACCACAAGTCTCGCCTTGTGTCTAGTCACTTCTCCTTTGGGATTCAACTTCACCTTGTATACCCACTTCACATCTATTGCCTTCTTGTCTTGGGGCAATTCGACAAGTGACCAACTGTTGTTGACTTCGATTGACTTCAGCTCTTCGTCAATTGCTTTCATCCACTTCGAATCTTTCAATGCCTCAGTTGCATTGACAGGCTCGACACCTGCGTAGAAAGCATAATGTACCAGCTCACCTTCTTCATCGATCATATCATCTGATGTAATCACACATTCTTGCAACCTTGAAGGCATGTGTCTTGTTCTTTGAGGTCTGCTTGTACTTGCTTCACCTCTGACTTCTTCTTGTCGAACTTCTCTTTCGACTTCATTAGCTGGTTCATCACAAAAGATTCTCACTGAATCTTTCTTGACATTCTCAGTCCAATCCCACTCTTTAAGCTCATCTATGATCACGTCCCTGCTGATCACTACTTGCTTATTCATTGGGTCGAACAACTTGTATCCTCTAGTCGAATGATATCCTATCAGGATCATCTAACTCGACTTGTCATCAAGTTTTCTTCTCAACTGATTTGGCACATGTCTATGTGTTATAGATCCAAACACCCTCAGATGACTCAAGCTAGGCTTGACACCAGACCAACATTCTTCTGGCGTGATTCCTTCTAGCTTCTTCGTCGGACATCTGTTCAGGATATATGTCGCAGTCGACACATCTTCTCCCCATAATTCTTTAGGTAAATGCTTTCCTTTCAACATACTTCTGACTATATTCATAATGGTTCTATTCTTCCTCTCTGCGACTCCATTCTGTTGTGGAGTGTAGGGTGGCACCACCTCACACACAATCCCTTCTTTCATACATAATGCATCGAAGTCTTTCGACACATATTCTCCACCACCATCAGTTCTCAAAATCTTGATCTTTCGACCGCTCTGTCTCTCGACCATAGATTTAAACTTGGAAAATACCTCGACCACTTCACTTTTCTTCTGGATCAAGTAAGACCACAGTTTTCGACTGAAATCATCTATGAATGTAACAAAGTATTTGTTACCTCCAATAGAATCCACCTGGAAAGGACCACATACATCAGAGTATATGACTTCAAGAATTGCCTTCGACATGCTTCCTGCATCCTTACTGAAGTTGTTCTTATGCCGCTTTGCCTACACACATTCTTCACACACTTTGTTTGGAATGTCGATTTCTGGTAATCCTGAAACCATATTTCTTCCCTTCAAAACTCTGATGTCTTTGAAATTGAGATGACCAAGTGTCATACCCCAAAATTTGCCCATTAATATTTCAAGACATTTTTCAGGGCACTCCGACTCATTTTTATGACACTGATCTTAAAGGAACGAAGGCCCAGCTCACGGATGACCCAAACTGGCCTGTTCGCTACACGCTCGCCTAGTGATAACATGAAATTATATCATATTTTAGGACTTGATTCAATTAAATTTTATCATTATTTATTTCAGTTCACTTTATGTTGTTAGATATTACGCGGTATTTTCTTCCTATTTGTCTCAGGTGGCTTATTTGGAAGCACAAGTGAAAATGGAGGAAAAGAGGTGCAAAAAGGAGAGAAAGCGAACCAAATAGCAAAGCCCAGCCCAAAGCGCAAGACACAAATGCTGTGCTTGTGACGGACGTCACAGAGGGCGTGACGAGCGTCACGCAAAACAGCCTTGTGACGGACGTCACACATGGTGTGACGAGCGTCACACCCCTCCCCTACTTTTTGGGCGCAAGTAACGCCTCAGAGACTTGAAGAGACGTTGAGGAGTGTTGGGCCCTATATCCACGCCATGAAATTAGCCACGTTGAAGACCTCTTGGCAGCAAGTAGTTACTTAATGGTACCAATATAAATAGCCACAAGAAAACCTAAAAGGAGGGGTTTTTCCACATTTTTGTTCCTTTGCCGTTTTCGCTTTTGCATATTTTCTTTTCCAGCAGCTTAGGCATTGTTTTTCCTACGAGTTCTACACTATTTCCCTTGCAATTTCCTATTTCCTTTTTAGCATTTAATTAATTCTTTTCGCACAATAGTTCCTACAACGGAAACTATTGTGTACCTTTTTACCGGATCTAACCTTACGTTAGGATCTAGTTTATTTCCTTCGTTTTAATTTGTTGTTTAGTTGAAGAGTCCAAGAACAAATCCTACCGGCTTGTGGCGGAGTGTTCAGGACTACTGTTTAACTTATTCCGAGTAACCCTAAAGGAAACCCCGAAGGAAAAGTCGGCGGCACCGCTCAATTCGATCCGATCGGCCAATTCAAGGTTGCAATTCAATTACAAACAGGTTTGCGTTACTATCGCCGCTTTATGTTCCGAATTCACGTGTGATACCATAATTGAATTCATAAATATATTTGAGGTTTTGCATGTGGACTTAAGTATGCCTGGATACCTTGAATTGTTGTAATGGATGCCGCTGTTTTTCGCTCTGTTTTGATCTTTGCCCATCTGATCTGTTTTATTATAACCATGCTTTGTTTACCTGATACTATTACTGCTTTGGTGCAACTCTTGATTGCACCCCATTTGGTATTCTGACCTGTTTGTGGAATTTTGTAAGGGCTCACATACTCCCGAAGAAGGTGGCTTGCTAGGTATTCCACTTTATTTGAGGGATACCCTTATGGAGATGGATTCCGAACTAATTAATTTTAATGGGGAGATTCATCCTAATTGCCTAATTAATTTTAATGTGGAAATTCATCTTAAATACTTAATTGTAAAACATGGCCTTTGAACATGTGACCTTGGACCTCTCTTTTGCCCTACGGTATTACAGTACAACGGTCATGTCCCGCGAATGTAGGGATACACTTAGCAACGGCCCTTCGGTTAAATCATCATAAAATAAATCATGGTCCCTCGGATGTTGCCTTCGAAAATACGATTTTGTCCCTCGATGACCCTTCGGTGTAGCCTACGGTTAAATGATGATCGTCCCTCCGAATGCTAAGGTATCCCTACAACTGTTGCCTTCAATGACCTATCGATGGCCCTACGATGACCCTTTTACATCCAAAGGATAAAATTACTTACTTCTCAATAGTAAGGACAGTTTTACCCTCATAAGGATAGGAAATGCCCATAACGACATCAGGAAGGTATAACTCTCAATTACTGGATCATAACCTAAAACATTTTCCACCCCTCACACTTTACACTTTACGAATCCTAGAAAATCACCACTTGGTATACATTCATACTAGAATCATTACCGGGTTATATTTTTCTAAACCATTTTTAAAATCAAACGAGATAAATACTTTGTATACATTCATACGAGAATCATTACAAAGTTAAACTCTCTTTTCAAAACATTTTAAACAATTCACCAACACTTTTTAGACAAAAATATAAGTGATCCAGCAATTAAGAGCCCATGGATAACCATGGATACAAAGGGTGCTAACACCTTCCCTTTGTATAATGTACCTCCCGAACCCAAAATCTATTGAGGTCTTTCCTGTTCTTTTCCACCTTTCCTTATTGGATAAAAGAAAAGTCGGTGGCGACTCTTGCTATCCGCGACATTGCGATAAAAAGCAAAATACCCCAAGTCAGTTCACCGTATGACAGAACTGGCGACTCTGCTGGGGACACTTTTAAAAGAGAGGTTACCTTAAAAAACAAGATCACTTATTTAAAATTGTCTGATTTACTTTTAAGGGATTGCTTGGGTATTCTTGAGTGAAAGATCCTACACCCGGATCTAGTGTACCTTAGGTAAGTAGCAATAGATCATCGCGACTATCCGGCGTATACTGGAATGGTTAAAATGATGGCTACGGTTAATGTGACACTTTAGATGTCCTGATGTTCCTCATGTTTACTTGAGGAAAAATTTGGCATCTGCGTGGTGTCATTAAAGCATTAACCAGACTTTTAGAACCCTAATTGACTCATCCTGGCCATTAGAAAGTAGTGAGATAACTGACTTCGGTTCCGACTGGGGTTGGTTGAGACTCGATACTACACTCCTTGAGATTGGACTTTAGGGAAGCTTCGGTCAACCACTTGGTGTTGCACTGAAGTGGACTTGAGGGAAGGTCAATGATTGGAGATCCTTTTAGAACCCGGTTACTATTCTAGGACAGGTTGAACCAACTAAACTTCAGTGGGGAGGGTACTTACCTATGGAACTCATGCAAGCCTTAAAACCTAGGAATGATGGTTGTGTGATTTGCTTGCGCTTGTTATTTATTTAACCTCATAACATCATAACATCATGACATCATAACATTGTACTAACCATTTCAAGGACTTAGGGATTTAACTTTGCTCTGTTTTGTAAAGCTATGGCTCCCAGGAAGACCATCCGGATTAATCTTGTAGCAATCTCTCCTCAACTCAAGAACTTAGTGTCAGAACTTTTCGATCATGCCCAGTTCATCAAGAAACACGGTTCTCTCCTCAATTTGGTTACCACTGGTTTCAAAGAAGATATGATGAGAGTTTTATTCCAGTTCTTCGACCCTAAACATCATTGCTTCACATTCCCAGATTATCAGTTGGTACCTACACTGGAAGAATTCTCCAGATTGCTTGGGATACCTATCCTTGATCAAATACCTTTCAGTGGTTTAGAAAAGGTTCCAAAGGCTGAAGAAGTTGCCGCAGCTTTACACATGACGAAGTCCGACATTGAAGCTAATTGGGTAACAAGGAGTGGAGTTAAGGGTTTACCTGCCAAATTCCTGACAAATAAGGCCCGAGAATTCTTAAAAGTTATGAATGTCCGTGCTTTCGAAGACATCCTGGCATTGCTAATCTATGGCTTGGTGTTATTCCCTAATCCAGACCAATTCATAGACATGAATGCTATTAAGATATTTCTCACTCATAACCCTGTACCTACCTTGCTGTGAGACATTTTGCATTCCCTCCACACTCGTACCATGAAGAAGCAAGGGACTCTCATGTGCTGCATACCTTTGTTGTCTAGGTGGTTTATTTCGCACCTTCCTCAATCAGTCTTGAAGAACGAGCAGAATTTGAAATGGTCTCAAAGGATAATGTCGCTCTCCCACCCAGACATCTGTTGGTGTCCTCAGTTCAAGGAAAATGTTACCATCATTGACCGTTGTGGCGAGTTCCCTAATGTACCACTCCTAGGAATAAGAGGAGGTATTACTTATAATCCTGCTTTAGCTCTACGACAGTTTGGTTGTGCTCGAAGAGATGGTCCACATGAAATGATCATCGAAGGCATTGTGTTCGACTATGACAACGATTCCCAAGGCCTCCGTCAAAGATTTGTAGGAGCTTGGGGCATGGTGAAGAGAGGTACGTTAGGACAGAAAAATTTTATTCCTATGGAACCTTATCTCAGATGGGTACGCGCCAGAGCTCGTGAATTTGTCATGCCATATCTTGCAATCGGACCTCAGATTGTCGAACCTGAAGCTGAAGGAGGTGCTCCTCAGATCACTCCTTATCCAGATATGCCTATCAATGTTGAGGAACTAAAGAGATCCTGGATCCAGTTGAGAGAAGAAAGGGATACTTTCGAAACTTAGTTCGTCGCAGAAAGGAAGAAAGTGTTAGAACTTACCAGTCAGCTTAATGAGGAACGAAGACTCAATGCGTATCTTCGCCCAAAAAGAAGCCGCCCCAGGGAGACTTGAGCTTTCATTGTATTTTTTATTATTCCTTTTGTAATGAGCATTGATCAAAGAAATTAGCAATAAACATTTCTCTCTTGTTGGTGATTTACGCAAAGTTAAATTCCAAAAGTCCTTGAAAACATTTCATGCATTGCATAACATAACATAACACTGCATAACAGGTATTCTACAAGTTCAATGTTCTCACGGTCTTCATTACAAACAGGAAAATGGATCTCGAACAAACTGTCAAAGATCTCCAGACTCAGAATGCTCAATTCCAGGAGATGATGCTAAGCTTATCCAAGGGGCAGGAGGAACTGAAGGCTCTTTTGCTCGAAAAGAAGAAAGACAAGAAAGTTGTGAGTTTCATTAACCCGGGAAGAAGGCGTAAAGGACAGGCCACAGGAGTCAAGTTTGGAATCCCGAATGGTCCAGAAGAGGGGGCGGAGAATGATTCAGAGGAAGAGAATGCTGATTTCTCCAACCCTGAGGATGACGATGAAGATTATGAAAATGAACAGTACTCTCCAAGA
Source organism: Lathyrus oleraceus (assembly GCF_024323335.1). NCBI lineage: Eukaryota > Viridiplantae > Streptophyta > Magnoliopsida > Fabales > Fabaceae > Lathyrus > Lathyrus oleraceus. The sequence continues at coordinate 304,086,369 of NC_066581.1, forward strand.
GATGATAAGTACAAGTTGCTGGAAGAACGTATGCTAGCTATGGAGGGTCAGAAGGCGCCCGGTCTGGATTTCGAAAGTTTGGGTCTGGTCTCCGATGTGACTATTCCTCGCAAATTCAAAATCCCCACTTTCACTAAGTACGATGGTGCGTCCTGTCCTCAGATGCATCTGAGAGCTTATGTGAGAAAGATTCAGCCACATACCACTGACAGGAAGCTATGGATCCATTTCTTCCAAGAGAGCCTGTCTGGCACACAGTTGGAATGGTATTATCAGCTCGAGAGCTCTGACATCCGCACCTGGACTGATTTAGCAACAGCTTTCTATAAACAATACCAGTATAACTCTGAACTAGCGCCTACCCGGCTACAGCTGCAGAATATGACTATGGGATCTAAAGAAAGCTTTAAAGAATATGCTCAAAAGTGGAGAGATTTGGCTGGCAGAGTCAAACCCCCTATGACTGACAGAGAATTGGTGGATATGTTCATGGGCACACTGACCGGCCCATTCTACAGCCATCTACTGGGAAATTCTTCATCAGGTTTCACTGAACTTATATTGACAGGTGAACGTGTTGAAAGCGGCATCCGAAGTGGAAAGATACAGGCGGCTGCCTCTGCAAGCACCAAAAGGTCCTATCAGGGGAGGAACGAATCAAATGCTATGTACGGTCAAAAGGGTCGTAACAAGAAAAACCGTGACCACGACATTGGAGCAGTTACGATTGCAGCACCACCATCTCAAAACTTCCAGCCCAAACAAGACAGGCCAAGAAGGCAGTTTACCAGGATCAATATGACCTTGGCACAGGCACTGCAGGGGATGCTAAAAGCAAATTTGATTACACTCAGAGATCCTCCTGCGAATCCCAACACCACTTCTTCTCGTTATAATCCCAATGCCAGGTGTGCTTATCACTCCGATAGCCCCGGGCATGATACAAACGATTGCTGGTCACTGAAGAATAAGATTCAGGATATGATCGAAGCTAGAGAAATTGAGTTTGAGCCTCCAGAGACTCCTAATGTCATCACTGCTCCTATGCCTAATCATGACAAGACGGTTAATGCCGTGGATGGCGATTCTCACATTTCTAATGTGGCTGACTTAACATCTCCTCTCCAGATCATAAAGAGGAATTTGTTGCAAGCTGGTTTATTTCCAGGTTGTGCTGAAGATTGCAATCTCTGCATACTCCAACCAGATGATTGTTGGGAGTTGAAGAGTGGTATTCAACGGATGATGGATGATCGTACAGTTCTCTTCGAAAGGATGCCTAAGGCGGAAAATCCCATTGAAGAAATATCTGTGATTGTTAGATCCAAAGTTCCAGTGAAGATTACCGCTACTAAAGCGCCTGTGAAGATTATTGCCAAGCCCAGGGTAGCTCCCCTAATCATTACTACACCTGGCCCGATCCCGTATTCCTCAAGCAAAGCTATTCCGTGGAATTATGGCGGTGATGTTTTCGTCCATGGCGTAAAGCAAATTGACAATTCTACTAATACTAGTGGCATTGTCGGGACTAGTAAAATTACTCGAAGCGGAAGGATCTTCTCTCCAGAAATCTCACCTCCTGTCCTTGAAACTCGAGGAAAGGAACCAGTCAATCCTTCTCAGTCAGAGACACCGGTCGAAGTTACTCCCGAGGATGTTGCCAAACAAGAAATGGAAGAAGTGCTGAAAATCATCCGCAAGAGTGATTTCGATGTGGTAGAACAGTTGGGGCATACCCCGTCTAAGATCTCGATGTTATCCTTGCTGTTATCTTCTGAACCTCATGCCAGTGCATTGATAAAATTCTTGAAGACCGCTCATGTACCTCAGGAGGCATCTGTCGATCAGTTCGAACATTATGTTGCTCATTTGGCTGTTGACAATGGCCTGGGCTTTTCCGACGCTGATCTGACACCAGCAGGAAAGAATCACAATAAAGCCCTGCATATCTCCATTGAGTGTAGGGGAATCACTTTGTCTCATGTGTTGATCGATAATGGCTCTTCCTTGAATGTGCTGCCAACAGCTGTGCTAGATAAGCTGGACTGTAAAAGCATCGAACTGAAACCTAGTGACATTGTGGTACGTGCTTACGATGGTGCGAAGAGTGTTGTCCATGGCGAAGTAGTCCTTCCTATCAAGATAGGACCTCAAGTCTTCAACACTACCTTCCATGTAATGAACATTCGTCCTGCCTATTCCTGCTTACTGGGACGCCCTTGGATTCATGGGGCAGGCGCGGTAGCCTCGTCTCTCCATCAAAAGTTGAGGTATCCCACAAAGGGCAAAATTGTCACCGTGTGTGGAGAAGAAGAGTACATTGTCAGTAGTGTGCATACCTTCAGATACGTCGAGATGGATGGTGAATTCATTGAGACTCCTTGTCAGTCATTTGAAGTAGTTCCTTCGACCAATCCTGTCCTTAAGCCAACTTCCTGTGTACCCAAGGTTATTCGTGCTCCTCCTGCTATAATTTCTCTGAAGGACGCTCAAGCCGTGGTTGAAGATGGTGGTCGTACTGGCTGGGGTCAATTGATCGACGTACCGTACAAGTCTGACAAATTTGGCCTGGGGTTCAGCTCTGACAAGAGTCAAATTAATGCTGTAGAAGATGCTGACAGCGATTGCGAACTGGATAGCTGGATTTTCCCAACAATTGGTGACGGACTCAATAATTGGAAGGCTGAAGACACTATCCCGATTTCCTTTAGTCAGGAGTAATTGTTATTGTCTATTTTGGTGTTGCAAATTTTTGTTTTTTTTTACAATTGAACTTCTCCAAGCGTTGTGTCTATGCCCGGGGCACAATAGCTAATTTGTTAAGGGTTTTGTCATTTTCATAAGCATATTCATATTCAATAAATCAATGGACTTTTTGCATTCAAATATTGCGCTCTTTATCTTTTCTGTCATCTTCCAAACGAGCTATGTTTTCTTACACACACTCACGTAATGAATTGCAGATCCATACCCACTCTGGATCCTGTTGACAATAGTTCTACTACTGTTCATTATGACTTTGAAAATCCGATCTACCAAGCCGAGGATGGAAGTGAGGAAGATTGTGAAGTACCTGGAGAACTTGCCAGACTGTTACTGCAGGAAGAAAGGACTATACAGCCACACGAGGAGTCAGTTGAGACTGTAAATCTGGGTACTGAAGTAGACAAGAAAGAAGTCAAAGTAGGAGCAGGCTTGGAAAACAGTGTCAAAAGAAGGTTGATTCAGATGTTACATGATTATGTAGAGATTTTTGCTTGGTCTTATGACGACATGCCAGGACTGGATACCGATATAGTAGTGCATCGACTGCCAACGAGGGAAGAATGTCGTCCTGTTAAGCAAAAGGTTCGTCGCATGCATCCTGAAATGTCTGAGAAAATCAAAGCCGAGGTGATGAAACAATTTGATGCAGGTTTTCTGGCTGTTACTTCTTATCCTCAATGGGTTGCTAATGTGGTACCAGTGCCAAAGAAGGATGGTAAGGTGCGAATGTGTGTAGATTACCGAGACCTGAATAAAGCGAGTCCCAAGGATGACTTTCCACTTCCGCACATTGATGTTCTGGTAGATAACACCGCTCAACACAAGGTATTCTCATTCATGGATGGATTCTCAGGTTACAACCAGATTAAGATGGCGCCTGAAGACATGGAGAAAACTACGTTTGTGACGCAATGGGGCACGTTCTGTTATAAAGTAATGCCATTTGGTTTGAAGAATGCAGGGGCCACGTACCAGCGTGCTATGGTGGTTTTGTTCCATGATATGATCCATCATGAAATAGAAGTATATGTGGATGACATGATAGCCAGATCTCATACTGAGGAGGAACATCTCGATCATTTGTACAAATTGTTTGAGAGGTTGAAGAAATACAAGCTAAGATTGAACCCGAACAAATGCACCTTTGGAGTAAGATCCGGTAAACTCCTGGGATTTATTGTCAGTGGTAAAGGGATTGAGGTTGACCCGGCTAAGGTGAGGGCTATTCAAGAAATGCCAGTTCCCCGTACAGATAAAGAGGTCAGAGGTTTCTTGGGACGGTTGAACTACATTGCCCGATTTATCTCCCATTTGACCGCTACTTGCAAACCCATCTTCAAATTACTGAGGAAAAATCAAGAGATGATATGGAATGATGAATGCCAAGAAGCTTTTGACAAAATCAAGAAATATCTCCAAGAACCTCCAATTCTGGTACCGCCCGTTGAAGGAAGACCTCTAATCATGTATTTGACCGTGTTAGAAAATTCAATGGGGTGTGTATTGGGGCAACATGACGAGTCTGGTCGAAAGGAGCATGCCATATACTACCTTAGCAAAAAGTTTACCGACTGTGAAACAAGATACTCACTGCTCGAGAGAACTTGCTGTGCTTTGGCCTGGGCTGCTCGCCGACTAAGACAGTATATGTTGAATCATACCACTTTGTTGATTTCTAAGATGGATCCCATCAAATACATATTCGAGAAACCTGCCCTCTCCGGAAGAATAGCGAGATGGCAGATGATCTTAACAGAGTACGATATCCAGTATACTACCCAGAAAGCAATCAAAGGAAGCGTGCTAGCTGATCATTTGGCTCATCAAGCAGTGGACGATTACCAATCTATGAATTTTGAGTTTCCAGATGAGGATGTCATGCTTGTCACTGATTATGAAAAACCTAGACCGGATGAAGGACCCGAATGGGGATCCCGATGGACTATGGTTTTGATGGATCTTCTAACGCATTGGGCCATGGTATTGGTGTGGTAATCATTTCTCCCGAGGGTTACCATACGCCTTTCACTGCTAGACTATGTTTTCATTGTACCAATAATATGGCTGAGTATGAAGCATGTATTTTGGGACTCAAGGCTGCTATAGACCGGCGGGTCAAGTTTTTGAGTGTGTACGGAGACTCAGCATTAGTAATCAGTCAGATCAGAGGAGAATGGGACACTAAGCATCCGAATCTCATCCCTTACCGAGAACGGGTGATGACATTAATCCCATACTTTGAAGAGATTACATTCGAACATATCCCACGAGAAGAGAATCAGTTGGCAGACGCATTAGCTACCATGTCATCTATGTTCAGAGTCAGATGGGACCATGAAGCTCCCAGGATCACCATTGAGCGACTAGATGAACCGACATACTGTTATGAACTTAACACCGAGGGAGTACGGGAAAAACCTTGGTTCCACGAAGTAAAAAGATATTTAGAAGCTCAGGAATACCCTGAAGGGGCATCCATCAATGATAGAAAATTCCTGAGGAAGTTCTCCGCTAAGTTCTTTCTGAGTAATGGAGTATTATACAAACGTAACCACGATTCGACTTTGCTTCGCTGTGTGGATAAAAAGGAAGCAAAAAAGATTATGGAAGACATACATGATGGGATTTTTGGGACTCATTCTAGTGGGCATACGATGGCCAAGAAGATTCTGAGATCAGGGTATTATTGGTCTACCATGGAAGCTGATTGCCATCATCACTCCAGAACCTGTCACAAGTGCCAGATATATGCGGATAAAGTACATGTGCCTCCTGCTCCATTGAACGTGTTGACAGCACCTTGGCCCTTTGCAATGTGGGGCATTGATATGATTGGAGAGATTAAACCTACTGCTTCTAATGGGCATCGCTTCATCCTTGTCGCTATTGATTACTTTACAAAGTGGGTAGAGGCCGCCTCATTTGCTTCTGTCACCAAGAATGTGGTGGCACGATTCATCAGGAATAATCTCATTTGTCGGTATGGCATCCCTGAAAGAATTATCACTGACAATGGTACTAATTTGAACAATAAGATGATTACTGAACTCTGCACGCAGTTCAAAATAAAACACCATAACTCTTCTCCGTACCGGCCAAAGATGAATGGCGCCGTAGAAGCTGCTAATAAGAATATCAAGAAGATCATACAAAAGATGACGGTGACGTACAAAGACTGGCATGAGATGTTACCGTTTGCTCTTCACGGTTATCGCACTTCAGTACGCACTTCGACAGGAGCAACTCCTTTCTCTTTAGTCTACGGAATGGAAGCCGTTTTACCAGTGGAAGTTCAGATTCCCTCTCTACGAATCATGAAAGAGGCGGGCTTAGATGAAGATGAATGGATTCAGACTCGACTCGACCAGATAAACTTGATCGATGAGAAGAGACTTGCGGCTGTGTGTCATGGACAGATATATCAGAAGCGCATGACCCAGGCATTTAACAAAAGAGTCAAGAGACAGGTGTATCAAGTTGGTGACTTGGTGGTCAAGCGGATCATTCTACCACAAGGTGATCCCAGAGGCAAGTGGACTCCCACATACGAAGGGCCATTTGTGGTTAAGAAAGTATTCTCTGGTGGAGCCATGATACTAGCCACAATGGACGGCGAAGACTTCCCACATCCCGTGAACGCAGACATAGTCAAAAAATACTACGCATAAAAGAGACCTGCTAGGTCGACGTACCTAGGCAAAAGTAAGGGCATCCCGGCGAACCAAAAAGGTTCGGGCAAAAATTAGGGATAAACATAAAAAAAATGTGCACCCGGCAAGTCGAAAACCTGAAAAGGCGGCTTGGGCAAAAAGGGGTATCCTGGTGGATTGAAAACCTGAAAAGGCGGTCCAGGCAAAAATTAGGGATTAAAGCGTATGACTATGTCCCGTTCTCAGACAGCTTCATCCAAGTTCAAAGGACTGAACAAGCTAATCACTTCTATCCGACAGCAGGAGATGAGAGGCTTGAAGACATAATGGCAGTAGTGGAATTAAAGTCAATAGGACGTTTTCGGCATAGCTTTCTCTTTGTTTTCTTGACAATTTCCTCTTACTAGGATTTTTGTCTCCTTGTACACAAATTGCCTGTTTATAGGCCCTCTTTCGAAATCAATATAATTTTAGTTTCAAAAAAAAAATGCTTTTGTTTTACTTTCTCTGTTTTGTTTGCATAAACGTCCATTGATTTAATTCGAATTAATATATGCATTTGGATATGATCGATGTTTACCAAAAATGCGTGCCTAAAATAGAAATAGCGATTACTACGAGGCTTCAGGATCGAGGAGAAGGTCTAATCATGCTTTCCAATGAATCCGTTGCTAATCCTATTCCCCAGCAAAGCCAGTCATTCCCAGAAGAGAGTGGCATTACTAGACAAATGGGTCATCTCTTCCACCCCCAGCCGGGCTTCTGTTGAACATTTCTACCATCAGACAGAAATCAAGCATCCCCGGCTACGAAAGGGTCATCGATACCAGTATCTCCCAACCAGAAGATTGAGATTTATTTTCCCTAGTAGAGTCCTCAGGAAGAACTTTTTAGATGCATAATTCATTCATTACATCATTTCACAACATACGCATGCATACATTGCTCGCATTTAGTTTCAGAAGCATAAAACATCTCATGCATCATGACATGGCATGAAGCTAACTTTATTTTTCAGGTTAATTATCCTCTTGATACAATCAAAACAAAGGTCCATTCAGACGGACATCCTTATCAATTACATTCAGGATTCAACTACATCTTTCAGATATACTCCATGTCAACATTCATTCTGACATCCTCCTAACGATGGCATCTATAAGCCCATCCCAGACATTTATTGCAAATATAACATATACAAATACTATCAGATATAGCCTAGCGTACGGTTCATTCTGATTCATCTCAACATATGACTCCTTCAACTCAGATACGATCTAGCGTACGGTCCATTCTGACCTTCAATAGCTCAGTGACAGTCTAATGTACGACCAAGTTAGACCTTCAAGTCCTCAGATTCTGCTCAGTGACAGTCTAATGTACGACCAAGTTAGACCTTCAAGTCCTCAAATTCGGCTCAAATACAGTCTAATGTACGACCAAGTTAGACCAGATGCGGCTCAAATACAGTCTAATGTACGACCAAGTTAGACCGGATGCTGCTCAAATACAGTCTAATGTACGACCAAGTTAGACCTTCAAACGCGGCTCAAATACAGTCTAATGTACGACCAAGTTAGACCTTCATTCCGCTCAGATACAGTCTAATGTACGACCAAGTTAGACCTTCATCTCCTCAGATGCTACCTAGCGTACGGTACAGTATGAAGTGTAGTCTGGCATATGACTACCCCCTTCATTATCAGGTACAGCCTAACGGACGGCTCAGTCTACAACTCAGATACGATCTAGCATACGATCCATTCTGATCCTTCACCCCCAGTAACGATACAGCCTAACGGACGGCTCGTTCTGCAACTCAGATACGATCTAGCGTACGATCCATTCTGATCCTTTATCCCCAGCAGTGTATGACTCATTCAGATTCTTATCTCATTTTGATTCGGCACAACATATTACTCCCCTAACAAGTCCGACACGGTCTAGCGTACGACCCATTCGGATCTTCATTCCTCAGATACTACCTAGCAGACGGTACATCCTGAGGTGTAGTCCAGCGTACGACTACCTTTCGTCAGATACAGCCTAACAGACGGCCCATTCTGCAACTCAGATACGATCTAGCGTATGATCCATTCTGATCTGTTATCCCCAGCGGTGTATGACCCATTCTAAATCCCCAGGGAAGTCGACGGCCTAATGAATGACCACTATACGGTCTAGCGTATGACCCAGTGACACCCGTGACCTCAGATATCTTCTAACGTACGACGCACTCTGAAGCTCTCATCATCAAACTTCCTAGATGGCATCTTTAAGCCCATCTCCATCAAGACTAACTAATTGACAAGTGCAAATTTTTGGGGCGTTCTAAGTGTTCAATAATCTTCCACCTCCAGACCACGAATGGCGTACATACCATTCTGACTCTCTCGGTTCAAGAATATTGAACAGGGGCAGCTGTCATACCCCAAAATTTGCCCATTAATATTTCAAGACGTTTTTCAGGGCACTCCGACTCATTTTTATGACACTGATCTTAAAGGAACGAAGGCCCAGCTCACGGATGACCCAAACTGGCCTGTTCGCTACACGCTCGCCTAGTGATAACATGAAATTATATCATATTTTAGGACTTGATTCAATTAAATTTTATCATTATTTATTTCAGTTCACTTTATGTTGTTAGATATTACGCGGTATTTTCTTCCTATTTGTCTCAGGTGGCTTATTTGGAAGCACAAGTGAAAATGGAGGAAAAGAGGTGCAAAAAGGAGAGAAAGCGAACCAAATAGCAAAACCCAGCCCAAAGCGCAAGACACAAATGCTGTGCTTGTGACGGACGTCACAGAGGGCGTGACGAGCGTCACGCAAAACAGCCTTGTGACGGACGTCACACATGGTGTGACGAGCGTCACACCCCTCCCCTACTTTTTGGGCGCAAGTAACGCCTCAGAGACTTGAAGAGACGTTGAGGAGTGTTGGGCCCTATATCCACGCCATGAAATTAGCCACGTTGAAGACCTCTTGGCAGCAAGTAGTTACTTAATGGTACCAATATAAATAGCCACAAGAAAACCTAAAAGGAGGGGTTTTTCCACATTTTTGTTCCTTTGCCGTTTTCGCTTTTGCATATTTTCTTTTCCAGCAGCTTAGGCATTGTTTTTCCTACGAGTTCTACACTATTTCCCTTGCAATTTCCTATTTCCTTTTTAGCATTTAATTAATTCTTTTCGCACAATAGTTCCTACAACGGAAACTATTGTGTACCTTTTTACCGGATCTAACCTTACGTTAGGATCTAGTTTATTTCCTTCGTTTTAATTTGTTGTTTAGTTGAAGAGTCCAAGAACAAATCCTACCGGCTTGTGGCGGAGTGTTCAGGACTACTGTTTAACTTATTCCGAGTAACCCTAAAGGAAACCCCGAAGGAAAAGTCGGCGGCACCGCTCAATTCGATCCGATCGGCCAATTCAAGGTTGCAATTCAATTACAAACAGGTTTGCGTTACTATCGCCGCTTTATGTTCCGAATTCACGTGTGATACCATAATTGAATTCATAAATATATTTGAGGTTTTGCATGTGGACTTAAGTATGCCTGGATACCTTGAATTGTTGTAATGGATGCCGCTGTTTTTCGCTCTGTTTTGATCTTTGCCCATCTGATCTGTTTTATTATAACCATGCTTTGTTTACCTGATACTATTACTGCTTTGGTGCAACTCTTGATTGCACCCCATTTGGTATTCTGACCTGTTTGCGGAATTTTGTAAGGGCTCACATACTCCCGAAGAAGGTGGCTTGCTAGGTATTCCACTTTATTTGAGGGATACCCTTATGGAGATGGATTCCGAACTAATTAATTTTAATGGGGAGATTCATCCTAATTGCCTAATTAATTTTAATGTGGAAATTCATCTTAAATACTTAATTGTAAAACATGGCCTTTGAACATGTGACCTTGGACCTCTCTTTTGCCCTACGGTATTACAGTACAACGGTCATGTCCCGCGAATGTAGGGATACACTTAGCAACGGCCCTTCGGTTAAATCATCATAAAATAAATCATGGTCCCTCGGATGTTGCCTTCGAAAATACGATTTTGTCCCTCGATGACCCTTCGGTGTAGCCTACGGTTAAATGATGATCGTCCCTCCGAATGCTAAGGTATCCCTACAACTGTTGCCTTCAATGACCTATCGATGGCCCTACGATGACCCTTTTACATCCAAAGGATAAAATTACTTACTTCTCAATAGTAAGGACAGTTTTACCCTCATAAGGATAGGAAATGCCCATAACGACCTCAGGAAGGTATAACTCTCAATTACTGGATCATAACCTAAAACATTTTCCACCCCTCACACTTTACACTTTACGAATCCTAGAAAATCACCACTTGGTATACATTCATACTAGAATCATTACCGGGTTATATTTTTCTAAACCATTTTTAAAATCAAACGAGATAAATACTTTGTATACATTCATACGAGAATCATTACAAAGTTAAACTCTCTTTTCAAAACATTTTAAACAATTCACCAACACTTTTCAGACAAAAATATAAGTGATCCAGCAATTAAGAGCCCATGGATAACCATGGATACAAAGGGTGCTAACACCTTCCCTTTGTATAATGTACCTCCCGAACCCAAAATCTATTGAGGTCTTTCCTGTTCTTTTCCACCTTTCCTTATTGGATAAAAGAAAAGTCGGTGGCGACTCTTGCTATCCGCGACATTGCGATATGACACCAAGTCTGTAATGCCATATCCATTCATCTCTGCTGGCTTCTGTTGCAAGACACTTATGCTCCATCACATTTAGTCCAATCTTGAAGGTTCTATTCTGAGACATTGGAGCCTTCAAGATCAACCTTCCATTTGAGTCGAGAACTCTCATCATCTTGTTTTTGATCGACACCTTGTAGTTCTTTTCAACTAACTGCCTTATGCTGAGCAAATTACTCTTCATGCCTGGTATGTACAACACATTTGAAATTACTGACCTCTTGCCATCTTTTCTCATAATCAGAACATCACCAACACCTTCAGCTGCTAGAGTGTTGTCATTTGCAAATTTCACCATGTTCTTCATTGAGGGCTTTATGTTGACAAACCAATCTTTTCTTTCAGACATGTGTGATGAGCATCCTGAGTCCAAGTACCACTGGTCCTTGAATCTCTTTTCTTCTCTTATTGTAACCATCAACAATGTCTCTTCTTCTTCATGTTTCGCCAGCTTTATATAAGTTTCTTGATTCTTCTGCTTTTCTGGACAATCACTAGAATAGTGACCATACCTTTGACAATTGTAACACTGAATGTGACTTTTGTATGGCTTTTGACCACCACCTCTTCCTCTACCTGCAACACCACCTCTTTGGTTGCCTTGGTTCCAGGGTTTTCTCTTATTCGACCAGTTTCCTTCTTGCTGATTTTGACCAGTCAAATTGTTGTAACCTCCTCTGCCTTTGTTGCCATTCACGCTACCTTTGCCTTTTCTTTCTTTTGTTGATTGAGCCTGCAAAGCCATATCACTTTTCGACTTTCCTGCAGCTCTTTCAGCCATTCTTTGTTCATGAGATTCAAGCGTCCCTTGAAGCTCTTCGTTTGTCAGTTTTGACAGATCTTTCGACTCTTATATGGCTACTACAACGTGGTCGAACTTTGGAGCCAACGACCTCAAGATCTTTCCAACAATAGATCTTGATGTCAAGACTTCTACACATACCTTGATTTGATTCACCAGTTTCGTAACCTTGGTGAAGAAATCAGTTATGCTCTCATTGTCTTCCATCTGAAGCAATTCATACGTTCTTTTGTGAGTTTGTAACTTCACCTCTTTCACCTTCTCCGCACCTCCAAACGATTTCTTCAGAATTTCCCATGCTTCTTTCGCTGACTCTGCATCATTAACCTTTTCAAAGTTATCTATATCAACACATTGATGGATTATAAAGAGAGCTTTATAATCTTTCTTCTTCAATTCTTTATGTGCAGCATTTTCTTGATCCGCCGCGGCTTCTGCAAGCATTGCTACTCATTCCTTCACAAGATCCCAAAGATCTTGATAACAGAACACAACCTTTATCTGCTTGCACCAATTCTCATAATTGTTGTTCTTAAGAATCGAAAGATTTGTTGGAAAATGCCTGTTTGGATGATTCGTTGCCATGATGATTTTCTTCCCATAAATCGATTGAACCGAAGCTCTTGATACCAGATGTTGGAAATCCCCCAAAACCTATGGAGAATTTCAATCAATCTTGATGAACAAGATTGTTATTACCCATACAACAGCAATGAAAAGAGAAGAACAATGGAGAAAGAGAGAGTGTATAGAACGATGAAGGAGAAGAGTAATATAATTCTACAGAGTTTCTCTCTGCCCATAAACTGTGGAAAACTTCTTATTCACTTTGCAACTGCAAAATACTATAAATACAATGTTATGAATGCTCTATTCACCTCTATTACAAAATAAGGGTTACTCCATCTATTTATAGATTTAGGCTAACTTGGACCTCATGCCAAAGCCCAAAACTATAAAAGCCCAAAATTATAAAAGTCCAAAATAGCTAACACTACTCAACACACTAGGTGATTCGACACTTCCTTACTTCTGTCGAGCAACCTGCTTCGACACAAGAAATTACAATTCAACAAATAAGAGCATCTGAAAAGAGGCTCACCTCAATGCAGTTGAAAGCATTAATATCGCCGAACATGCTCGACGCATGATAATTATAACTACTATTTCAAGTTATATTTTAATTTACTATATATTTTTAATTAAAGTTAATTTTATTAATTATACTAAGTATTGGGAGACCTCAACGAATGAATGAGTTGGTTGCAAAGACTCGTTCCAAAAAATTGGGAGATTTTGTTGACGAACATACCAAAAGAGCTTTGGTAAGTTGTTTATATTTTATTATTTTATTTAAATTAATACCTATATATGAATAAATTGTTTAAATTGAATTAATATTTAATGACAAATTTATGGTGTGATTTTCATGTGACAACTAATTTAATTTTGCTTGTGGCTTGAAAATCACATGACTATATTTTATTGTTTTATTTAATTTAATTCTTGTATATAACTAAATTGTTAAAACTATATTTAATTAATTTTTTATGCGTATTGTTCGCAAAAAATTTAGTTCAAAATCCTCAATGTATTCCGATAGGTTCAAATCCGATTGATGAACGTGTGAATCTTTATATTTAGAGTTTAGTAAACGACGAGGGAGGATCTAACAAATGTTTTTTTGGTGTTGGATCTTTGGCAGACAACTACAGAATAAGGGATATAACTTTATTTGAAAGAGTTGCAGATGGAAAAGAACATCACGTCCACCACAATTTGACACTCGAAATGATGGAAACAATGTGGAAGTTGGCGCTAACTGAGGCGAGACGCGAGTCGACAGAATGTGAGGCGACAATAAATGCCCAAATGAAGACAATGCAAAAGAAACAATTTGAGACCGAGGAGCAAATACGACAATTGCTCTCACAAAGGAACCAAATAAATAATTTAATGAGTGATGATGTGGATGATGATGATATGGATGATCACGAGTATGATGATGTTGATTAATTTTTTTTATTGTTATTTCACTTTTAAATATTAATTTTTGTAAAATATTTCTAATTATTTTAAATTTAATCATCTTTAATTGAAATTCATATTTTCTAATTATTATTTGAAAATATTCATATTTTTAATTGTAAAAAAATTTATTTTTGTAATTATTATTTATTAAGTTTTATATTTTTATTATTATACTGCGCAGTAGAACTTCGTGACGTGAAAATCACGTATAAAGTTGTGACATAATTTCAACGTGACAAAAAAATTGTCATGAATGCTCATGCCACATGATTGTTCCACGTCACTAATGCATGTTTATAAAATGATTTTCACTTAGTATTTTTTATAGTGAAAATAATATGATACATTTTATGATTTAATTATTATATTTTATTCTCATCAAATATTAAATTAAAATATAATAAATAGAGTGAGGATCAATTTACTCCATTTTTTTATTTACCTTTAAAATGTATATAATCTAATGGTTAATTATTATTTTTATTTAATTAAACATTAAATTAAATTAAATTTAAAAGTTATAATTTTGAGTAAGTTAAAAAAATTCTCTTTTGAAATAAATTGATTCCCACTCTAAAAAATACAATTTATAATTATATTACATAATATTTTTTTTGCAGAGGATAACAAAATAAATAAACAAAATATATATACAAAGAATCTCTACTTTATTGTATTTTTGCATATATACATAGAATCCAATGTTTTATGTGAAATAAATATATCCTCTATATACTTAAAACATCTATTTTTGACCAAATGTTTGACCAAATGTTTATCATAGAAATTGTTAGTTTTTGACCATTAACAAAAATTAACATTTTAAGTCTTTAATTAGCCAAACTATATTATTATTATTATTATTACTATTATTATTATTATTATTATTAGTGATGAAGTAATTTGATTTCTATAATCTAACCTTAACTACTTCACTAATTTACAACTAAATTAAACATAAATCTATTAACATAGTAAATTTACAGGACTAGTGTAGTAATTTTGTAAGAACACAGCTAAGACTACGTTGGCAAACATCATTATCATGATGATCACATTTTTGGTGTATGTATCTCTTTTCTTCTCCACAATCTTTCATTACCTTTGATTCTCTTGCATGCCTAACACGCGTCTCCACCTCTTCTTCTTCTTCTTCTCTGTCTCTTCTTCCATTGCATTTTCATTTTCACTTCCTCAACCAAACAAACAACAAAATCTATCTTTTACTACCTTAACTTTAACTATGTACTTTTTGGTCAAAACACTTTAACTGTTTGTTTACACTCATGTTTCCTTATATTACACTGTCTTCCACTTTTCTTATTATTTTATTTTTTTCTGACAAGGAAATATTAGAGAGAGAAAAATAAATAATCAAATAATTAATTCTTGTCCTTCTTTTTATGTAAAAGATAAAAAAAAATCATATACCCTTTTTGTTATTGTTGTTGTTGTGTTTTCTTCTTATTTACAAACCTCCTTTATTGATGATGGTCTTGGTCAGTTTCTCCTTTTTCTCTTCTGCAAACAACTGCACCAACTAAACCTTCTTTTTCAACTTTCGTTTTTCTTCCAATCCTTAAGGAAAAAGCTGAAACTCAAACTAAAAAGTCAGTTATGTCAGGTTTGTATAATCAGAATTTTTCTCATGCTAGAGCTGCTTCTCCTCAGATTAGAACCAACTCAGAAGTTGACAGGTACTGTAAAGTTTTTATCCTTTTTACTTTGAGATCAATTTTCATGATTAGATTCAAAAGGGTTTGTGTTTTTTTTTTTTGGGATTTTTGATTTGGTTTTAGTAAATTTATGTGCTTTTGATTCAGAATTGAAAAGTTTTTTTTTTTTTTTTGCAGTCAGTATCTATCAGAGTTGCTGGCAGAACATCAGAAGCTTGGACCTTTTCTGCAAGTGCTTCCTATATGCAGCCGTCTTTTGAATCAAGGTCTGTTCATGTTTTTGGATCTATGTTTTTTGTAGATTTTTTTCTCTTTCAAATTGTTGTCTGTGATAGCATGTTTCATGTCTGTGCTTGGATCATGTCAATGGTTCATATAGTGTTGATCATGCTTTGATTGCTTTCTCTACCATTTATCATTGTTGTGGCACTATTACCTTCACACTTCATTTGTTTTTGATGTATTCTTAGGTGTGGAATGAATATAAAATTAATTGAAAAAATCATCCCCTTTTTGATGTTATCTTAAGTTAACATTGGATGAAATGTACCTTCATAGTCTTAAGTCCGGTGCACTGTTTTTCCGAGGAATTGTCTGCTTTGGGTCTTATGTAAGTCCTTACCGTGGGATGTGAGGTTTTCTGAATTTTCGAGTCTTGTTTAATCCAAACCTTCTCTCACTTAAAGATGATCGTGTTCATACAAAGAATGAACTTGAATTTTTTAAATTTCCAGCACTCATGATTTCGGTCCGATCAATGTCGGCCGTGGGGATCAGATGGTTCAGATAATAAGTTGTATTTTAGATCCTTTGATGAAGTTAAAATACAAGTCGTTCGATCTCCGTCTAATGGCTGACATCCACTGACTGCAGTGACTCTAACTCTAATCTCTCTTGACATGATCTGTCATTCGATTTCTCTTTGTTGCTCTATTTTTGTATAACTTTTCAATTGTATGAATTGGTTTATGATTACAATATTACATCTGCTGCAGAAATATTGAGAGTTTCTGGAAAGTTGTCCAACCAAGGTTTTGGTGACTTTGATAGACTGCAGCATAGAAGTCCTAGTCCCATGGCGTCTTCAAACCACATGTCTAATGTCTCTGCGACAGGAATTGGTGCATGGAATAGTCTTCAGCAGGAGGTGACTGCTTTTAAATTATTAATTAATTCTTGCATCATAAATTTGATATGCTCAAATTTTTGTTATTTTTGTATGTTTAGATGCACATTTTTGTTTTTAAAATTTCGTCATCCATCTAAACGGTGAATTGCGACGTGAATATTCAACTTGTGATGTATAGTACTTATTGCGTGTATTCAGCTTCCACAACAGCCAAGCCTTATTCCCACCGAGTATCTAATAGATGAATTGTTGCGTGTGGTTTAACTTAAGGAGGATACAACAATGGGATGAACTGAGATTGGGATATGTTTCGAAAGGGACAAGTGAAAAACCATTAATAAAGAGAGAATCTGAGGTGGAAAAAGCTGGCCTTGTGAACAACCAATGGGAAGAAAACCGACATGGAGATAATGACAATGTTACAGCTTACGCCAGCGTTCCTTTAGGTAACTTGGTAGAAGAATGGCGACAAGACAAGTCACGATAATATCACTCTGATACCATGTTGAAGTTTTATGGTTGCTCATTTCACATACTCTAACATTTACATTTGTTTGAATTAGTGGACAATCATGAAATTCAACGAACAATAAGAGGAAAAATATCATTGTTAAAGTTTAGACCTGTGAGTTTACTACGAATTATAAATATCACAATAAAGCCAAATATTCGCTCGACACAAGCCTGTGTGTAAATATGCGAGTATTAGATATAAAACTATTTATGTGCATTTCCTTGACAGCTTTAGCTTCTAGGATAGTTGGTTCATGACAGATAGATATACTCTCTAAAAGAGACCAAGAGAAGGCCAAAGAAATTATTTCAGTTAGGTAAAGCTCTTGCTACACAGCTGTAGGCACCAAATAGCAGTAAAGACAGCTCATTGCCAGACACCCTTTCCCTCCTTAAATCTCCCAATCCTCTAAAGTAGTACTAAAATAGAAAATCCTCCAAACTCTTGGACAAACCCAACACCCTTTCCCTCCTTAACAGGGCCGTCTTTGAGGGTGTGCAAGGTGGAATACATCAAAGAACCTCAAATTTTTCATGGTTAAGTTGTGACTAAATAGGGCGTAATAATAGATTTGTCATGGTTGTTAAACCATGACTAAATAGGACCTCTGGTTGTTTTGTCGGGGTTGAATCGTAGCTAACCAACACAGGGCCTCCAAAAACTTAAGACGGTCCTCCAAAAACTTAAGGCTCTTTAAGTCTTTCAATCCTCTTGAGTAGTAAAAAAATAGGAATCCTCCAAACTCTTGGTAGTAGTGTGTAACACAATCTTTAGGAAATATACAGCTTTGTTCGGCTTGCATTCCTGCTGAAAACAATTAGTATTAATCCTATTATGTGCAGAAGTTCTATA
Source organism: Lathyrus oleraceus (assembly GCF_024323335.1). Classification (NCBI taxonomy): domain Eukaryota; kingdom Viridiplantae; phylum Streptophyta; class Magnoliopsida; order Fabales; family Fabaceae; genus Lathyrus; species Lathyrus oleraceus. The sequence continues at coordinate 304,104,546 of NC_066581.1, forward strand.
AAGGATTTCACCTTTATTTGGGACATAGATTCTCATAGGGATGGCAAGTGGCAACAACCATTCTGTCTACATTTAGCGATTGGGCGAGGAATTTTGGAGTAAGGTTTACAACTGAAGACTCTAGAGGGGTCTAATTAATATCACATTATATCTGCATGTGTGTGCGCGATATATATTCAACTATTATGATTGAATTTTATGTAATATTTATATTTTGTTGGTTTCCGAGATTGAGAATGGTGGTTGCTTGTTGATTTTTATTTTTATTTTAACAGAAGGCCTCATTATTTTTTCTTGTCATTTACGATAGCTACTTTCAACTTATATTCATTAACATTACTTTGTTGGAAAAAACAGAGATTAATTAGACCCCCTGGAACGAATATGGACTGGCAAAGCGCACCTGCAAGTCCTAGTTCGTTCACCGTGAAGAGAATATTGCGCTTGGAAATTCCAGTAGATACATTCCCCAATGTAAGCTTTTATACCGATGCCAGTTATAGAAAATCAAATTTTATTTCTTGTTTTTTTGAACTGAAAGCTCTATTATCAACTATAAGTAATAGAAATATGTTGCTTCTTATTGCATTAGTTTAATTTTGTTGGAAGACTTCTGGGACCACGAGGCAATTCTTTGAAACGGGTAGAAGCTACTACTGGTTGCCGCGTGTATATTAGAGGAAAAGGATCGATTAAAGATCCCGACAAGGTATGAAGACAAACATAACTTTCCATATTTCGTGATTGATTTGCATACTCAATTATACTTGTTATATATCAACTGAGAGTATTATAAATTTATCAATCTTTAGGAAGAAAAGTTACGAGGAAGACCTGGCTATGAGCATCTCAATGAACCTCTACACATATTGATTGAAGCTGATTTACCTGCTAATGTTGTTGACTTAAGGCTCAGGCAGGCTCAGGAAATCATAGAAGAATTACTCAAACCTGTGGTATGATACGGCAAACTTTATATCTTTCTTGCTATGCACCGTAAACTAGCTTCTGTTCACGTTCGCTTTGTCTAACGATACCAGAATATATAGTTTTCTTAAATTTTGTCTTGGATGTGAATGTTTGATACACAGGATGAGTCAGAAGACTTTATTAAGAGGCAGCAGTTGCGCGAATTAGCTCTTCTGAATTCAAATTTCAGAGAAGAGAGTCCAGGACCAAGTGGCAGTGTGTCTCCATTCAATTCAAGTGGAATGAAACGTGCAAAACCGGGTCGCTGATATATGTCTTTGATGGTGTATATGAATGTTGTTGTGGTCCACCAGCTATTGATTGCTGATAATATCTTCCAGCACATGTCTCATTCAATGCAGAGCTATGAAAAGAAAGAATAGGCTAACAATTCTTGCTGGTTAGCATTCTGGTAGTTTTTTCCTACCTTTTCCTTGAACCGAAAGGCGATAAAGCTTGAATGAAGAATTTCTAAATGAGAAAATTTTATATAGTTGGGTATTGAAAATAGGTTTTGTTCAAATCAACCTTTTTTTACTTTCTTTCTTCCTTTTAAACTCAATACATTCATTGGATTTATTCTTGAGTCAGTTACTTTTGAGAAGTGTGGAATATATAATATTTATACATGTGATGGTGATGGTGAAGTTTTAGGCCTTAAGATGGTGAAGTGTTGTTGGCATGTGTCATGTGTCATGTGTCAAAGTGTCATGGTATTTTATATTTATGTAATTTATAGCATAGGCTGGATTCTTTTAGTTGTTTGTCACAAGAATTTGTATTCTCTTCAAAGAGATATGCACTTTAGTTGGAGTGAAGCATATCAGATGAAGACCTTACATGTACCAAAGGAAACAAAGTTGTATTTTGTTTGTATACAATGGTACTATAAATGTTCTACAAATTATTTTTGATTTTCTGTACATTTTTATAATTTAGTAAATTGAGAAAATCAATGATCGTATTACTAATGTTTTGCGACGAAACCAAAAATGTGAGATGGATCGATGTGATTGGACATCTGATGCGGTGTGCTGAACTGATGTAGAGGTGTGTCGGTGTACATGTAAGGTTAACACTCCAACGTTTATGTCAGGGCTCAGGGAGATAATGATAAATGGTGAGAAATGGAGATAGATTTGAATTACCAGTAAAATGATGCACTTTTTTCTTGATATAGCAAGGGTGGTTATAACTGCTTCGTGTGGAATGCATCATGTCATGTTGGGAACCGTTCAATTGGTTTAGACGGGGTGTGATGAGTTATGGACTCGGATTGGTTGTGTTCAAGAGAATGCAAGTTCTTATTTCTTTCTCATGGTCTTCCATTGCTATGCATGCCTCGAGATAAGTTGATGTTTAGGTCATGTGAAGGGTTGTGATGGAACACCACTAGTGTTGGGAACCACATAATATTATATGCATTTTCTGTGTCATATGTCTTTTCGCTAAGGTATTTTCTGTGTCATATGTCTTTTCGTTGAGGAACCCTTGATGTGTGCCCTCTCGCATGCCATCAACGGGGACCCTCTGACCTAGGATACTTGAGCATCTTAGATGACCTTTGAGGATATATGGACTATTGATAGTGCTATTCTTCTCTCATGTTATAAGAGACCGTGTTGTCCAGTGTTAGAAGAAGTACTGATAAAAGCTTTTTTGCGTACTTTCTCTACTCTTTCGTCGTTTGAAGTTCTAAAACGTTCTTCTTTTCCTTCATTTTGTTTATGATCACCATTAAAATTCTTAGACTCCTAGCTTTGCTTCGCATTCACTCCTATTGCAAATTTCTTTGATGTTTGCTCTTAATTTCATTGATCTAAAGGTAACATTCATTTCTTTTTCTTCCTCTTCCTTAGGTTGAGGTTTCTTATTCTCCTTTGCCCCTTCTTGTGTCTTATATGTAGGATTTCTTATTTTGGAAGTTGCACTCGCCACAAGTCGGAAAATGGAGAAGGATATCTTAATTGTTTGGGTGGACTCGAAGATTTTGGAGATTGCTTCTACTTTCGTTTATGAAGGTGGCCTTGATTGTGTCTTTGATGACATGAGACCTTCCTCTGACTGATGGGGTGTTTGAGGGGGTGTTGACTCAAGACAAAGATAAAGAGATATGTAGTGACAGGTGCGCCATCCCTCTTTATGAATGCTCATTTCTCCATCTTGGATTTCCACCTTCTATTCAATGATTTTGAGATTCACGTCTTGAATCATTTGATGATTGTTACCTTACAGTTGTACCATATGGTGCCTTCCATGTAATGATAAGTAAGATGTAGTTGCATTATTGATGTTGAGGATAGCGTTAGAAAAGTATCTTCCATTTTCTAAGAATTTTTCATCTTATACAAACAACGATCGCCTAATGCATTTAAAATTTTGACTTTTTCTTATAAAATTTTCAAAACATGTTAGATTTTGTTTTGAAAGACGAAGACTACATATTATAGAGTAAGTAATGGTTATGGTTAAGAGTATTTTTTGCTTTCGACTTTCTTGAATGAACAAGAGCATAATGCAAGCATACATTGTAAGACATTCATTATTAAAGAGCATAATGCAAGAGACATTCATTATAAGGCAACCTATTGAATTGTTATAGAGCTAAGTTTTAGAATCAAAATTCCAACATAAGTAAAATTATATTCCGATCATATAAAAAATACAACCTATTTGTCTATCTAGTATAAACAAAACGCTCATGAGGGAAATCTTTAATCATGGTGCAATGCAACAGCTCCAAGCAATCCTCACATGTAGGAATTATACCAACAAACAAGTTATTCAAAAAATGAAATTAAAATATCATATGACACTTTGACACATGAAACAAGCCAATAACACTTCACTTTTATCTATATTCCATTCTGCTTCTTCAACTACACTATGTTCCGTTATGTTCCATTAATCAAGATAGCCTAAATTTCATTTTCTCTTCTCTCTACTGCGAACAAATTATTCTTTCCATCTCAGTGCTGCGTTTTATTGTTTCTCCACTGTTGCTTCCATTTCACACCCTCCGCTACCACCACCACCACGAACGGCAACTACGACTTCTTCTTTCTCTCTCAGTTTCCCCATAAACTCCGTCCATCGCCACGACCGACGACGGAACGAGAAGGACCAGTGCTCGTCGACGTCGTCCACGCCGCTTCTGTTCTGGTATATTCTTTTTTCTTAGTTAATTGCACTTAGGAACTGTTTTTGTGAACTGGTTTTTGGCTTAGTATTTTTGTTGGTTTATTATGAAAGAGAATATCCGAGGCTGCTACATGGGGAGGGAGAATAAATCTGCTACGGAGGATACACAGTAGTTATGTGAGGATCAGATGAATCCAAAGGCTTCAAGTTTTTGTGGTCCATGTTGGTCACATTCTTCATCATCATGCTACCACCAATAGATGAACACCATGTTGATTTCCTAAACCCTACTATATAATATTCAATTGCCTAGGGTTTCACTCTCAACTCCTCATAACCTTCATTAATTTTGTAGGGTTTTTTCTTTTTCTTTTCCTTTCATTTTGAGGTTTTAGCTTGCTGTTCTCTCACTCTTTCCACCATCTAGGTTTAGGTAAACACTACACCCATCATGCTCCCTTTTTCAATTTTTTTTGTTTTTTTTTGTTTTTTTATGTGATTATGAATGAATAATGATTTCTTGCTTTGGTTATGATTCATGAATGCATGCATGATGTAGGATTTATTGGTTTCATTTCAAGTTTTTGACTTTGGTGTTTGCTTTGTCACAGATCAATGGCAACTATGGCTCTTCTGCGTTTTAATTCTCTCTCTAGTCACAGCCATGCAGTTGCATTTCCATCACCATTATCATCATATCCCCAGTTTCATAACCGTTCTATAAATGTTACCAACCCAACCCATTTGCCTCACAGATTGAAATTTAACTTTACCGGAGGGGTTGGCGGCGGTGGGGTTGGTCGGGGTGGTGGTGGTGGTGGAGATGGAAGTTGGGGAGGTGATGAGGGAAAATCAAATGACTCATCTTTTGGGATTTTGGGTTTGTTTCTGAATGGTTGGAGATCAAGGGTTGCTGCTGATCCACAGTTTCCTTTCAAGGTTCTGAGTGAAGAGTTGGTTGGTGTCACTTCTGCTGTTTTAGGTGACATGGCTACAAGGCCTAATTTTGGGTTGAATGAACTTGACTTTGTTTTTTCAACTCTTGTCGTTGGGGCTATTCTCAATTTTACACTCATGTATCTATTAGCACCAACATTAGGATCTGCTTCAGCCAAAGTGCCTGCAATTTTTGCATCTTGTCCTAAGAGTCACATGTTTGAACCTGGTGCCTATAGTTTGTTGGATAGGTTTGGAACCTTGGTATATAAAGGAGCCATTTTTGCTGTTGTTGGGCTTGGTGCTGGTCTTGTTGGAACTGCAATTTCAAATGGGTTGGTCAGTATGAGGAAGAAGATGGATCCCAGCTTTGAATCCCCAAATAAGCCTCCTCCGACATTGCTGAATGGTCTCACTTGGGCGGCTCATATGGGTTTCAGCAGCAACCTCAGGTACCAAACTCTGAATGGTGCTGAGTTCTTGTTGGAGAAAGTGCTTAATCCCTTGGTATTCAAGACCTTAGTTGTGGCTCTCAGGTGTGCGAACAATGTTCTTGGGGGAATGACTTTTGTGATGTTGGCAAGGTTGACAGGGTCGCAGAGTTCTGCTGAGAAGCCATCGCATCTGAAGGTTGGGTTAGGTGAGAAGGAGAAGGTGGAAAGGGAAGGGTTGTTGGAGAATAACAACCAAATAACATCATCAAAGTGATAGCATTACTCACTTTGGTTTTGTCTCTTGATTTGACCAAGGTTGTTGTAGAGGTGAGGGCTTTTTAGTTGAGTTTTTTTGTAGGTTTTCCTACTTACAAACTCTTGCAGCAACAAGTAAGTATGAAGGGTAGATTGAGATGGGAGATTTGGAACAAGTTTGTAGCAGGTGCTGCTGGTATGTTTTGCTGAAACAAACCACCTGAAACAATAACTGTCCCAAATTAATATGACCATGTTTTGGATTTTGGACTCCCACTACCTGGCCAAATGAAAATGTTTTGCCTATTATGTTGCTGTTTTTGTTTCTGATAAACCAGTAGGATTTAGTTGTTACTTTCTAGACCAAGTATCTATGTAAAAGTATCATACATCTTGTTTGGAGTATTGTCTAAATAAATGAGGTGTTATATAATTTTTAAGTATTTTTATTGATAAAGTTTTAGATTTTTAAGGATATTTGTTAGTATATTGGATAACTAGGTTGGCACATGTGGTTAAGGATTCAGAATTAAATGCATATTCCTTTGAAACGGTAGAAGATAGTACCGGTTGCCGCGGTCATATTAGAGGCAAAGGATTGATAAGAGATCCATACAAGGTAATGAATAAAAAACTTAAGTTTCCTGGTCCTATATTGCAAAATGCCTAAAAGATATGAATTATTTTGCAATTGATTTGTATACTTAATTTTATTTCTGATATCAACTGAGATTATTATTAATCTTTCAATCTTAAGGAAGAAAAATCGCAAGGAAGAACAGACTATGAGCATCTCAATGAACCCTCTACACATTTTGATTGAGGTTGAATAAACCTGCTAATATTACTGAAATAAGGCTAAGACAGGCTCAGGAAATCATAGAAGATCTGCTCAAACATAGAAGACAGGCTCAGGAAATCATATAAGAACTGCTCAAACACGTGGTGTGTTCGTTCACCCTATTATCTCTATCTTTGCAATGCATGGTGAACTCTTTTATGCTCTGCTTCACTTTGTCTTATTGGAAAACAAAAAGATGCAACTTATCTCTACTTTGACACGACAGAATATGCTGGTTTGTATCAGGGGTTGTAGCAGCAATACAAATATTGTCAATTCTTCCCTTTTACAACCATTGATTTCTGTGCACAACTCTTAGATTTTAGAGGAACAATTTATATGCTAGTAAAACTGTAATAGTCTGTTGAGCCTGAAGTTAAGGTGACCAAATATTACACCATTTCTTTGATGTAGCAGGGTATTTTTGCAAGTATCAACAATTGATGTGGATGCACTGCAATTACTATCTAGTTTATTAGGTAGTTGAACATATAGACAAGAATAGCAATTGGTAGATAATTGATTTATGTGTTGTACTACATAATAACCTACTCACAAAAGCTATTTCACACACCTTTTAGTAGATCTATAACACCGACACCACCGACGGTCCAGATTTTCTAACGGTCGCGTGGGAACTTTAGAGTAACTTTTGCTTGTTTTACTCCGGCTTTCGTCCCCTTGTTTCTACTCCGGCAATCCCTGACTTTCTACTCCAGCCTTCGTCTCCTTGTTGACGAAGTTGTGTTACAAACTAAGTTTCTATTATTAGTTTCCCTGCTGTTCATATTCTTCTTTCTTTATTCAATCAAAATGAAAAAATTGCAGTTTATAGTCCTCATAAATGAAATTGACACCAAAAATGAAAAATGAAACAAATGTATATTCAAAATTGGGACAAGGGAACATACAATATACAATGTGTATTTGATTAAGTATGTAATGATACTCAAATTTGCACATGTATCACTGGAAAAAAAATTCATCATTGAAATGCGATTGAATAAAATAGAGATAAGCGAAAATGCGATCGAATAAAACAGAGATAAGAGAAAAGAAACATGGATTAGTAAATTGAAAAAAAAGTTAGAGACATAACATCACAAATGGATTTTTTTTTCAGGATCAGTAAGGAAACTAGAGATCGCTAACTATAGAAAAGAAATTGGCAAAATATTTACATTTCCTTATCATAATATTGAATAGAGTTTTGATTTGAGAACAAATTTATGTAGAATAAATATTTTAATTTGAGAATAAAGTCTTTCAAAACTTTTGTCCAAAATAGTGAAAACCGAACCGAACCGATCAATTCAATCGGTTGGACCGAAAATCGAAGATGAATTCGGTTGGATGAATCTTTCAAAACCGTTAGTAAGTTAAAATCGAAAAAAACAGATTGAACCGTCCAAAACCATTCGAACCAAAGAACCGAAGTCAGTTTTGTAAAATTCCTCAGTTAAAAAAAAATCATCAAATTAACTATTTTTTAATTTTTAAAAAAAATTATGATATACAAATATCAAAACTTAACATACATTTCCTGAATTTTTTACCAAAATAACCCAATTTTTCAAGGAAATTCCCAAAATATTCTTGGTTTTAAAAAAATTCCCAAACTACCCCACTTTTAGGGGGTGGCGCCAATTCAATTGGCGACTCCTCTTAAAATTGAATGGAGGCGTCAATTGGATTGGCTATGGCACATGGGTGTGAATGATGCGTCGAGGAAATGTTGAAAAGGTTGTTGGGGTGTTTGGTAGAGATATGGTTGTTGGAGGTTTTTGTTTTGTGAGGTTTGGGCTTCTTGACTATGGTAGGAAGAGGGACAGTTGGTGTTGAATGATCGTTGTGTGTTCTGGCTAAGGCGACTTTGGTAGGGTGATATGTTGGGTGCGAAACTATGTTGGGTCTCAGGTTGATGGTCAATTTTTGTGTGGTGGTATGGGGTATACTCTTGGTATTGGGGTTGGGTGTATGGCATGTTTTGGTTGTATGTTTGTATGTTGGTTGAACGGAACGTTTGACAGACATGGGGTTGTGTGTATCCGGTCTGACAATGTTGTTGGGGGTTTGATGTTGAGGTGTCAGGTGTGTAAGCTTGTTGGCGTGGGTCGTAGATGTACATATCCTCATCGATGAACTGAAAACCAAATGATTTGTACCAAGCCATATAAGCACAACTTGGTTTTTCTTCATTTGGCATGACTGCGTCAGTTAAGACATGGTCATGGCGGTGCTTCCATTTGCGACACTCCGATCTTGCGAAGTTTTTCCATGGATTGAAGTTCCATTGGTCGTTAACTTTGCGCATATGCCATTCTCCTAGGCTTGCTGGGGGATCTGGGATATTTTGGGGCATACCGAACTGCAACTTCACATGATCACTATTGTGCATCTCCACAGTTGTGAATCGTATTATCGGTGTGCATGCAGTCCATACGAACGCGTCTTCATCGTTGACCTCATGGTCATGATCCAAATTAAGGTATGGAGGCCAAATGAACTGAAATGTGAAAGAAAATAGGATTATAATCTAGGTAGAAGAAGTTAACAAATTATAACAAAATAATGAGGTTATTATCCTTATGTCTGTCGGTCGAAGGTGATCCAACAGATTGCGATACTGAGTAATACAGTGTCTAGGACATCTGTTATAACTCATACCACGTGCAGACCATCTACACTAAAAAGGTAAAAATATTAGTTAGAGATAATAATCTTTAAAGAAGTAAGTAAATATATAGCAATTTAAACAACTTACTTTTGTGCATACGAGAATGTGAAATGGTTGTTGTTGACGGGTGCTAGGGACGATAGTCTTGACCAACCCCATGCTTGGAGCAAAACAACACATCTAGAAAATGTAGACGTGTCTTTGTGTGAGTTTTTGCACAAGGAGCTATAGAGATAGGCTAGACAAGCAGATCCCCAACTGTAACTTCCTATCTATCTACATGTCTAAGTAAAGGTAAATACATAATATGCATACTAGAACCACTACCTTCGGGAAATAAAAAAGAACCAATTAAAAGCATAATGTAACACCTAGTTTTTATTATTCGAGCATCTTCGGTAGAATGCTCATCTAAGTATAAACTATTATAGTATGACTTAAGGTGTGAAAGGAGTATACCTTGACCTCTTGAGTTATCATCTAACAAATCAGTCTCCAAGAGGTACATGCAAATTGAATTTGCATAGTTGGTTTTACCATTTATAGCATTACCTTCAATGGGCGGTTCCAAAAGCATGTAGACGTCTTCTAACGTCATGGTACACTCACCGGTTGGGAACCAGAATGTGTGTGTCTCGGGATGCCATCTTTCGCATAAAGCAAGAATGAATTTGTTATATACCGACCAAGACAAAATCTTGCTTATATGACCAAAACCGGCGAGTTCAACATAAGGTTGAATCATCGGGTCCATATGGACATATTTGTTATCTAAAGACCCATTAGTGAAGGTGAGTATAATTATATCCCATATCATAACAACATATAATTATACTCCATCTTACAAGAAATCCTGGATTGCAAGGACAAAGGCTGTTGAACAGGTATTCAGCAACTGGGAGGATTCATACAAAGAATTGCCACGGTTTTTATGGGCACTAAAAACATATGTCCCAGGAACTGTGGCGACTATGGAGACATTGCCAGCAATGATTCCAGACGGAACCTGTGCTACAGGTAATAGAATCTTTCACCGTCTCTTTTGGGCTTTTGACCCATGCATTAAAGGTTTCACATTCTGCAAACCTATTATTCAAATTGACGGCACTTGGTTATACGGAAAATACAAGGGTACTTTGCTTATGGCGGTTGCACAAGACGACAACAACAATGTCTTTCCCATTGCCTTTGCTCTGGTTGAAGGTGAAACGGCTGGTGGATGGGGTTTCTTTCTTCGACGTCTCAGAATGCATGTGGCTCCACAAGCCAATCTCTGTTTGATTTCTGATAGACATGCTGCCATTGAGAGTGCTTACAACAACCATGACAACGAATGCATGATCCTTCTTCTACCCATGTCTATTGCATTAGACATATTGCACAAAACTTCATACGTGCAATAAAAGATAAGAATCTTCACAAGAAGGTGGTGAATGCTGGGTATGCTCTAACTCAGCCGTCATTGCAATAGTATCGTGATGAAGTTAGACTGTCTAATGAAGACACAGGGAGATGGCTAAATAACATACCAGTAGAGCAGTGGACAAGGGCATTTGACAGAGGTTGTCGATGGGGCCACATGACAACAAACCTTGTGGAATGCATGAACGGGGTATTCAAAGGAATTAGAAATCTGCCAATAACCGCCTTGGTAAGATCAACCTATTATAGGTTGGCTTATATGTTCGCAACCAAAGGTGAAAGATGAAATGCAGTGTTAATGTCTGGGCAAGTATTCAGTGAGTGTTGCATGAAAGAGGATAACATCAAAGCTAGCACACACGCTGTAACAGTCTTTGACCGTCATAGGAAAAATTTCAGCGTCTAGGAAACAATGGACCAGAACGAGGGGATACCAAATTTAGCCTATGGTGTTAGACTAAACAGAAGTTGCTGCGACTGTGGAAAATTTCAGGCCTTCCGTATTCCTTGCTCCCATGTCATTGCAGCATGCACATATACTCGTCAAGACGCTTACAACCATTTATCTGATGTGTACAAGACCGTCACCGTCATGAATGTATATAATAAAAGCTTCTCGGTACTACCAATGAAGGAATACTGGCCTTCATATGAAGGTGATATAGTTTGGCACAACGACGAGATGCATAGAAAGAAAAAAGGAAGGTCAAACATCACACGTATCAGGACAAAAATGGATTCGACAGATAAAATGATAAGATTATGGAGTATCTGTCGTCAACCAGGACACAACAAGAACAATTGTTCCAATCTAGGAGCATCATCTGGGTCATAATCTTTTTGTAACATTGTATTTCTGTAACCTTCAATCATTATATATCATAAAGTTTTTGTTACAACGAGGTTTATAACAAACATCAGTACAAAATAAACTAACTGAAAACAGAAATATTTCTAACTGATTACAACAATCAAATTGATGTCATCTCGACCGAACATCATTTCCCTAGTATCCTTATCAGTCTTCATTCGCACCCAACCAAAGATACTGCCGAGTCTCTCAATACTTCTAATTTTTTCCCCTTATGGTATTTTCCCATCTAACCAACGAACCAACTCCCTATTTAGTTGCTCGAACGTAGTGATGTTCCAGAAGAGCATCAGCATCTGAGGTTTGTCTCTCGCATAAATAACCTTTCCGTATCAGCGACGAACACCAAACATGATTGCCAAATGATGAAATGAGATGTGGAACAATGACTCACACAACACATCTATTTATAACAAAAAAATTGCATTTTACACTAAGGTGCCAATCCAATTGGCGTCTCCTTTGTAAAAATACACATGGGCACCAATTGGATTGGCTAGGGCATGTGCCCTAGCCAATCTAATTGGCGCCTCCATTCATTTTTTAAGAGGAGTCGCCAATTGAATTGGCGCCTCCTCTTAAAAGTGGGGTAGTTTGGGATTTTTTTTGAAACCAGGGGTATTTTGGGAATTTCCTTGAAAAATTGGGTTATTTTTGTAAAAATTTCACATTCCCTAATGACAAAAAAAATTTCATGTTTTTTTACAACCATACAAACTTTTAAACTTTGTCACTCCATTATAGTTTTTCTTTCAACCACACTCCATCATCATCACGCAGTCTCTTTTAAACATATTCATGATATTCAACTTAATATTGATTTTCGTTCAAGTCAATATTATTTGTTGTTGTCAAGTAAGACTTGTTTGTCGTAGTTTAAAAAAAATTCCAACAAACCTAATGACTACTATTACTTTTTCAACAACAATTCTCATTTTACCTATAATATCCTTAACTATTTATTACATTCATTTTACTTTTTCTCTCTCTATAATAATTACTTAGGGGTAATTTTGACAAAATACAATTAAAACTACATTGAACTTTGTAAATGACACTTAAAAAGAAACAAAACCTTTTCAAAAAAGAGACACTTAAAAAGGAACGGAGGGAGTATCATTTAGAGAAACAACTAATATATATCTAATTTGTAAGAATGTCCCGGTAGTAAAGTGTCTTGTTTGTAATAAACATGTGTCTGGTTTAAATCTAGGTTAAAGCAAATTTTTTTTGTTGAATTTTGATTATTTTGGTGAAGAGCATATGCCACATCAATGTCTGGCGTATGTCAAGTGGTATTCTATTTTGAGTTTTACTAACGGAGCAAATGAAAAAGACTAACATGACGTTGTTTGAACAATTAAATGTCAACTTTGAATTTTTTAAAATTGAGGGACCAAAATGAATCTCAAGGTGAAATTAAAGGATAAAAAATGATATTTTGCCAATTATTTTTGAAGTTTAAGACGTCTTGGGACAAAAACAAGTTAGCAAAGGTTGAACTTGAAAAGGTAGTTGTGGTTGGAGGCCGCAAGGAGAGAACGGTCTTCGATAGTAGGTTGACCATGAGAGGGTCGGGGTTTTAACATGTCTTTTCCTTGTTTTTATATAAATTTTCTATTAATAATATATTTATGGCATGACATCATCTAATCTATCAAATTCGTCGTACAATCATAGATACGGGAAAGTTTCTCTAACGTTCATGGACGAACACTAGAGAATCCAAATCCTACCATCACACACACTTATATATTGTTTGACATATGTCAGTTTTCATTACTGACATATAAAAATATATTTAATTTATTATTATTTTTTAAAATTATTATCCATATAAATGATATAGTTTTTAACTTAATCTATCTAATAATTGTCACATTTTAAATAAAATCCATTCCTAACAATTCTTTTAAAAATGAAGAATTTTTAAAAGAGAAAGTTATATATTGTTGAACATTTTGGAAGATATCAACTCTTTTCTCCGTTTCTTTAACTCAATGCATCTATTGGATTTTTTTTTACAATGAAACATATAAATGTTCTGCAAAAAAAATTAGCATTTTATTTTTCCACCTTTTTAGTGTGACTCACATTTTTGAAAATCCGAAATTATCCTTAAAAATTTATAGAGACGCATCTTCAGATGCACCTTGAATCACCTCATCTTTAGTAAATCAAGTAGTGACTCTATTTTAAAAAAAAATTAGTCGGGAGACGCATCTCCAAAAACTTCAGTGATGAATTCGGAGATGCATCTCAGAAAACCCTAAACCCCATTTACTACACATTTTTTATTGAAATTGACGCAGTTGCCGGGGATTCTATCAATTTTAACCAATATTAGAGTCATATGAGTTGTATCCTCGCGTTATGGCCCTTGCGTACCCGGCGTTTCTGGCCTTTACGTAACCTAACATAAAAAACTCGATTTTTTAGAAAACCGACTCTAAATACGAGACACCACCCTAAAACCCCTAAATTCCTTATTTTTCTATTTTATTTGATTTATTTTCTATTTTCATATTTTTTGAAAAAATATAACTTTTTTTAGATTCTTAATTAGAATTTATTTGATTTTTAATTATATTTTCAGATTTTTATGATTTTATTTAATTTATTTTTCTATTTTTTAATTGTTTTTCTCAATAGAGACATTATTGGTATTTACATATTGGTTACATTATTGATACATGACTACTAGGTGTGCCTATCTAGATACACCTATACTATTTTTTTTAAAAAGAACAAAAGGGAACTTTACGGATATGCATATCCGAAAACATCATTTTCGTAAAAAAATATGGTGTATCCGGAGATGCATCTCCAAAATTAAGCATAATAAGGGTGAATCACTCGTTTGCGTTTAATTTTATAGAAAATGAGTGCGTGCGAAGATGCATCTCAGAATTCTATGAACATTTTTGAGTTTTCACCAAGGGCTTGTGAGAAAGTAAAAGGGTGGAAAAAATTTCCAACATTTTTTTGTCAGGATATAAATGGATATATGAGGGATGTCACTTTCACTTTTGTTTGTCAAAATGAGAGTGGTGTCCGACTATATTAATTTTTGCACATCCTTTGAAGCTAAAATATGAGGATATCTTGAAGGTGTTAAACCTGCTTTGGCATTAATTTAGGGGTTGTTCACACATTCTAGTGAAAAACTAAAACTACTCTTGAAATTCAAAAATGTACTTCTGGACGCACCTCATTCACACATAATTCATTAGTTATTGAGTTAGACCTTAATTTTATGTAAAAAAACAAAAACAAAAATGCATCTCCATATCACTTACAGAAATGCATCACCGAACGAGTTTTTAATCAAAACACGCGTCAAACTCTTTTCTTTCCTAATTTCTCTGTTACTCTCTCAAACTCTCAAACTCTCAAACTCTCAAACTCTCTCAAACTCTCAAAATCTCAAACTCTCTCAACTTAATTTTATGTTTCCACTCTCAAACTCTCAAAATCTCAAACTCTCTCAAACTCTCAAACTCTCAAAATCTCAAACTCTCTCAATTTCTCTGTTTGCCTTCATTTTCATTGTATTTCATCTAGAATTGATATTTTTTACTATGTAATGCTTGCGTGGTTTAATTATATGCATTATGGCTGATAATCAAGAAAGATTAAGGTTCAGAAGAGTGTAACAACATGCATCAGTTCGTAGGGAAAAGTCCATTTTTCGCAATGACCAGTCGGTCCTAGTAAATTTGATGCAGAGGCATCAACTTCTGGGGTTTATGCATTACTGGACATGTAATTTAGGATACAGGGGGGGGGGGGGGGATTGTGTGTTTAAAAAATACTTGGATTTGAAAAACTTTGAGAATTAAAATCAGAGTTTGAAAATATTTTTAGAAAAGTTCTAGAGTTATGTAGTGGAAAATAAATTTGCAGAATATAAAATTTGGAAAGAAAATAGTTTAAGGGAAGAGAGAGAACACCAAGAGTTATACATATTCAGTCAAGCGCGACTTAATCTTGTCCCCACGAATTGATTTTGAGATTATCCAATAAACTTAAGAGCTTTTAGTAGGTTGAACTCTCGAACTTCTTCTATAAGGAAAAATAAAGTTTGTGGCCAACTTCCAACCAAACAGCAAACACGGAAGAGAAGCGACGAGTCTTCCTTTTAAATGATGGATCGAAGCGGTTAGTTTCCCTTCCACAAGAATCTTAAAGCGGTTAGTCTTAAAGCTTCAAACAAACCTTGGGAGTTTTTAACACTGGGATGAGCTCGCAAACCTAAACTTGGTTTTATTTCGGGCTAACTAATAGTCTGTGAGATTTTACCACCAGACTGATCTCGAATTGAAACAAGTTTTTATCGTGGGTTGAGCTTTAAGTGAAACTTGGTTTTATTGCAAGATAACCGAGAACCTATGAGATTTTATCACAGGATCATCTCTAACCTTGAAAGCTTTTGAACATGCCTGAACTTTCAAACCTAAACGAAGGCTTGATCGTACTATCTAAGACATGATCCCTTAACTGCTTAATTGCTTTATGTTTGACTTTAGGTATTATCACTATCTAAGACATGATCATATTTAATAGTTATCATCATCAAAAGCATATTCTATGACATGTAAAACAAAGTTACACATTCTCCCCCTTTTTGTTGATTACAAAACATCTCTTAAGGAGGTGGTAAAAGAAATAAAAATAATTATTTTGATTATTTAAATTCCCCCTCAATTAAATAGAGAGTATACTCTACTCTCCTGAGAGTATACTTCTCCCCTTTTATCGATATCAAAAAGGTGGGAAAAGATGCATTTCGATAAATTTAAGTATGCAAACATAAGCAATTAAACATTTAGGAAAGGGAAATACATTTTTTATTCATTAATAGAAATTACTAGGAATTTAAAGTACAAGAATGGAAATTGAAGAATTGAAATAGTACGAAAAATATATATTAATAAACTAAACATTTAAAAACACATAAGTGAGATCATTGAATTCCATAAGCATCATTACTCCTTGCCATGAATTTCTTCATGTCCTCAACTAAACTTTGACAAATTTTCGACACCTTGTGTATCTTGGTGTCTTCTTCCTCTTCTTCTCCTCATTCTGAGTCTTCATGTATTTCTCCATGCTTGACAAGAACATTAATTTCCCTAAGAGCAGTATAGGTGACCCTATGGTTGGTTGAGTCACATTTTTCATCCATGGTATCAATGTTGAAGGTATATATGAGTCGTGTGATAATTAGTCCATAGGGGAACCATGCTAATGAGATCTCTTTGCACTTGATCATGTGGTTAAAAGTTCTACCTACCCAATTAGTTGGAATTTCTTGGATCAAGAGTCATAAGGGTACTACATATTTTCTAATGACATAACTATGGTTTATGTTCCTTGGAAATAGGATCCTAGTCAAAAGCTAGTGAAGGATCCTAACCTTTGTTTTCAAGTGGCTGAACTTGAAAGAGACTTTCTTCTTTCTTATAGGGTTGATGACAATGGTATTAATAGTTATGGAGTGTTTTAAGTTTCTAAGATCTAGGGTTCTATCAAGGGTGAATGATGTTCCTAGAGTAAGCAACTCAAAGATTCTCCTAAAGTGGTCTTTGTGAAGGTCAATTTCCACTCCCCTTGTATATGTTCTCAACGAGTTTCTTATAAGTCTCAAGTTTAGGTAGAATTCTCTTACTAAACTTATGAAGGAATTATCCGGTATTTGGGTGACAAATATTTGAGGGAAGCTTATAAATTTGGTGATAAGGGTTGATGAGGCCATGGTGATGCTTACGACAAAAGAACTCACACAAGAAAGAAACTAGAAGGGGGGAATTTTGAGATGCAAGAAATAATGAGAGAGTATACCTATTTATAGTGCGTGTTATGATGATTTTGATAGTGTATCTATGGAAAGTAATTAATGGAGATTAAGATGATTGAAAATCAAGGAGAAATAATTTCAAATTGGGACTGCTAATCAATTGCTTAATGGCCCTAATCGATTGGTTAATCAAATCTTCTAGGATTTTGAGAGATCTTTATTTATTATGAGATTTGATTGACTTGGAATGCAAGTTTGGCTTGGATTTGATATGAAAATACCCGCGTCGATCCTCTCCGATTGATTGCCATGATGTGCCAATCAATTAGGAATTCATTGTTTAGTATTTTTGGTGAACTTTGGGCCTTGTGCTGGATTTCTTTGCTTTTTTGCACCTCTATTCAGCCTTATTGTACATCCTTTCTATAAAACACTTAAAAACTCATATTTTTTATTAGTGGAAATATTTTATTGAGATGAGCAAAATTAAAACCACTATTTTAAAGGATTAATAATTTTTTTTGATCATTTTAACCTTAAAATAGTGTAATATCCTTCATATCAAAAGGATTTGATGAAACCATCCCTTAAAGGGAGCACCAATCATATTATGGCATTTTCTTCTCTACACATTGTTGGATGCAAGAGTTGGTAAAAATTGCGAGATGAACCAATCAATTACAGACATATTCACTCAACTGATCACTAAGGATCATACACCTTGAGATGTTCTCACAGACATTTTCTTTGACCAATATGATTGATATTTGCCATCATCTTACATTCTTGGACTAGACTCTTCAAACAAAAAATTGTATACTTAGAAGTATATTCTTGTTTTGCATAACTCCATTGATAATCGTTAGAACTTCGAGCTACAAACAATACCTGGAAAACACTAAGGTTTTACCTTTGGTACCTACATCTTCTTGGGAACAGGTGCATTAGCTTAAGAATATCCAAGGTTGTTACCTTTAGATATTTTCAATTTGTCAAAAGAAAAAAACTTTAGATGCTCAATTCTTTTATAATGTGATTTGTAAACTGGACGATTATTTTTCTTGTGATCTATACCTTTACTAGGTTTTCTATCATTTTTAAATCCTAGTTCATTTTTGTTTAAGGAAAGTCTTTGACTTGATAAGATTAAGACAAGCTTTTCTTTCCCCTGGGTAAACTTTCATAACGTTTCATGTAAGTCATCGACTTCCTTTTTCAGGGAGACACAAGTCTCACATGATTATCTTGAATTTCTAAGTTTAGTTATCTCTATTTTGAAGGATTTATTTATATCCTCAAGATATCTTAAATAATCTTTAAGAACTAAGTTTCGTTCTCTCAGTTTATCATTTTCTTCCACTTACTGACCACTCATTCTAAATAGTTGTTCCTAAGATGATTTAGTTACCAAAACAATATCTACTTTGTAGGATGCCTTTAAGCCAACTTCATCTTCTTTGTTGGAAGAAGGTTCTTTTATGTTTCTCCCCGAGGTTGATGTTTCTCCTACTTTTCTTCTTTCAAAGATTTCACTTGAAGATACTTCTTCTTCAGAGTTTCTCGAACATAAGGTTCCTTCATTTGATGTTGAATCTTCTGAATATTGTTCAACTACAAAGTATGTTCTTTCTAAGGATTCCACCAAAGTTGTCTTATAGGAGTATGATGAAGTTAGTGATTCTTCATTTTTTTTCTTCATCTTTGACAAATTGAACTAATTCTTTCAATTTCTCTATGATATCCTCTTTTCTTGATTTTTCTTGAAACTTGTGAAGGATATCATATTTTGATTTAAGGATTGAATTAGACTTCCAAATCTTAATTCTTTGGCATTGGTTAGTGACAAACATTCCAATATAATTTATAACATTTCTAAACTTTGAGAAACAACTAAAAGTGGCATCTTCGTCTCTTCGCCTCGTATGTTCATCTCCTCTTGCTTGATACTTGGAGGAACTCTATATATCATCTCAAGAGTATCTCACATTTCCTTGACGGTTTTGCAACGATGAACATAAAAAAACGTACTATCATCTAGAGACATTGTTATAAACTCTTAGTTTTGAAATCTACCTCAAACTTTATCTTTTCCTCTTCGGTCTAAAGAGATTCAGGTTTATCTACTTTTCCATTTACTTGACAAGTAAGGATAAACAGGCCATTAGTTATAGTTTCCCATGATTTATGATTTATACTTTGAATAAAAATTCTAAACCTAGATTTCCATATATAAAATCTACTATTATTAAAAGGTGATGGTGTGTTTAGAAAGGAACTCTTGTTGGAAGTAATCTTCTTTCTGATACAATCAGTCCTTAAATAGGAGATAAGCTAAAATACCACTTGTTGGACATGTGACTTCACAGACAAAAGGGGGTGTAAATTGTGTGTTTCAGAAAGACCTGGATTTAAATTAATTTTAGAATTAAAATCAGATTTTGAAAATATTTTTAGAAAAGTTCTAGAGTTATGCAGCAAAAATAAATTTGCAGAAGATAAACTACGAAAATAAAAGAGTTTAAGGGAAGAGAGAGAAGACCAAGGTTTATATAGGTTCAGTAAGAAACGACTTAGTCTTGTCCCAAAGAATTGATTTTGAGAGTATCAAATAAACTTAAGAGTTTTTAGTAGGTTGAACTATCGAACCCCCTTATACAAGGAAAAATGAAGTTTATGGCTAACTTCCAATCAAACAACGAACACAGGAGAGACACGATGAATCTTCCTTCCAAATGATGGATCGGAGCGGTTAGTCTCATTTCTACAAGAATCTTGGAGCGATTAGTCTTCAAGATTCAAATAAACCTTCAGAGCTTTTAGCATCTGGATGAGCTCGCAAACCTAAACTTGGTTTTATACCGGGCTAACCAATAACCCGTGAGATTTTACCACTTGGCTGATCTCGAACCAAAACATGCTTTTATAGCGAGATGAGCTTTAACTGAAACTTGGTTTTATCACATGATAACCAAGAATCTATGAGATTTTATCACGTGCTGATCTTTAACCTTTAAAGCTTTTGAATGGGTTGAACTTTCAAACCTAAATAGAGGCTTGACCATACAATCCCAAAACCCAAACTTTTTACGGGTTTAACTTCAAACCCAAACAAAAAATCCCTAAATGGATATAATGTTCAACCATGGTATAAAAAAAACTTTCTTAGTGAACTTACAAAACTCTCCTTCTAGAAATACAACTTCCTCACTCGCAAAATGACTTTGTCAAAAAGCACTTAGGCTAAACCTTTAGTGATAAAAAGTAAACAATTTTTTTAGAGAGAGAGTGAGAAGTGATAAGTGAGAAATGAAATCACATTTATGGATTAATTTTAAAGTGGGAATCAACCTCTATTTATAGGCTAGAGGTTGGCACAAAATCAAAATTTTTTTACGACCTTTTATTACTTGCCAACTGATTAGCAACATACACTAATTGATTGGTTGCCTTCAAGTTAATCGATTACTAGGTTAAAAATGGAAAGGAAAAATATTTAGTCATTACACCTCATTAATATTATGTCCTAATCTCTTTGGCACATTTTTTAACTTACCTTATCGATTTAGTCAAGGTGCCAATTGATTGGCAAAGACAAAAAAATTCCTAGAGCCTTTCTGACAGCTCCTAACTCATATGGCACGACTTCATGGTATTTTTGAATTTTTTTTTGTAGAAAAAAATAAGTTTGAAAATAAGTTTGTTTGTGTGTGATTTAACAATGGAATTATATGATAACACCCATATGCTTTTCAATGTATTCACTCAGACATATTGAGGCAGGCTTTCTTATACTTGTCAGATGCTTCATCCTTATATACACTTTCATGAGTTTACTTTGAGACGAGGCTTGATTTATATTCCATTTGGCTTCCATCATCAAATAGTCAAGTTTATCAAACCATAGTATCCTGTTTGCATATTTAACAACTTACTGCTTTATGCTTAACTTTAGTTGTTATCACTATTGTAACAACCCGTATAATATATGTCTAGAATAATATCATACACGTGTTAAATTTTGGTACTGTCACAACATAAGTGCCTAATGGCATCAATATATATACATGTCCAAACTAAAAACATCAATGGAACATGTTATACAATAATGCCTAAACAATAAAAATCTAAGAACTATGTGCAATATCTTCATTGCACACAACTCCACAACGGAAGATCATGATAAACAACATTCCTTGAAACATCCATAACAGCTTCTCTTAGATTCAACCTGTAAGGATTACCTGAAAAATAACAACAATAATGGGATGAGATAATAATCTCAGTGAGTTCTCCTATCTTATGGGTCCACTCGACTCTATAGGGTTTCTAATCAATATTAAACTCATATCCAACTCAAGTCAACAAGGGAACAAAGACTTGAGTGATGGGGAAACTATCTCGCAATTGTATGGTAACATGCATCTGAGTTCTCATAACTCAACCTCGATTATTATTCAGATCACGAAACATCAATTCCCGAACGGACTTACGTCTAAGCCAGGCCCGGTTCATGCATGCTCGTATGATTCGACTTTCGCGGTGGATATCAGGTTCCCCTATGGGACTCGAACCCACTTTTAAGAACCATCACTCGTATGGGACTACCCACTTTGAGTCTCTTTCACCGTATGGGCCTTATCCCACTTTGGTGTCCACCTTTCCCCCATGTCCGCCATGGTTGGGGCTCAAACCCAATTGAGGCTCGAATCATTGGTCCCACATCCCAATGCTTACACGTTTAAGCATACCAATAGAGATGTGTACCATCACAGAAAAACACACATTCTGAATACATGATCGGTTTCACAAATCATCGGTTCCACGAACCATAACAAAATTCATCAATCACTGGTGACTTCATTCACCATAATACTCAAATAATAACATGGCATGTTCCATACAACGCGTCTCATTCTCAATCATGGCAACAATTCATCCACAACCTCACATAAGCGTCGTACGAATGAGTACCATATTCTCATACATATCACACATGTTCCATAACATATATTATCTTTCTAAGTTATTAATCAAGTTATTCTCCTTGGTTTTCCTCACTCATCTTTGTAAGGTTTTTAATCATGTTATTTCACAATCAAACATATCAACCATGTTTAACATCCATCAAAATATAATTCATAGAATTTGTAAGACACATAATATACTATAACATGGTATCATAATAATAGCCTTTTTCGTTATCTTACTAACGCATCTGTCCGCATCCAAAATGGAGTTATAACACTCGATTAATTCATTAATCTATCTTAATCAAGATTTAGATTAACATTTATTCATTGCATAAGTATTCAACATAACATCTTTAGCCTAGTGGTAAGGCTTGTACAATTTCAAGGAGGTCCTAGGTTTGAACCCCATTGGTGACATATTTTAATTCATCAAATAATTAATTCATGTTAATATATTGATCAAATGAATCGATTGAATGAGAATTTATCTCAAAAATTCCACATCCTCAAAAACATGATTCTTTCCTTAAATAACTCCTCTCTTATTTTCCTTTCCATCTACCATTTTTACCTACCATTTTCACATAACATGATTCTTCAACAACAACCAACACTCAATGTTCTTGACAACCACAACAACCATGTTCAATCACAACAACACCATAATCATAGAAAACATGGTTAACTCATGATTCATGGAATATTTCATGAATAACTTATATTGTTATGAATTCATGTGATTAACCTCCATAACTTCAACAACAAAACACATCAGCATTAAACACCAAAGAATCACAATTTCAACAACAACAACATGATATCAACACATAACATGGATGAGGAGTATGAACACAACAAGTTCATCACAAATTCACATAAATCCTAACCCCCCAAACATAGGTTATTTCCCCCCAAAGGCTAAATCTATCTAAGAACTCACCTTGGACACATGGAGATGGTGAAGATGGTGAGTAGAAAGTGGTGATGATGATGATGAAGATGACATGATGATGGTGGTGGTTTCTTTCCTCTTCTTCTCCTCTTCCTCTTTTCCTCTTTTCCTCTTTCTCTCCTCTTCCCTTTCTTTCTTTTCTTTCTGATATCTCTCTTTCTCTCTTACCTACTTCTTTTTATCTTTATCTCCTTCTTTCTTTCTACACCACACAATTATAACATATACTTTATATATATTATAATATTAGGTAGTAATAAAATATCCCAATTGATATTTTATCTTCCAGTACCAATTGACCAATTATTAATGTTACCAAAAATGTCCTCTCTTGTACTTATTAATATTGATTTGTCTCTTTTATTAAATTAATATCTTCAGAGTTCACTGGTTACTCTATTGGTCCCAATTGACAACATTTAGAGTACATAGGAGCTCCAATTGTTACAACTAACAAAAGATATAGTACACAGGAACTCAATTGATCTCAACTGACAACTAATTGAGCATTTAAGGGAATATGGAATATTACAACTATTTAGGGCATGATCATCTTTAATAGTTATCATCATCAAAAACATGTTCTATGACCTGCAAAAAAAGGTTCAACGTGCATCTATGACTTCATCTTCCTAGAGGAGGCAAGTTTCATCTTGTGGTGCCTTGGAGGCCCCACCAGTCCAGGTTGAAGTACTCAGGTTAATGTCGTTCCTGAGAGGTTTGTAAGAGGCGTATACAAACTACCATTGTTGCCTCTATATCCGAATCATGTTTCCATACATTTGTGGGGAAGATAGTTAGAATTCAATTGTATTCATTCTTTAAAACACATTTTTTTATAATATTCAAAGTTTCTGACTATGATTTATTTTTTTCAGCACTGTTGAAGCTGGCAAAAATATACCCGAACACGTCGCACGATCGAGCATACAACAAAGTCTCCACCAAACTTTATTTATCCAAAAAGAGGGAAGGAAAATATTGATAAAACCCAAGAGAAAAGAGAAGCGGGTAAGGAAGTCGGTTATGCAAGAGGAAGGTATTAACACCCCTCACATTCATGGTACTACATAGAAACCTTTTTGATTGCTCTTTCTTGGATGTGTGTTGCTATCTTCGTGTACCTGTAAAACAAAAAATGGGTTAGAAAAAGAGTGCTCATGGAGGATTGAGGCCCTCATGCCTACGTATTCTCATAGTGCAATGATAAAGTTAGAGCATCGTAGTTCCTGGAACTAGATAAAGAAATGGGGGAAAAGAAAGAAAAGTGTTCGCCAAGGATTCACAACCTTGGGCCTACGTATCCTCATAGTGCAATAAAGAAGTCAGAGCTTTGTAGTTCGGAGGACTAAGACGGAACAAGAGAGATGATTGATTAGAGTGCAAGAATGTATGGTATAAACCAATATCTGATGATTATCCAAAGAAGGAAATAAAGGTGTGGCCAAAGAGAAAAAACGCGTTATTTAAATAATGTTTGAATTGAAAGAGCGTTGCTTGCCTAAGAAATGAGACTAAAAAGGAAAGGGAGGTCTGTCTAGGCAATGGGACTAACAAGACAAACTATGAATGATCTTACCAAAGCAATGGGACTAACAAGGTAAAAGCTTACCAAAGCAATGAGACTAACATGGAAAACAAGGGGTTGTCCGTCTAAGCAAGTGAGGCTAAAAAACATGCATAATGATGTTGAGGTTTGCCAAGGCACTGAGAATAACATGGCAAATAAATGCACAAAGGACATGTCAAGGAAATGAGAGTAACATGACAAGGACTTACCAAAGCGTTGAGACTAACATCGCAAACAAATGCACAAAGGACCTGTCAAGGCAATGAGATTAACATGACAGGTACTTACCAAAGCAATGAGACTAACGTGGTAAGTGACGCACAAAGAACCTGTCAAGGCAATGAGAATAACATGACAGGGACTTACCAAAGCAATGAGACTAACATGGTAAGTGACGCGCAAAGGACTTGTCAAGGAAATGCGACTAACATGACATGGACTTACCAAAGCAATGAGACCAACATGGTAAGCAATGCACAAAGAACCTGTAAAGGAAATGAGACTAACATGACATTGACTTACCAAAGCAATGAAATTTACATGGTAAGTGATTAAGAATCTATCTAAGCAAAGAGACTAATAAGACAAACCAAATGAATTGATCCAAGAACATGGTCTTAACCATAGGAAGGTTCTTGACACTAAGGATAATAGGGAAGTCCAAAGGTGTTGGTGCTTGGTGCACGAGTGCTTTGCTAATGCTACTTGTTGGAGAAGGCTGGTCAAGCAACTAACTTGAATTGCACTAAAGTCTATAAACATAGGTGAATATCCTAAGTATTTGGGTCATTTGTCCCATACCCAAAATATTCAGATTGAGAATAGGAATGCTCACTCTCACCCCTTCTCTATTGATTAAGGCTCATGACAAGCAATCCTTGTTAATGTTTGACAAGTTGTTGAAACAGGTTCTCAGAGATGCTCTGTGGGGATGAGGAAGATGGATGATACCTTGACTTGAGCTTGAGGTCTTATACTTGTTGGGTAGGTTGAGCTCTAAAGTAACTGAGACAAGTCCCATCAAGTGACCAAGAGACTTATGGTTACTTGAAAAAGACAAAGGGAATGTGCGCCAAGTTAAAGGATCTAGTTGATCAAATGGAATTTGATCAAGTAAATCAAAGGAAGGGAGATGGATAAAAAACAATGCATGATCATACAAATACTAGCCTAGGGTATCATTGTTAGGTAGCCCAAGAGTAAGCCATATGGGTGCAAAAGTGTACTAAGCTTATTCCTAATTGTTAGGTAGCCCAAGAGTAAGCCATGTGTATGCTAATGTGTGTTAACCTAAACAAATGAATGTGATAAAAGAGGTATAAGGAAATGAACAGAAAAAAAGATGACAAGGTCACAAGCTCAAAAGTTCAACAGGTGAATAAGGTGTAAATGATCAAGAGGTCAATGAGTCCAAGGTCACTCCCAATCAATCATAGATTTAATTCCTAAGTCTTCAACATCACTCCAAGTCAAGCATGAGTCTTAAGGATCAAGTCTATCGATTTTATCAAGTTTTAATCCATTGAGATTCTCAAGCAAACCAAACACAAGATAGGAAGCATAAGATGAACAAGACAAGATGAATAATGTATGAAGTGAGATGATGAATAATGAGACATAAAAGTAAAGGCACAAAAGTAAATTGCATAAAGGAAATGTTAGAATGTTAGATGTAACAAGTTAGTGATCATGAGGCAAGCAATCTATGTGGCAACCATGTTAGAGTGTTGATACAAAATCAAACTCTCAAGGCATGGAGCATAATTGTTCAAAACTCAAAGAAGGAAGAAGAGAACAAAAGGAAAAATGAAATCAAGCTCAAGCGTTTGACTTAGTATCCACTATCAAAAAAGTCAAGGGACCCAAACATATGGCACAACTTAGGGATGACCTATCACTAACTCAAAGTGTCAAAAATATGATCAAATAATCACCTATCAACATATTGAATTAGAGAAGATTGAATCAACCTAAGAGATCATTTTTCAATGAATTTAAATATAGAAGCATTGATCAACCAAGTCAAAAACTCAAGCTCAAACATCAAGTTGCACAAAAAGAATCAAAAATAGAATTTAAAATTAATTAAAAAGGGGAAATTAAAGAGAAACTTCCAAACCATAAGCAAAACAATGAATAAATGGCCAAGAAAAATACACAAAGTCCCAAACATTACTACTCATGAACGAGTTTCAAAAGTTGGATGCAAAAAGGTTTAAAAATTATAAAAAAGAAATTGCAAAAAGAAATTAAAAAGAAAAAAGAAATAAAAATAACCAAAAATGCGAAAATGATTTTAAAAAATGGGAGAAAAATGTATGTGATGCAAAATAATTTTAAAGACTTTGTGTAAAACATTTGGATCAAATTGAATAAAAAATGAGTGAGAAATTAATTGGAAAAGAAATGAAATAAAAGAAAAAAAATAGAATTAGGGTGCCAACGACTAGGAGATTCAAAAAAATGCACTGGCGCAATGTGGTTGGTTAAGATTTGAATTTGGCACCTTAGTGCACGTGTCTTCAACTTCATCTTTAACCTTCAGCTCGATTTTGCAAATCCATGAACTCGTGTTTTTAGCAACACCCAAGCATTGTGTCAGCTTCGTAGCACATCATCGTTTATGTCTCCCTGCATCTGAGCCATTGATTGGCTCTGAGTAGGGAAAATTTTGCTCAAGAACACGAAGAACCTTAAGTGTTCAGAGTAAAATTAAATGACTAATACAAAATATAAATGAATGGTAATTGAGGGATTTTGATCAGTGGAATAATGCAAAGAGAGTGCTAACTTGTTTGCTCAAGGATTTAACTCATAGCTACCTTTCCAGTTGAAGCTTCGAAGGTCAACAATGGAAGAAATGGGAAGAAGGATGCAAGAGGTTCCAAGTAAAAATGGTGATGAAGTTAGCTTCAGATGATCCCGATGAAGCTTTTTGGGCAAAGACTTAAGGTTGAAAGAGCTTGAATTGAAGAAACCACAATCTGGTTTTGGAGTGA
This sequence comes from Lathyrus oleraceus, assembly GCF_024323335.1. NCBI lineage: Eukaryota > Viridiplantae > Streptophyta > Magnoliopsida > Fabales > Fabaceae > Lathyrus > Lathyrus oleraceus. The sequence continues at coordinate 304,132,383 of NC_066581.1, forward strand.
TATCGGTTTTAAGTAAGACAAGGTTTTTTTGGTTGTTCAAGCTTGCAAATGAAGGAAAATAACTCCCCTATTTATAAGGAATGCAATGGGAAGCTCACACATGCCAAACACATGTCAAATCACGTGAGCTAGGTTTGAAAATTTGTCAAATGGTGCTCTTGTGAGAACATGTGAACAAAGCATGATTTGCAGATGAAATATGGTCATTTTCAGCTTGTTTGCATGTTTTTTGGTGTCACGTCTAAGTTGCACATGTGCAAGTGGTCCCAAAATGAAAAATGACTTGTAATTGCAAAATCTGGGTTTCGTGCAAAATAGAGTTCATGACACCATGTTTGAAGCTAGGCCAAATGAAATTCATTCGTGCGTTTTGTGAGTTTCTTTGTGCATTTTGTTCATATCATTGCAATGAGTCCAATGCAAAAAGAACAACATCGAAAGGAGGCCTAAGGTAAAAATGGCAAGTGTTAAAAGTTGAGGTCATTACATGCCTTATAGGTCAGGCATTTGGTCAAACAGTCTTGACATGTTTTGGGTATCTTGAGACTCCAAGTTCATGACACCATAACTTTTGATTCCCTCGTGCATTTTGAGCCAAACTTGGGCTAAATGAACTTTCATATAATCTTAACAAAAGACAAAAGGAATGAGATCAAAAGGATTCTTGAGCTGAAAATGGCATGGCTGCCAAGTGGGGGTCATGACAAGGGTTTGGCCCATTTTGGCAACTTGGCCCTTTCCAGAATTGAGGTCCTTAGGGGTTGAATTGATGATTGAGCCTTGAAGAAAAGTTGTATAGAGACCCATTAGGAACATTTTGTTCAAAGAAGCTTGTCAATTGGTTGAAAATTTAAGAAGTTATGGGGTTTGGACCAAAAGAAAGCCACACTTGCAAATTAGGTCAACCAAACTTATGCCAACTTGTGCAAACTTGTGCAAACTTGTGCAAACTTGAAATTCTCTTACATCCCAAGATAAAATGATGATGGAATGAGCATAACTTAAATATAACTTGATTAAGGCTTGAATTATCTTGAGTATGGCTTAAATATTGGATGAAATGGCATGGAAATAAACACATGAACCACCCTTGAATCAAAGAACTACACTTGCATCTTTCTTGACCAAAATGACCTTTTGTTTTGTCTTGAATTTAGGCATGATCACATACATGAACAAGGGAACAAACAAGTACCATATCTTATTTATGCTTTGGTTAGTTGATAAGTAAACTAAAGTAAAAAAAAACTAATGTTAAGATTAAACCAAGAATACAGTCGTTCTTGTGAGCCAATGACCTAATGCCAAGGTCATGCTAAAGTTATGATTATTCATGATATGATTCTATGTATGCAAATGAAAATAAGAAAAAAGTAGGAAAAGGGAGGGTAAATTTTGGGGTATGCCAGCTACCCCTATTTAACATCTTAAACCTGAAGGTGTGAATTGTGTTAGCTTTTAGGGTGTTCAAGGTAGAAGAGGATTCAATACAAAAATATCTTAAAAAAATCCCGTTGAAAAGGAGTTGTGATAAAAGGTAAGTGTAAGGAATAACAGGTAAACTTGCTGGTTTGATATGCTAGGGATTGACTGAAATATTCCGCTGGGGAGATAGATCAGCTGCAAAAAGAAATGCTTGATATGCATGATGTATGCAATGACTGTTTGTTCATGATGCATATGCAATGAGAATTATTGGGTAGCAAGGTGAGGATTTTCGGGTGAAAGGTAGACTTTAACTCATTGGTACCCACACCAGGGAACCTGCAATGAAGAGTTTCTTGTTACTACTGTTGTTAGGAAATTCCAACTGGATGAGGATCTCCATCTGACTCTGCTGGGGAAAAAGGATGCATGATCTAACCGAGAAATTATGTGTTCGTGCCGCAAGTGCTTACTGTATACTACCGATCATCCACTAGGGAACTTTCAATAATCAAAGCAATGCATAAATTTTTTCTCTTAGCTTTTATTATTCTCAAAGTTTTATAGCATTATGTACTCAAGATTGGCAGTTATTTTGCAAACAAAATGCGGAAAAATAAAAATATAAGTAATTAAATAACAATTGAATTTCATTAATTGTGAAAATTTTGTACTTATGAGGTGTGCACAAGGATGCAAAAAATCCTTAAAGAGGAGGTTGCAAAAACTGAAAAACAAAATAAATGGCAATGGGAAATTTTGTTTGATTTTTCACTGATTACAACATTGATTGTTATTCATTGTAGCACTGGGCTCCAACACTTTGCTTCGGTTGACGATGATTGGATTGATCCAATATTATTTGAGCTCAAGATGATGGTGAGATAGGCTTAAGAGATATAGTCAAATGCCTTTGTCCCTAACTTTTGCATGGAGTTTTTATTCTTTTGTCCGCCGGGATGCCCATTTTTGCCTAAGTCGCCCTTTCGGGGTTTTCAACTTAGAGGGCTCATATATATTTTCATTTTATCCCTAACTTTTGCATGGGCGTTTCTTTTTTTTGGTCCATCAGGATAGCCATTTTTGCCTAGATTGGTTCTTGCAGATGCCAATCTAGCAGGCTTTGTATTCATCATTTTTGTTCTAGGCATAATATTTTTTGATTGTATCTGAATTCACCGGCATCGGAAAATCATCCCCATCTATTGTGGTGAGAATGGGAGCCCCTCCTGAGAAGGCCTTTTTGACAATGAAGGGTCCTTCATAGTTGGGAGTCTACTTGCCTTGATGATTCAAGTGTATAGGAGAGTATCTCTTGAGCACGAGTTCACCTGCTTGGTACATACAAGGGTGAACCTTCTTATTTAAAGCTCTTTTGAGGAATCTTTGGTACAAATGACCATGGCAGATGGCCGTCAAACACTTCTCTTCAATGGGATTCAATTGATCATATTTGGATTTCACCCATTCAGCTTCATCGAGATCTACTTCCATGATGACTCTTAGAGAGGGGATTTCAACTTCAATAGGCAAAACATCCTTCATTCCATATACAAGCGAATAAGGGGTTTCCCTAGTAGAAGTGCACACTGAAGTTCTATAGCCATGCAAAGCAAAAGAAAGCATATCATGCAATCTTTATATGTCTTGACCATCTTCTAGACAATCTTCTTGTTGTTCTTATTGGCTTCTTCGATGATGCCATTCATCTTGGGTCGGTACGATGAAGAGTCGTGATACTAGATCTTAAATTCTTGGCACAACTCACTCATCATTTTATTGTTGAGGTTACTAGAACTGTTAGTAATAATCTTGCTAGGAGTATCATAGATACAAAACATTTCTTTCTTTATGAATCGTGTAACCACTTGTCTTGTAACATTAGCATTGGAAGCAACTTCAACTCACTTTATCAAGTAGTCAATGACAACTTGGATGAAACGATGACTGTTAGAAGCTTTCGGTTCGACCTTACCAATCATATCAATACCCCACATGGAGAAGGGACAAGGAGAAGTCAAAATATTCAATATGGTCGGAGGAACATAGATCTTGTCACCAAATATCATACATTTGTAATATCTCTTGACAAAGTTCTAATAATCGACCTCTATGGTTGTCCAATAATAACCAGCCCGAAGAATCTTTTTGGCCATGGAGGGCCCTTTAGCATGCACACCTTCACAACCCTCATGGATGGACCTTATGATCGTGCTTGCTTCGTGTCTACCCATGCATCTGAGCAACATGGAATCATAATTTCTCTTGTACAAAACATCCCCACTCAGGAAGAACTTAGCAGAAAATCTTCTCAAAGTCTTCTTATCAGCGATGGATGCTTTCTCAGGATACTCTTGTTTTTCAAGATATCTCTTGATGTCATAGAGCCAAGACTTATCGTTAGATTTGGCCTCCATTGCTAGATAGTGCGCTGGTTCACCCAAGTGGTCAATACAAACATGTGCTTCATTCTTCCACTTGACTTTAAACATGGATGCTAGAGTAGCTAGAGCATCAACTTCTCTTTCCTTGGGATATAATGATAAGTGATTTCATCAAAATACGGAATCAATTTCACCACATGTTCTCTGTATGGAATCAACTTCTTATCCCAAGTTTCCCAGTCTCCTCGTGTAACACCCCGAATAAAATAAGAGAATTATTTAAATTAAGTTAATAATATATTTATTAATTTAATTAAATAAATTGAATTATTGGATTATTATTATTATTATTATTTGGAATAATAATTAATGGAAAATATATAAGTTGGAATAAGAGAAAAGGGTTTTCATTTTTGGTAAAGAGTTTTCACGTGAAACAGAGAAGCGGCTGAAAAGTGGAAAGTGGAGAAAGGGCAAAGAGGAAGAGCTAGAGAGCAAAGGTTGAAGAACGGAAAAGCTTGAAGCTTAGAGATTGCCGGATTATCTCAGGTAAGGGGGGTTTATCGTCGTTTACTGGGTATTATAGATTAACATGTCATGGGTAGTGATAAACCGTTGAAGTGACCCTAATTGGGATGTTGAATGCTGAAATATTGTGATGAATAAGTTGTATTAAAGCTGTAATTGAGTCCGTAATTGTGTGAGTCGTGTTCCCCCGAACGTATAGCTTTTTACGGAAATTGAATCGGAGGTCCGGAAGTCCTCCAACGGCGGAAAATGCGGAGAACTCTGCATTCTGCCTTGTGTTAGCGCAGGAACTGCTGTTTTGTCTGCATTAACCGGTTAACCCAGGGCGTTAACCGGTTAACACTGTTATATTTTGTGGAAATGTGCTGTTTTGCCTGCGTTAACCGGTTAACCCAGGGCGTTAACCGGTTAACACTGTTGCGTTTTGCCAGAAAGTGTGTTTTGTCCTGCGTTAACCGGTTAACCCAGGGCGTTAACCGGTTAACACTGTTGGAAATTTGAAAAATTGATATTTTTAATGTTGTGAACCTAATTGGTGATTGGCCTATTATCGTTAATTGTGATGAGTAATTTTGTTGGATTTATGTTATGAAGTGTTGATACAAGTATGTTGCTGAGTTGTTCCGTGTATGGAAAGTTGTTGAAAATACTGAGTTGTAGGCTTGGTGAGCCAAAGTTGATTATAAGTTGATGTGTTGAAAACATTGTTGTATTGCTATTATTATTATGTTGTCGACAGTTTAAAGTCGTGTATGCCATGTACATTCATATGCATTAAGTCGGAGCTTTGCTCACACCACGTTGGCCTAGATTGGCAAATTTTAAGTTGAAAGTTGAAGGCTTATGCCTTGATGCCCAATAAAATGGCAATGATTTTAAGTTGGGAGTTTTACTCCGAATGGTACCACATGCATGACGAGTCGAGTCTCATTAGAGTTGCATTTTGTTGGCTTGTTGTATGGATATTTAATTTAATTGAGGAGTGGAATTGTGTTGATATTAAGTATGATGTTTGAGTTGATGTGCCGTTACTGGATGTATGTTACGATTAGGGTGATGAAATGTGTGAATTTACTTAGCATTGCATGATGATTTATAATGCTTATTGTATCGATTGAGGAACTCACCCTTACAACTATTTTTCAGGTAACGAACAAATGAGTTGAGTGGAAGCTTATGCTTGGAGTCTAGTGTGGTCTCCTAAGTGGGTCATGCTCTGATAGATGTAACATCGGGAGGGAACATTTTAATATTGTTGTTGATGATTGTTGAACCAGTTTACATGTAGTATGTTGCATGTTTTGAATGATCGATTTGATCTCTATCCGCTGCGTATTGTGCAAATGTTTTATGTTTTGAGTTAATGAAAGAGCATGACAGTTATTATGGTGTGAAATGCTGTGTGACACCCTTGATTGCATATTTACTCTGATTGATATGTGTTATTTTAATTATATACTCGGGGTATTTTAGAAGGGTGTTACATTAGTGGTATCAGAGCAGGTCGGTCTGTCCGGCCAGTTGTCGTGTCGTTACTGTCTAACAATTGTGTATTGTTACTAATCTAACTTTTAAGTTGTGTTGTATTGATAAGTTGAAATGGCTGGAAGGAATGACGCTGCAATGGCTGCCGCAATGCAAGCGATGGCCCAAGCTGTGCAGAACTTGCCAAATGCTGGTGGTGATGCTGGATCACGTAGCTTGGCGACTTTTCAGAGAGAGAATCCGCCGGTGTTTAAAGGGAAGCATGATCCAGATGCAGCCTTGGGATGGTTGAAAGAGATTGAGAGAATCTTCCGTGTTATGGATTGCACTCCAGCTCAGAAGGTTCGGTATGGTACTCACATGCTAGCAGTCGAAGCTGATGACTGGTGGCTAGAGACTCACGAGAGGTTGACTGTGGCAGGTGAAGTCATTACTTGGGATGTATTCCGTAGGGAATTCATGAGAAAGTATTATCCGGAAGATGTCCGTGGTAAGAAGGAAATTGAGATCCTTGAGCTGAAGCAAGGAAACATGTCTGTCACTGATTATGCTGCGAAATTTGTGGAGCTGTCCAAATTTTATCCTCATTACACTGGTGCTGGTGCTGAATTTTCAAAGTGCATCAAGTTTGAAAATGGACTGTGCTCTGAAATTAAGAAGGCTGTTGGGTATCAGAAGATACGCATTTTTACTGAATTGGTTGATAGCTGCAGGATATTTGAAGAAGACAATAATGCTCATTACAAGATTGTCAGTGACCGCAGGGGCAAGCAACATCAAAACCGTGGAAAGCCGTATGATGCTCCAGTGGGAAGAGGGAAACAAGGAGCTGCTCCGGCTCAGAGGACCAGTAGGGGAGGTGCTCCTGCTGGTATAGTTTGCTTCAAATGTGGTCAGGCTGGTCATAAGAGTAATGTATGCACTGCTGAAGTAAAGAGGTGTTTTCGCTGTGGTAAGACTGGCCATGCAATAGCTGATTGCAAGCACAAGGAAATGATTTGTTTTAATTGTGGCGAAGAAGGGCATATTGGAAGTCAGTGTCAGAATCCAAAGAAATCTCAGACGGGGAAGGTGTTCGCATTGACTGGAACTCAAACCTCCAGTGAGGACAGACTTATCCGAGGTACGTGTTATATTAATGGCTTTCCTCTTGTAGCTATTATTGACACAGGTGCGACTCATTCCTTTATATCTTTGGATTGTGCTGTGAAACTTAAGTTAGAGATATCTGAGATGTTTGGTAGTATGGTAATTGATACTCCTGCGAAGGGTTCAGTGACTACTACTTCGGTTTGTTTAAATTGTCCTTTAAGTATTTTTGGTAGAGACTTTGGGATGGACCTAGTGTGTCTTCCACTAGTGCAGATTGATGTTATTCTGGGTATGAACTGGTTGGTGTTTAACCGAGTTTCTATCAACTGTTTTGATAAGACGGTGGTCTTTCCTGAGATTGAGGAGGGAAAGAGTTTGTTTCTATCAGCAAGGCAAGTGAATGAGGAAGTAGCTGATGGGGCAGAGTTGTTTATGCTGTTAGCGACTTTGGAGGCTAAAGATAAACTGGTGATTGGCGATCTAGTCGTGGTGTGTGATTTTCCTGATGTGTTTCCGGAAGAGGTGAATGAATTACCGCCAGAGCGCGAAGTGGAGTTCTCGATTGATTTGGTACCTGGTACTAGGCCGATATCGATGGCTCCGTACCGTATGTCTGTTGTTGAGTTAACTGAATTGAAGAGTCAGTTGGAAGATCTGTTGGATAAGAAATTTATTCGTCCGAGTGTGTCACCGTGGGGTGCACCAGTGCTATTGGTTAAGAAGAAAGAAGGTACTATGAGGTTGTGTGTGGACTACAGGCAACTGAATAAAGTGACGATCAAGAATCGGTATCCTTTGCCGAGGATTGATGATTTGATGGATCAGTTGGTTGGTGCAAGTGTGTTCAGCAAAATAGATTTGAGATCTGGGTATCATCAGATCCGTGTGAAAACCGAGGATATTCAGAAGACTGCTTTCAGAACAAGGTATGGACATTATGAGTATTTTGTAATGCCTTTTGGTGTGACTAATGCGCCTGGAGTATTTATGGAGTATATGAATAGGATTTTCCATCCGTACCTAGACAAGTTTGTTGTGGTGTTTATTGATGATATTTTGGTGTATTCGAAATCTGAAGAAGAGCATGCTGAACATTTGAGAGTGGTTTTGGGAGTTCTACGAGAAAAGAAGTTATTTGCTAAATTGTCCAAGTGTGAATTTTGGTTAGGAGAGGTGAGTTTTCTGGGTCATGTGATTTCAAGAGGTGGCGTTGCTGTTGATCCTTCTAAGATAGAAGCGGTATCTAAGTGGGAAGCTCCGAAGTCTGTTGCTGAGATTCGAAGTTTCCTTGGTTTGGCTGGGTATTATAGGAAGTTCATTGAGGGATTTTCTAAGTTGGCGTTACCATTGACGATGTTGACTAGGAAGGGGCAAGCGTTTGTTTGGGACTCAAAATGTGAAGAAGGTTTCCAAGAGTTAAAGAGAAGGTTAACTACTGCTCCTATTCTGATATTACCGAGTTCGTCGGAATCATTTGAAGTTTACTGTGATGCTTCATTGTTGGGTTTGGGTGGCGTGTTGATGCAGAATAAGCAGGTTATAGCTTATGCTTCAAGACAGCTGAGGGGTCATGAGAGGAACTACCCGACGCACGATTTAGAGTTGGCGGCTGTGGTGTTTGTTCTGAAGTTATGGAGGCATTACTTGTACGGGTCAAGATTTGAGGTTTTCAGTGACCATAAAAGTTTAAAGTATTTGTTTGATCAGAAAGAGCTGAATATGAGACAGAGAAGATGGTTAGAGTTTCTGAAGGATTATGACTTTGGTTTGAATTACCATCCGGGTAAAGCAAACGTAGTGGCTGATGCATTGAGTCGGAAATCATTACATATGTCTATGCTAATGGTTAAGGAACTGGATTTAATTGAGCAGTTTAGAGACTTGAGTTTGGTGTGTGAGAGTACTCACAATAGTGTTAAATTGGGGATGTTGAAGTTAACAAGTGGTATTCTGGATGAGATCAGAGAGGGTCAGAAATCCGATGTGCTTTTGGTTGATAAGTTGACTCTAGTGAATCAAGGTCAAGGTGGCGAATTCAGAGTTGATGAGAATGATGTTTTGAAATTTGGTAATCGGGTGTGTATTCCGGATGTTATCGAACTTAAGAAGAGTATTCTTGAAGAAGGACATCGTAGTGGCCTGAGTATTCATCCTGGAGCTACGAAGATGTATCATGATTTGAAAAAGTTATTTTGGTGGCCGGGAATGAAAAGAGAAATTGCGAGTTTTGTTTATTCCTGTTTGACTTGTCAGAAGTCAAAGATTGAGCATCAGAAGCCGTCTGGGCTAATGCAACCGTTGGCTATTCCAGAGTGGAAGTGGGATAGTATCAGTATGGATTTTGTTTCTGGTTTACCGAGGACAATTAAGAATTTTGAAGCTATTTGGGTGATTGTTGACAGATTGACAAAGTCGGCTCATTTCATTCCGATCAGAATGGACTATCCGTTAGAGAAATTAGCTGAGTTGTATATTGAGAAAATTGTAAGCTTGAATGGTATTCCGTCGAGTATTGTTTCGGACAGAGATCCTAGATTTACATCGAAATTCTGGGAAGGTTTGCAGAAGGCTTTGGGAACTAAACTGAGATTGAGCTCTGCATATCACCCGCAGACTGATGGTCAGACTGAGAGGACGATTCAGTCATTAGAGGATCTTTTGAGAGCTTGCGTTTTGGAAAAGGGAGGTGCTTGGGATTGTTATTTACCTTTGATTGAGTTTACCTACAACAATAGTTTTCATTCGAGTATTGGTATGGCACCGTTTGAAGCTTTGTATGGTAGGAGATGTCGGACACCTTTATGTTGGTATGAGTCCGGTGAGAGTGCTGTGGTTGGACCGGAAATTGTTCAACAAACTACGGAAAAGATTAAGATGATTCAGGAGAAGATGAGAATTGCTCAGAGTCGTCAGAAGAGTTATCATGACAAGAGGAGGAAATCACTTGAGTTCCGAGAGGGAGATCACGTGTTTCTTCGTGTTACTCCGATAACTGGGGTTGGTCGAGCTTTGAAGTCAAAGAAGTTGACACCTCGATTTATTGGTCCTTATCAGATTTTGGAGAGGATAGGAGAGGTAGCCTATCGTATCGCTTTACCGCCGTCACTTGCGAATTTGCATGAGGTTTTTCATGTGTCTCAGTTGAGGAGGTACATTCATGATCCGTCGCATGTGATCCAAGTAGATGATGTACAGGTAAGAGATAACCTGACTGTTGAAATATCGCCTATGAGGATTGAGGATCGAGAGTTGAAGCAGTTGCGGGGTAAAGAGATTGCCTTAGTGAAAGTAGCTTGGGGAGGACCAGCAGGTGGCAATGTGACTTGGGAACTGGAGAGTCAGATGAAAGAGTCTTATCCAGAGTTATTTGCGTGAGGTATGTTTTCGAGGGCGAAAACTCTTTTAGTGGGGGAGAGTTGTAACACCCCGAATAAAATAAGAGAATTATTTAAATTAAGTTAATAATATATTTATTAATTTAATTAAATAAATTGAATTATTGGATTATTATTATTATTATTATTTGGAATAATAATTAGTGGAACATATATAAGTTGGAATAAGAGAAAAGGGTTTTCATTTTTGGTAAAGAGTTTTCACGTGAAACAGAGAAGCGGCTGAAAAGTGGAAAGTGGAGAAAGGGCAAAGAGGAAGAGCTAGAGAGCAAAGGTTGAAGAACGGAAAAGCTTGAAGCTTAGAGATTGCCGGATTATCTCAGGTAAGGGGGGTTTATCGTCGTTTACTGGGTATTATAGATTAACATGTCATGGGTAGTGATAAACCGTTGAAGTGACCCTAATTGGGATGTTGAATGCTGAAATATTGTGATGAATAAGTTGTATTAAAGCTGTAATTGAGTCCGTAATTGTGTGAGTCGTGTTCCCCCGAACGTATAGCTTTTTACGGAAATTGAATCGGAGGTCCGGAAGTCCTCCAACGGCGGAAAATGCGGAGAACTCTGCATTCTGCCTTGTGTTAGCGCAGGAACTGCTGTTTTGTCTGCGTTAACCGGTTAACCCAGGGCGTTAACCGGTTAACACTGTTATATTTTGTGGAAATGTGCTGTTTTGCCTGCGTTAACCGGTTAACCCAGGGCGTTAACCGGTTAACACTGTTGCGTTTTGCCAGAAAGTGTGTTTTGTCCTGCGTTAACCGGTTAACCCAGGGCGTTAACCGGTTAACACTGTTGGAAATTTGAAAAATTGATATTTTTAATGTTGTGAACCTAATTGGTGATTGGCCTATTATCGTTAATTGTGATGAGTAATTTTGTTGGATTTATGTTATGAAGTGTTGATACAAGTATGTTGCTGAGTTGTTCCGTGTATGGAAAGTTGTTGAAAATACTGAGTTGTAGGCTTGGTGAGCCAAAGTTGATTATAAGTTGATGTGTTGAAAACATTGTTGTATTGCTATTATTATTATGTTGTCGACAGTTTAAAGTCGTGTATGCCATGTACATTCATATGCATTAAGTCGGAGCTTTGCTCACACCACGTTGGCCTAGATTGGCAAATTTTAAGTTGAAAGTTGAAGGCTTATGCCTTGATGCCCAATAAAATGGCAATGATTTTAAGTTGGGAGTTTTACTCCGAATGGTACCACATGCATGACGAGTCGAGTCTCATTAGAGTTGCATTTTGTTGGCTTGTTGTATGGATATTTAATTTAATTGAGGAGTGGAATTGTGTTGATATTAAGTATGATGTTTGAGTTGATGTGCCGTTAATGGATGTATGTTACGATTAGGGTGATGAAATGTGTGAATTTACTTAGCATTACATGATGATTTATAATGCTTATTGTATCGATTGAGGAACTCACCCTTACAACTATTTTTCAGGTAACGAACAAATGAGTTGAGTGGAAGCTTATGCTTGGAGTCTAGTGTGGTCTCCTAAGTGGGTCATGCTCTGATAGATGTAACATCGGGAGGGAACATTTTAATATTGTTGTTGATGATTGTTGAACCAGTTTACATGTAGTATGTTGCATGTTTTGAATGATCGATTTGATCTCTATCCGCTGCGTATTGTGCAAATGTTTTATGTTTTGAGTTAATGAAAGAGCATGACAGTTATTATGGTGTGAAATGCTGTGTGACACCCTTGATTGCATATTTACTCTGATTGATATGTGTTATTTTAATTATATACTCGGGGTATTTTAGAAGGGTGTTACACCTCGAACTTGACTGATCACTAAAGCAGAGTCCACATACACCTCAAGAATCTTGATTCTTAAATCAACAGATACTTCGATACCGTAGATACACGCCTCATATTTTGGCATGTTGTTGGTGCAATCAAAGCATAATCTAGCAGTGAACGGGATGTGGAAACCTGTCAAAGATGTGATAGTTTCCCCTATCCCATGACCTTTTGCATTGGAGGCACCGTCGAACACAAGCATCCATCGCGATCCTGGTTCGGGTCCTTCCTCAGGGCCTGGAATATTTCAATCTCAAATGAACATGATGACTTCATTAGGAAAGTCAAATTTCATCGGTTGATAACCCTCAAGGGGTTGATAGGCAAGGTAGTCAGACAAGACGCTCCCCTTGATAGCTTTTTGGGTTACACATATTCGGTTAACAACATTTGCCATCGGGCAATTCTTCCACTAACAACGGGATTTTCAAAAATGTACTTTATTGGATCCATTTTGGATATCAACAAAGTTGTATGGAAAATCATATATTGTCTTAGGCGTCGAGCTGCCCAAGCTAAAGCATAACAAGTTTTATCCAATAGTGAGTATCTGGTCTCACACTTGGTAAACTTCTTGCTCAAGTAGTAAATTGCATGCTCTTTTCGGCCCGTGTCATCATTTTGACCCAATATACATCCCATTGATTCATCTAACACTGTAAGATACATGATTAGTGGCCTACGATAAACAGGTGGTTTCAGGATCAATGATTCTTGTAAGTAATTTTTTATTTTATCAAATGCCTATTGACAATCATTATTCCACACGATCACTTGATCCTTTCTTAGAAATTTGAAAATCGATTCACAGGTAGCCGTCAAATGAAAGATGAACCTTGAAATATAGTTAAGTCGTCCAAGGAAACCTGAGACTTATTTTTCTGATTTGGGAGCTGAAATGTCTTGGATAGCTCTGACTTTATCATGATCAACCTTAATACCCTTCTGACTCACAATGAACCCAACAGCTTGCCGGATCGGACCCGAAAGGTGCACTTTGCAGGATTCAACCTTAGTTTGAATTTCTAGGGTTTGGTAAATAGATTTCTCAAATGGTCCAAGTGGTCATCTTCAGTCTTGGATTTGACATTCATATCGTCTACATAAACTTCAATCTCTTTGTAAATCATATCATGAAAGAGAGTCATCATATCATGCTGATATGTTTCCCCTGTATTCTTCAAACCAAATGACATGACTTTGTAGCAGTATGTTCCCCAAGGTGTAATGAAATTTGTCTTCTCCATATCATCTAGAGCCATCTTTATTTGGTTGTACCCTGAAAACCCATCCATGAAGTAAAAGACTGAGTGTTGAGTAGTCTTGTCTACCAAACATCAATATGAGGCAAAGGAAAGTCATCCTTTGGACTCGCTTCAGTAATCCACACACATTATAACCTTCCTATCTTTCTTCGGAACCGGGACGATGTTAGAAACCCACTGAGGATATTCAAAAATGGCTAAGAAGCCATCATCAAACTTCTTTTTAACCTCTTCTCTAATCTTCAATGCCATGTCGGGTCTGGTTCTGCAAAGCTTCTATTTAACCGGAGGACATTTGGGCTTGAGCGGTAAGCGATGTTCAACAATATTGGTATCCAACCCAAGCATATCTTGATAATACCAAGCAAAGACATCAACATATTCATGAAGTAACTTGACCAGCTCACTGTGTACATGCTCTGCGAGGGACACCCCTATCTTGACTTCTCTTGTGGTTTCATCGGAACCCAGATTGATCACTTCTATAAGCTCTTTGTGTGATTGAATCTCTTTCTATTCAAGCTCAATAAGCCTTACAAGTTCAACCGGTACTTCACAACCTTCCTCACCGTCGTGTTCGGTTTGGTTGATCGAAAACCCATATTTACAGCGAATTTCAGCTAAGTTATTTTCAATGGAATTATTTGCTATGCATGTGTATGAGCTTATTTTAGAATGAGCTTTTGAAAAAAATGTAACAAAGAAAAAAGAAACTTTTTCCATTTTATTTTAGTGAAAAAAGTAAAACTAACAAAAAGAAAAGGGATCTTGACTTTGAATGTAAAAAACCGGATTTCATTGATTTCATAATGTGTTTAAAAACAACGGAAACCCTTACAAGCTATCCTCATGCCCCGGGTAAGGGCAAGAGATGAGAAAAACAAAATGCAGTAAATCTTTTTTGAAAATACCACAGGGACTACAGTAGTTATCCAATTGTCTAACTTGAATCCAGGAGGACACTTGCGGATGAAACTGGAGACTGCTAGCTTGTTGGAGCTTGCACCATCCACCACTTCCACGAAAAGATCATACTGGTAGCCTGTGCTTCTGAACCAAACTGGATTAAACTTCTTACGTCCCCTTGCACCTAGATGATGGGAAGTAGGATGGTAACCAAGACCAAATCAGTCATGTTTTCAGCTACTTTCACAATTTGGTCCAAACCAGAGAGAGGACCCTTCTTAAGAGTCTTCTTAGCACTCCTTACTAAGAATAACACCATAGCTACTGACTGGCTTTGATTAACAAAATCAGAGTTGATATCCTCAAAATCAAAACAGTGGAAAGGGACCTCAGTTATCCCTTCCTCTGTCTCAACGTACCGAAAGGATGATAACTCACTGATCACAAAGTCTTCCTTACCACAGACAATTACGGGCTTGTTTCCAAACATGAACTTCAACTTCTGATGTAAAGTGGATGTTATCGCACCGATAGCATGAACCCACGACCTCCCCAATAGGCAACTTTAAGTGGGAAGAATGTGAATAACTTGAAAAGGGATAGTTAATTGGTGAGGAGACTACAGATTGGAAAATCCACATCTCTAATGACTTCCCTCCTTGATCCATCAAAACCTCGTACAATCAGCACACTAGCCCGCATATATGGTCCTTTAAACTGCAATTGAGTTAACGTGCTCTTCAGAAACACATTAAGTGAAGAGCCTGTATCAACCAGGACCATAGAGACCAAGGTATATGCACAACAGAGATGTGCAAATCCTTGTTGTTTTTGTGCCCCTCGGCTGTCAATTTTGCTTCTTTAAAACCCAAGTACCGACTTGCAGTGATGTTAGCCACTACATCATAAAATTTGTCAACTGTAATGTCTTGCATCATGTGGGAAGTATTAAGAACTTTCAGCAGAGCCTTGTGGTGAGCCTCCAAACTGAGTAGCGATGATAAGATTTAAATCTTGGAAGGAGTTTGACCCAGCTGTTCAACAATCTTGAAATCACTCTTCTTAATCAGCTTAAGAAACTCTTGTCCCTCTTCTGCAGTAATAAGCTTTTCAATCTGCTCTTGTTCTTTGACTACTTCTTTACCCTTGGAATAGTGGGAACAAATACAAATGTCCCTACCTGGGGAGGAGGAAGAGGAGGAACCACCATTGGTGTTTGAATAACTTTAGGATTATACTTTGGTGCAAACACACGACCGCTTCGGGTCATCCCACCTGTACCTGCTATGTTGACAATTTCGGTATCAGAAATCTGGATCTCTTTTCCATCCACAGAGATAGTTGCATCATATTTCCAGGGCACTACCTTGGAATCTTGGTAAGGAAAATGAGCAGGAACATGGATGTTAATGAGTTGTATCTTCTTCATATGAGCCTCAATCTTCTTCTTTCGGTACACAATCTTGATTGGCTCAATGACATAAACTTCTTCCATGGCTCTAGCTCTTGCAAGCTGTAAGACCCCCTGATTCATCAACTCTTGGACACAACCTTGAGTTCTTCACACTTATCTGGCTCGGTCTTGCATATGTCACAGTTGTCATGAACACCCGCCAAAACACCATGCTTATGTAAATTTGCTGAGATAACTAATTATGGAGTCCTCAAATCACTCACTAGACTGACCACTTTTGTTTCTTCTTCTTCAAGAACCGCGTTAACTATCGGAATACCATGATTGGCCAAAAAATTGGTCTTCACATTTGGATTCTCCTTAGTGAACGACAAAATATCTTGATCAATAAGTTATTGCACTCTCTTCTTGAACAAAACACAGTCTTTGGTTGAATGCCAAATATAGCCTACATGGAAAGAACATGACACATTAGGGTTGTATTTTGGAGGATAAGGAAACACTGGCGGTGGGTTATCTTTAGGAGCAATGGCCCATATGTGTACCATGTAGAGCAATACATGAGTGTATGACACATGGATCTTTGTATACCGCGGACGCCTTTGATTTTGATTCTGATTTTAACCCTGATTACAGCGATTCTGATTCTGATTTCTATTGTTCTGATTTTTTTTTTGGAAGCTTGCCCCTGAGGAGGCTGTTGTTATTGCGGAGCTTGGGGGGCTGCTGGAACTGCGGTTGATATTGGAAAGGTTGTTGTTGGAACTAAGTGACGGTTACATATGGATAAGGAAAGTACGACGTAGGGGCCATACGAGTTTGGTATTGAGGAAAACTTACCGTCATAACATTTGTTTCTCCTTCATTCTTCTTTTGCATAACCACTAAGAGGATTCATGGCTGCAGATTATGGATTACTATTACCACCGACAATCTTTCCTGCCTTGAGCCCACTTTCTATTCTTTCTCCAATCACGCTTATATCAGCAAAGTTGGAAGATAAACTACCAACCATGTTTTCATAGTACAAACCCTGGAGAGTTCCCATAAAGATATCTACCAACTAAGTATCTGACAAAGAAGGTCTGACTCTTGAAGCCATCTCGCGCCACCTTTGTGCGTACTCTTTGAATGTCTAATTAAACCTTTGTGACTTATTCTATAGTTGTAATCTTGTATGAGCTATGTCTAGATTATACTTATACTAGTTCAAGAATGCCTCAGAAAAATCTTTCCATGTCCTTATCTTCCCTGGTTTCAAATTAATGTACCAATTCAATGATGCTCCAAACAGACTGTCTTGGAAGCAATGTATTAGTAACTCATCATTGTTGATATAAGAGGTCATCTTCCTGTAGTACATAGTGATGTGATGGCGAGGACAACTCAAACCTTTATACTTGGGCAAGTTAGGTACCTTGAATTTCTGTGGGAGCGCAACATTCAACATTAAGCATAACTCTCTAGCATTCAAATCATGACCAGAGAAACCTTCAATATCACATATCCTTTCCTCTAAAAGTTAATGATCTACAGGCATGGGTTGATTGAACTCGGGGACCCTTTGAGTGGCAACCCTTGGAGGAGGTTGAGCAATATTCTGATCAGGCGATGGTTGTGGCATGAATTGTGGATACATCTGATACAATAAGGCAGGGCTCAGAGTCTGAGCAGCTGGAGTGCCCTCCTGAGAAAATTGCCCCCCGGGTTGCACATTGGTAGCAAATGGTGCCCCAAAATAAGCATACTGGAGTGCAACGTTATAAGGATTCGTTTGAGCTAGTTAAGCAGGAATCTGGAAAGTTATAAGAGGGCTTATATACTCGGGCTCTTGGTCCTCATCATTGTCAACATTCACAGCAGGCTGACGAGTCTCTTCAGTTCCGACCCCTTGAGCAAAGAAATGATTTGGCATCCCCATGTGAAGGTAGCATAATTCCCATTAGAAGAGGAAGCAACAAAGGGTTGGTATGGCAAGAAAGGATTCCCACTAGCTATGGAGTGTAGTTATGAGGCATTCCTCATGGGTAGGTAGCAGCAAACCTACCGGGGACAGTTTGAAAGAGAGGTTGGCTTACATCAACTGGTTAAACAACAGTGTCAATCTGATCCACCATAACAAAAGCGGTGTCAGCAGCAGTAGTTACAGCAGTAGCGTCAGTCGGATTGACAACAACAACATCGTCCCTCTGAGCTTGGAGATATTCTAGGATGGTACCCATCTGACCTTGTAGTTGAGCTAAGGCCTCCATGGTTGCAACATTTTCTTATTCATATTCAGACATGATTCTTTGTTTATTGGCTCTAGTGTTATACTGATATCGAGTAGTCATCATTCTGAAGAGGATGAAGACTGGTGTAATGCATTTTGTTTTTGGATAGAAAAGTGAATATGAATGAATGATATGTTATGCAAATGATATGCGACAACATGGCACATTCTAGATAGTCTGAACATTATGCCTGATGTCGGTTTAAAGGTTTGACATCAAATGAGAACTAGGGTATGTAGGAGCTTGGTTTCCTACAAAAACCCAATATCCCACTCACAAGTGTATACCAGTTTATCCCTAAAAGGCTTCCCAGAGTCATGGATACAAGTGAAAATACTTTTTCGTAGTGAATTCTCACAGGACAAAAGTACCCCTAAGTGAATCTAGTCTGGGTGTGGGTCTCATGCCAACCCAACGCGCGAAACGCAGGTCAACACGACTATCCACGAGTCTATCCTATGTGTATACTCAAGCTTGGGTGTAGAGCTTCTCTCAAGTAACATCAGCCCAACCCAATAACAGCAAAATACATATATCCAGAATGGGTTAGCAAATGAATATCTAAAGCAATAAAATAAATGCAATAAACAAACATGATGATAAAAATCAGGCAAACCAATGAAAATAAACACCCAAACAAACAAGAAAAAAAAATCAAAACTAGGCTCGACTCCTTCTTGCATCTAGGTTGCAACCGCTAGTAGAGTCGCCAGCTGAAGCTAGTAGATATATACCCCAACGAGTCGTACAATCGAACATACAACAAAATCTCCACCGAACTTTATTTGTCCCAAAAGAGGGAAAGGAAATATCGATATCACCTAAGAGAAAAGAGAAACGGGTAAGGAAGTCGGTTATGCAAGGGAAAGGTATTATCACCCCTCACATCCATGGTACTCCATGGGAACCGTTTTGATTGCTCTTGCTTAGATGGGTGTTGTTATCTTCGTGTACCTACAAAATAGAAAACGGGTTAGAAAAAGAGTGCTTAAGGAGGATTGGGGCCACATTGCCTACGTATTCTCATAGTGCAATGAGAAAGTAAAATCATTATAGTTCGTGCAACCAGAGAAAGAAATAAAAGTGCTCGCCAAGAGTTCGCATCCTCATGCCTACGTATCCTTAGAGTGAAATAAGGAAGTCAGAGCTCCGTAGTTCGGAGAACTAAGACAGAACAAGAGAGATGATTGATTATAGTGAAGAAGTGTGTGGTATTAACCAAGATATGATGATTAGACAAATAAGGAAATAAAGGTGTGGCATCAACCAATAGATGGTGTGGCCAAAGAGAAAGAGTGTGTTGTTTGAATAATGTTTGAATTGAAAGAGCATTGCTTGCCTATGCAATGAGACTAAAAAGGAAAGGGAGGTATGTCTAGGCAATAAGACTAACAAGATAGACTATGAATTATATTACCAATGCAATGGGGCTAACCAGGTAAGAGCTTACCAAAGCAATGAGACTAACATGGTAAACAAGGGGTTGTCCGCCTAAGCAAGTAAGGCTAAAAGACAGACAAAATGATGTTGAGGTTTGCCAAGGCACTAAGACTAACATGGCAAACAAATGCACAAAGGTCATGTCAAGGCAATGAGACTAACATGACATGGCCTTACCAAAGAAATGAGACTAACATGGAAAATAAATGCACAAACGACCTTTCAAGGCAATAAGACTAACATGACAGAGACCTACCAAAGTAATGAGACTAACATGGTAAGTGACACACAAATGACCTATCAAGGCAACGAGACTAACATGAGAGGGACTTACCAAAGCAATGAGACTAACATGGTAAGTGTCGCACAAAGGACCTGACAAGGAAATGAGACTAACATGACAGGGACTTACCAAAGTAATAAGACTAACATGGTAAGCAATATACAAAGGACCTGTCAAGGCATTGAGACTAACATGACAGAGACTACCAAAGCAATGAGACTAACATGGTAAGTGATTGAGAATATATCTAAGTAAAGAGACTAATAAGATAGACCAAAGGAATTGATCCAAGAACGGGGTCTTAACCATAGGAAGGTGCCTGACCAAAAGGACAATAGGGAAGTCTAAAGGTGTTGGTGCTTGGTGCAAGAGTGCTTTGCTAATGCTGCTTGCTGGAGAAGGTTGGTCAACCAATTGACTTGAATTACACTAAATTTTATGAATAGAGGTGAATACCTTGAGCAAATGGTTCATTCGTCCCATACCAAAAATATTCAGAATGAGGATATGAATGCTCCCTCTCACCCCTTATATATTGCTTAAGTTTCATGACATGAAATCCTTGTCAATGTCTGACAAGTTATTGAATTAGGTTCTCAAAGATGCTCTATGGGATTAGGCAGATGGTTGTTGTCTTGACTTGAGCTTGGGGTCTTGTACTTGTTGGGAATCTTGAGTTCTAAAGTAATCGAGGCAAGTCCCATCAAGTGACCAAGAGACTTATGGTCACTTGAAAAAGACAAAGTGATTGTGTGCTAAGTCAAAGGATTTAGTTAATCATATGGAATTTGATCAAGCTAAACCAAAGGAAGAGAGATGAATAAAACACAATGCATGATCATACAAAGACTAACCTAGGGTCTCATTGTTAGGTAGCCTAAGAGTAAGCCATGTGGGTGCAAAAGTGTACTAAGCTTAGGTGTCATTGTTAGGTAGCCCAAGAGTAATCCATGTGTGTGCTAATGTGTGCTAACCTAAACCAATGAATGTGATAGGTAGAGGTATAATGAAATCAACAAAAAAAGATGACAAGGTCACAAGTTCCAAAGTTCAACAGGTGAACAGGGTGTAAATGATCAAGAGGTCAATGAGTTCGAGGTCACTCCCAATCAGTCATATATTTAAGTCTTAAGTCCTCAACATCACTCTAAGTCAAGCATGGGTTCCTAGAATTGTGGGTCCCATTGGTCTCTATTATGATAACAATGGTGCTATCGCACAAGCTAAGGAACCTAGATCTTACCAACGATCCAAACACATACTTAGGCGTTATCACCTCATTCGAGATATAATAGATAGAGGAGATGTGAAAATATGCAGAGTACCTAAACTTGACAATATTGTTGACCCACTGACAAAGCCTCTTGCACAACAGAAGCATGATGGCCATACTAGATCTATGGGCATTAAGGGTATGCCTGATTGGCTATAGTGCTAGTGGGAGATTGTTGGTGTAAGCCCTAGAAGCCAATACTTTTGGTACTTGTATCGAATTATTTATTAATAATAAAAGGCTTTTTCTTTATTGTGTTTGTCTAATAAAGTCCCTAGAATAGACAGTCCGTTTAATGTATCAAGTGCGACTTAATCATGAGATCACATTAAACATAAGGACATTATTCTTAAAGTATCCATAGTCGAGCTTTATTGTGAAGTGGGATAACATTAAAGCATTAAGACTATTATGTAAATAGACTGATGATCACATCTCATGGATCATGGATAAGGAGTTATCAAGTCTTACACATAGGTATGAATATTAAGAGTAATATTTATACTAGATTGACCCACTATGAGAATACTATATAGAATGTTATGCAAAGTGTCATAAGTTATTCTCATGGTGATAATGGTGTATACCACCCTTCGACCTGAAACCACTATGGACCCTGGATGTAGAGTCGAGTGCCTTATTGCTGATCAAACATTATCCGTAACTGGATGACCATAAAGACAGTTGATGTGTACTCCACGAAGCATGCTAAGGGACATGAGTGACCTAGATGGAATTTTCCCATCCTGCGTAACAGGATAAATGTCTATGGCCCCAATATTGAACTGGACAACGATGACACAGCCTATGCCTTGTGTTCAATATAGACATAAGGGCAAAAGGGTAATTGTACACATAAGTATTATCACAAAAGGATTTGTCAGATCTGACATTTTCGTGTCTTGGGTAGCAGTGATGTGTTGCTAGATACCGTTCACTGTTTATTATGTTAAATACGTGATTTAATATAATTGCCAGTGCCGCGAAAACCTACAGGGTCACACACAAAAGGACGGATTGATGAGAGATAGAGTAACTAAGGAATACCGTAATGTACGGTGCACTTAAGTGAATTGTAGAACATCGTAAGGTATGGTGTACTTAAGTAGAATACGAAATATGGTAAGGTACCACGCACTTAAGTGATTTAGGCATATTATAAGATATGGGCCACATACACTTGAGTGGGCTTTTTAGCTTGCAGCCCATACAAGTGGTTCTATAAATAGAACCCTTGTGTAGAAGCATTTGTGTAGTTGCCATTTTGTTTCTCTCTCTCTCTCTCACTCACTCAAAGCCTTCATTCGTAGAAGCTAGCATTAAGATTGAAGGAATCCGTTCATGTGGACTAAGTAGAGGCGTTGTCAACGTTCAACGTTCGTGATTGCTCCGTAGATCTGCATCAAAGGTTACAATCACCACAAGAGGTAACGATTCTATCACTGATCATGCCCATTCGTAAGGATCACTAAAGGAGAAATTTTAAATTCCGCTGCGTTATGGATCTCTCTCCTCCTTCAGAAGGTGACCTATGGGGTTATGAAGGTGGCTTTCTCCATGTCTTCTTGAGCCATTCGGATCTGGTTGTAACCGGAGAAACCATCCATAAAGGAGAAAATAGAGAACTGAGCAGTGTTGTCCATCAATACGTCAATATGAGGTAGCGGGAAATCATCCTTGGGACTCGCTCTATTCATATCTCTATAATCTACGCACATTCTTACTTTTCCATCCTTCTTGGGTATGGGAACAATGTTGGAAATCCATTGGGGATAATTGGAGACCGCTAGGAAACCGACGTTGAGCTGCTTTTGTACCTCCTCCTTGATTTTCATAGCCATATTGGGATGGGTCCTTCATAGCTTTTGTTTTACTGGAGGGAATTCTTATTTAAGAGGTAGATGGTGGACGACGATGTTAGTATCAAGGCCAAGCATGTCTTGCTATGACCATGTAAATACATTTGTGTACTCTTTCAAAAGTTTGATCAGTTTTATCTTCACATTGTCTTGCAGAGCTGATCCGACTCGAACTTTTCTTGCTTCCTGTTTATCCCTAGGTTCACCATTTCCACTGATTCTTTGTGCGGCTAGATGACCTTTTCCTCCTGTTTGATCAGTCTTGCCAATTCTTCGGAGAGTTCGGCATCTTCCTCACAATCTTCATTAGCTTGATTAATCGGGTTATCAAAATCATGTGAGACTATAGCGGAATTATCGTTGGTGGTTGTCGAGGGTGATCTGCACGATATAGGGTTCATGCTTTTATTTGATATTGAAGAAAATGATTTAAAAATATTTCTTTTTAACACAAAAAGAAAATTGCCATTTTGAAAAGGTGAAATAGTGAAAGACAAGGATCACAAAATTGATTGTGAAGCATTGATATTTTTCATTAATCATTAAAGGGGAAATTTGACGGGGCCCTACAAATGGTTCCCCCATGCCTTGGGCTTGACATGGGTTCCTTTTGATTTTAAGGGAAACAAACAAAGGAAATTACATTCCAATCAAAGTTACTTTCGGTATCTCCATTTCGGTCCACTTAGTGGCACCCCTTCCATTAATCTTCTTGAAGATCAGTCCTGCATCTTCAACATCTTCTTCCACAGAATAGACACAATCCTCATCAAGGTAAACAACACTTGAGAATTATTTAGGTAGCGGGAGTATTGATCCCTTTGTAGCTATCGACACAGGCTTCTTCAAATTTTGGGAATTGTATCCCAAACCATTACGGTCCTTGTTGGCAGGCAACTCAGACATCCTCCCCCAACCCAAAGGGTGTCCATTCCGTATGATTGTTAGAGCATCCTAGAGAGAAGCCATTGGAAATTCGGCTTTCTTGGGTTCATCCCTAGTTGGGCAAACCATTTCAATATTGACCACCTCGAACGATTGAAATGGGATTTCCTTTATCTCCTTCACTCCTTCAATATAGAGGAAACAATCTAGATGGCTCACTAGAAAATCTTTTTCACCTTCTACCACTATCAGCCTGTTGTTCGCTACAAATTTCAGCCCTATGGTCTCCCTAGCAGACAATTGTACGTCAAATGGATATCCATTACAAAGAAGGTGATGAAGAAGGTATGAGGACCAATCTTCATGGGAAGGTCTATCTCGCCAATCACAGTCCTCCTTGACCCGTCAAATGCTCTTACCACCAGTTCACATGGTTTCATGGCAAGTCCTTCAATAGTCAGCTTAGCCAAAGAACCCTTAGGAATTACATTAAGGGAGGAACCAATGTCCACCAAAACTTTGGAGAGAACTATGTTCATACACTCAATGGAGATGTGGAGGGCCTTGTTATGGTTTCTTCCCTCAATGGGGAGCTCTGTGTCGTTAAATCCCAAACTCAAGCTAGTGGCTATATTGTTGACTACACCTTCAAACTGACATACCAAGATTTCTTGGGGTACGTGAGCAGCCTTCAGGAACTTCACCGGGGCATTTTTATAGGCCTCTGAGCACATCATTAGAAATAACATTGAAATTTTGGAGGGTATTTGGTTGAGTTGCTCAACTACCCGGTAGTCACTCCTATTGATGATTCACATGAGCTCGTCTATTTCACTTGTTTCTGGAGGGTCCTGCCTTGGTTGGGCATTATCAACTTGTTTTCCCCTATCCTGGGTTGATGGACCACCATTCTCGATCGCTTGGTGCTGGTGCGAAGATTCTACCATTTCTGGTTACGCCGCCAGTTCCAGAAATACTTATTAACGGATCATTGGTCTTGATAGGTTCTGCTTGTATTTTTTGGTTATGGATGTAGACAGGTGTGTCATACATCTAGAGGATTGCTTTGGTATCATTGTATGGAAACAGAGTCGGAACTGTTATAATCATTGGTGTAGTAGAGTTCTTTGAAAGAGTCATTTGGGAAAGATCATATGGGATTTGTAAGGGAGGAACTTCGTCATATGGAATCTCAAGGGTTGAGACATCCTTGATGGTGGAGGGTTGATCAATTATCAGTATTCCTTTGTTCATGAGAGCTTGAATGGAAGCTTTCAAAACTTCACATTATTGTGGGTCCTTTGAACAATATTCACATGTCTGAGCACAAACGGAGAGTGCGTCTCTTCTCAATAAAACATTCTTGATTTCCACAATAGGGGTCTTCAAATCATTTACATATGTTATTGTAGCAGTAAATTCATGACCATCAAGCTATGAATAAGCTAGACGTCAATAAAAACAAGAGTCGCCACCGCGCTTTTATTGTTTCCAAGGGAAAAGGGAAAAGTACGAACAAAACCCAAAAATAAGAAGTTTTCAAATCAAAACTAATAAAATGCCAGAGATTACAAGTAAGGGGGTTGGTTACACAGAGGGAAGGTGTTATCACCCAAAGTGTCCTAGGTACTCATAGGGAGCTCTTTCTTGTGTGCATATGTGTTTTGTACAAATGATGTTTGCAAACAAATAGAATGGGGGGATGAGAAAAGAATTCATTAATTATATTTTTGTGTTTGACAAGACCTTCAGACTTGTGCCTACGTACCAACATAAAATGAGGGATCAAAACCTCGTAGTTCGTGGTATCAATTTCAAAGTGAGTGCATTGCTTTTAACAAAAGTTTAAGTTTAAAAGGCACAAAGGCCTAAAATGGTTTGCATGAGTGTTAGTTCTTTTTGAATTTTTAAATTTTAAGTCAAGTATAATTAAGTTCATTTACAACTTTGATTAAGAAAATGAGTTTGAAAAAAGTTTAGAAAATGGTAAAAGTTTCTAATTTGCAAAAATGGTAAAAGTTTAGAAATCAACAAACACAAGCAAAGAAGATTTTAAAAGGAGGGAGAGATTTTGAAATTAAAGAAGTAGGGAGGAGATGAAAAGACTAATCCTAAGCACAAATTTAAAAGTTAAAAGTTGAAAAGATCTGACCAATGAGCTGCAATGCAATAGACAAGAATGTTATATAGAAACCCAAATTTCCCTTGGACTTTAGAGTCAAACAACAATGCAAATACACAAATATCAAATTGATCAGCAAGGCATCAAATAAAGATGGCCACATCCAAGCTTAGCAACTCCATGATCTTCTTCAAAAATTGCCCATGTATCAGATGACTTCAAAAGATGGCATAAGTCATAGGTTCAAAATAACAGCTTCACAATGATCATGTTGCAGATGAACTCAAATGGATCTTCAATATTGTATCAGATGAAGTTTCAATTCCCAAGTACTTGGTTTTTATGAAAGTTGGCATTGACCAAGTCCTTTGCATAGGGAGTGTCGTCTAAATTCTAAGTCCAATTGTCTCAGATCAAACCAACAGTCGACACAAGATATTTTTTAGGGTTTTTTGTTCTTATTATGTACATTAATGGTTAAAGACCACACAAACAATCATAATATACACAATCACAATATGTTACCAAGTATGGTCCAAGTGGACAAAGTGAAAATGACATTAACATAAACAACTTGAATGGTATGAATAATGGCAAATGAATAAAGCTTTAAAAATTAAAGTGCATTAAAAGTAAATGACTTGAAATTAAATGTTAGTTGTTAATGAGTTAGAAGTTAGTATTGCTTTTGCTTTGCTTTTGTTTTAAGTCATTCTTTGGAGAATACTCAACCCACTTATCACAAGCATGGATCCTTGAACCAAGACATCTTCCAAAGGAAGGAAAAAAAGGCCAAGTTTCCACACAATACCATGAAAGAGGGGAGACTTACAATTTCACTAACTAGAATGCTATGCCTTTTGTGTCAAAATTTAGCGCTATGTTAAGCAATCGTAATTGTAGAATTTTGGTGTTATGGAAGTTAGAGACATAGTATAATGAACTATGCTCATGAAATATACCACACACAAAATGAATATGCAAAGTGGTGGGGGGGGGAGGGGGGGACCTAATCTCATCCATACTTATGTTGATTTTGCAATCAACTAGCCTTAGGATATAAAGATATTATAGGTCCATGACATGAATGCATAAAGAAGGGGAATGAGATGAAGAGGGAGGGGGAATGGATCAAACACAAATTAGACAAAGGAGGACTTTTACCAAGTTAAGATCATTCATTCATTTTGGAAACCTAAAAGTATTTTTAAACAATTAAAAATATTCACAAAATCAATTAAATCATGAAAAATATTAATAATGATCCAAAAATAATTTTAATTCAGAAAATAGAAGAGGATTTTATTTAAAAAAAATTGGTGAAATTCTCATATTTTTTCGATTAATATTAAATTTAATATGAATTAATGAAAATAAGAGGAATAAAATGAA
This sequence comes from Lathyrus oleraceus, assembly GCF_024323335.1. NCBI lineage: Eukaryota > Viridiplantae > Streptophyta > Magnoliopsida > Fabales > Fabaceae > Lathyrus > Lathyrus oleraceus. The sequence goes on from NC_066581.1 coordinate 304,159,619, forward strand.
AATTCAGATAATCAAAAAAACGTGGACCACTTGATCTCCCTCATTAATTGAGGTGGCATATCAAGTGGTGAGAAACGTGTTTTCCATGGTACACGCTAGTCAGCGCTCCACACGTTGGGTAATCACAAGCAACGTCCCTGATTAAAACATTTTGAATCAATCCAATGGCTTAGAACACATCCAGCGCATCGCCGGAGCCAAGTGTCGGTCATCTTCTCCGATGACCCTGGCCGGACTGGTTCTTTCATCACCATAACATAAATGAAAAAGGATGACATGATCTTAAAGAAAAAATGGCGTAGATCACGAATATCACCTCAATTTAACCTAACTCCAAATATATATAGAGATACGTGGAGTTGAATTTTGAGGTGTTTGAGCTGAGTTGCTTCGATTTTACCTCAAAGCAACTCAATCTTCTTTCCTACATTGGTAGGACTTCAGACAACCAAAGATCCGAGAGAATTGATGAGAATTGAGAGAGAATCGAAGAGAAGAAAAATCTGGAAAAATACCTTCAATATTGTGTAGAAATGGATCTCTCTTGCTTCAATTCATGCTTGATCTTGCTTATGGAGCTTGCAGAAGTTGATTAGGAATGGTAGAAGGCTTTGGATCCTGGAGTTCTTGAATCTCCAAACAGTGAGATTCAAACTCAAATTTCAATTGAAATTTATCAGGTTTTCCTTTGAATTGTGAGGGTTTCAATGGTTGGAGGCAAAGCTCGCGCGCAAGGTCCTTCAAACTGAAGCATTGGACCTCTATTTATAGCAAATGGTAAGTGTTATTTGCACACTTGAAAATGCTTCCAAAATTGGCAATGTGAAGTGCATGCTTGCATGGGCATGTACAAGCCCATGAAGCATCTCAATTAGGTCCAAATGCACATGAAATGAGGTCTGAATGAAGATTGCATTGCAAGGCAAAGATATTTGGATGTTTGAAGCATGATTCTTGCCAACTGATACAACCCTGTTCAAGCTATGCGTAGACCCCTTAAAACTTGTCAAAAATGCATGAATTTATACTCTTTGGAAAGGTTAGATCAAGAGGAACAACTCTCATGTTGAACACTTTTCCATTTGCAACTTGTATCATGATGAATTTTGAGATGGAAGTTTGGAAATTTCAACATGTCAAAATATTTTCTAAGTGTCAGGCCATATGTTCAATTATTCCACCTTAGCTAACTTTTTATGTGAGCTTCAAATGAGAAAGGTGTCTTCATCAAAGTTGTAGCTATTTCAAAAACCGTAAAAATTGTCACAAATTTGACATCATTTGGATTTGGGATGAGTGAGTTATGCATTTTTGAAGTTGAGGAAAATCACTTGTTCAATGGTATTGGTCCAAAATGACCTATAATGTATCCTCATATCACATGCTCATAAAAGTTGAATTAGCTCTCACTACAAACATAAAAGTTGAATTAGACACCTTGAATTTGATTTTGAAACTTGGAAATATTTCATCTCATAAAAAATGAGCAAGTTATGGTCTTGGGAAGTTGACTTTCAAATTAGGGTTTAGACAAAATGACCTATAATGTTTCAACATAAAAAATAACTTTAAAAGAAAAATTATCTCTAGACCTCAACATTAAAGTTGTTTGTAATGTCATTTAGAGTAACTTTTATCTTGTAATAATTTTCATATGATGAAAATTGTAGGAGATAAGGTCTAGGGGTACCCAATTTTGATCAGATGAATTCATCTGGTCAACCATCTTGCTAACTTGCAATTCTCTTGATTTTTAGGTTCATGGGAGATCATATATGCATAATATGATTAAATTTGAAGTGTCCCTTGAGATATTTGATCAATTGGTGAAGAAGTTTGTTGAAGAAGTTACTCAAGATACCTAGATGAACTAGGGTTTCCAAGACAAACCAACTCCAAACTCTTGAAGAAATCTTGATCAAAATAATATGTAGAGATCATTGGGACTCATATATGATGCTTAGAGACATTGTGGATCATTCCTTGGTTGAGCTCTTTTAGCAATGAGGGTCTTAAACCCTATATGTGAATGTAATAGATCAAAGGTGATCATTCCCTACCTACAAAAGAGTTAGACAAATGCAAAGACATATTTTTGGTATTTTAGTTAGTAAAGATGGTAAAATACAAATTATGGTACAATCACATGGTGCTTGGTGATCTCTCCCAATGCAAACTCAATGAAATATGGGTAAGGAGGATGCCAAGGTATGATCCCAATGCTAATGCATATGATTAGATATCATGAGGGATCTTAGGGTCAAAATTGGGGTCTTACAGTTATCACCTTCCTTCCGTTGTCCGATTCTACCATGTTTATATCTGTCTCATCATGGGGAGGCATAGGATTGTTGTTTACATTCGGATCGTTAGGCGCGAACTTGATTTGCCTTGGAATCGATCAAATCCTGGACTTTGTATTTCAGTGCTTTACAATTTTCAATAGAGTGCTCGGGAGCACCAGAATGGAACTCACAGCGGGCATTTACATCGTATCCAAGGGGAAGGACCACTGGTGGGGGTCGTAACTCTCTTAATTGTGCAAGTGATCCTCTCAGAAGGTAAGGTAAAATGTGACTATAAGGCATCAGTACTGGGCCAAACCTCCTCTCAGGTCTCCTTAATCGTTGTTGCGGCGGCTGATATTATTGTCTTTGACGTTACTGTTGTGGTTGATAACGTTATTGATTTTGTTGTGGTTATTGACATGGTTGATACTATTGTTGTTGACGTGGTTGCTGAATGAGAATAGCAAGAGTTTGTTGTTATTGTTGAACTGGAGCCACAATGGCTATTTTTTGGTAGGTTGGACTTATGGTTCTGATAATGGCAGCGGCGCTGGTCTCGCCTTCTTGCTTTTTTATCGTAAGGAACAAAAAGTTTCTTCGACGCACCGGATGTACTAGTAGAGTTTTGGATCTTGCCCATCTTGATCATATTTTCAATCCTTTCTCCAGCAAGGACTAAATCAGAAAAACCTGAAGAGGTGCTTCCCACTATTCTATCAAGATATGGGCATTGTAGGTTGCCCATAAACATATATATTAGCTCTCTTTCCATCAATGAGGGTTGTACCCTTATAACTAACTCCCTCCACCGTTGGGCATATTCCTTGAATGTTTCCTCAGACCTCTGCATCAGATTTTTTAGTTGCGTCCGGTTAGGTACCATATTAGTATTGTATTGATAGTGTCTAAGGAATGCCTCGGCCATTTCCCTCCAGGTGCAAATATGAGTTCCCTCAAGTTGCATATACCAATCCAAGGATGCCCCACTAAGGGAATCTTGGAAAAAATGAATTAAGAGTCTATCATCTCCAGAATAAGCAGCCATCTTTCGGCAGTACGCTCTAATATGAGTCCTCGGGTCACTATTTCCCTTATACTTTTCGATGTCTGGGACTTTGAACTTGGCCGAAACAACAACACCTGGCACTAGGCACATTTTTGCCGCATCAAGATCTAATGCATTTGTACTTTCCATTACTTTGAGCTTCTCCTGAATAGCCTTTATCTTTTTCTCTACCTCATTGGTTGTCGGACCAAAAGCATCATATTGAGAGGCAACCCTTGGACTGAAGAAAGCATTATGTTGATCGTCTATTTCAACGATATGAGGATGAAGTTTGACAAGTGAAACACTGTCGGGTGCGCTTATATGGACTGAAGGGTCAACTTGAGGAGGTGGACTCGGAGTCTCGACCATCGGAGGAGGATTCACAGCATTAGCCCATTGGCTCATTTCTTCCTGCATTTTCGCCATGATCTCTTGGCATCTGGCTATTGCCTGTATAATCTCCATTAGTTGGCCCATCTAGGACCATACCTGGGATACCTCTTCCTATAGTGCAATTTAATTTTGTTGAAGTTTTTCCATGACTGCTTGCTGGTGTCTTCGGGTGTTATACCGGAAAGTCAACTTCGGGAATAGGGTTCTAGTCAGAAAAAGGGTGGATGGGTGACTTTTTATGTTTTGAAAAATGAAAATGATGCATGAATTTTATTTTATATGTTAATGCAAAGCTCTTTTAGTTAGTCATGTTCATTCATTACAAGAATAATTTAACAATTTATTTTCACAATCATAGATAAAGGAAACCATAATAGAGAGAAACACAAAGCTTTTATTCATCCTTTGGAGGGGAGTACAAGTTACAACACACGCAAATTACAAAGTACAAGTAGTGGAAACAAATAAACTAATTAGATGTCAACCCTGAAAGTGACCCATTGACACTTGCGGAGAGCCTCAGTGTCAGTAATGAATTCGGCCATCGTCTTCTTGCAGAATTTGACAAAGTGATAGACCTCTTCAGGGGTATTATTCAGGCACATGATCAGATCAGCCTCCTTCAGCTTGTTAGGAAAGTCTTGAAGGGTGTAGTTAGTCAGTACCGCCATGTTGGCATATTTGTCCCTCCACTCGTTGTAAAGGGTTTGGAGATTGTGGATGATTACATCCCTTTAAGCAATGGCAGCTTCAGCTCCACGACAACACTCCCCCAATTGTCTATAGTTATTTTGCAACTCCACATAGGCTTGGTCATAGATCCCCCTCTTCAGGTTCTTGATTTGCTCGTAAGCTCATCCTAGGTTGAACTGCTCGCGCAAGAAGCTTCAATGAATCTGATCTCTCTCCAACCGTTCCTTAGCTAGGAGGTCCTTACATTCTTTGAGCTTGGTCTTCATCTCGAGAAGATGGGATTCATAGTCTTCCCTCGCTTCTTTCTTCATTGCATTTGACCTCTCGACAGTTTTGTTAAGGTCCCTGGTGACTCAGTGCGCTTAATCCAACACATTGTTACAGAAGTTTAGCTCAGAATTAGCTCCTTGTAGAGCTCCACCAACCCAAACCCTCTGTCCCTCGGCTATTCGGAGACTCTTCTTGCTATCCTCTAATTTTTCACAAACTTACTTACCCTTACCTTCAAAGACGTGATTATGTTCCTTGGCACGATTCAGTTGGACTTATAATTGAGTGTTTTCCAACTCCAGCTCTTTTATCTGGTTGGTAAGTTTGTCCATGTCCTCTTGTAGGATAGGATCATGCTCAGGCATCAGAGGAAATGAAGAAGGATCAAACAGAAATGACATCCTAACAACCCTAGCCCTCTCTTTTACCCACACATAGTAGGGTTCCTTGTCCAGAATGTTTTTCTTACCCCATTCTTGGTCAATGAGGACTATGTTGGTCCATGCTTTCTGCACCTTCTTCATATTTGAATCAAGCGGGTCCACGGTATTGACGATGAACAGAATAAAGTCTCTTTCCTTTGGAGGAATCAACATGGCGTATCCCGGTTGTCTTTTGAGTATGGAAGATTTCGATTAAGGGTACATTCGGGAACCCTCCGCATCTTGCAATGACTTCTCTCGTATCCCATTCTCTCTTGTACCATAAAATTGAGCTGACGGAGAGAGTGCGAACTTCTGAGGCCATGTCAGATTTATTTGAGTAAAAGGCCCATGTTGGGGCATGCGGTCCCTCGTCCATAGATGTAATAGAGGAGCACAACAAATGAAAGTACCTCTCTTCTTCTCATGCCTTGTATGAAAGGTATGGTAGAATTCGGCAAGTAGGAAAGGTACTGGATTCTTCATCAGAAAGACTTCAACTGCCAGGTGATCCACAAACTTGTCCATATTTGAGAAGAGAATAATTTCGTGAATCAGGAGTGCCAAGGTTGCGCTGCAGAATTGAGGTCTTTCTTCCTTCAACATTTCCCAGGCATGGGCTTCGAGGAACTTCTAGGTTAATCCCTTGATTGATCCTTTAACACCCTAGTTGGCCACTAGCTTGTTGGCATTGATACCCAAGGTGAGCGAGATCTTGGTCAAACAGAAACCTTCTTCCAGCTTGGGAAAGGGGTTGTATTCTTTGATTGATCGGTTGAGGAGCCTCTCGAGGTCTTCTAAAGTTGGAGAGATTTGGAAGTCGGGGAAAGTGAAGCACCTTAAGGGGTTGTATTCTTTGATTCATCATCATAGTATTGGGCCATTGTAGCGATAACACCATAATCAACCTTCTCAGTTAGAAGATCTATGATATTCCCAAATTTGGCTCTGAACTTGTTGTCTTTGAGGGTTGTCACCTTCGAACCGAGGACCTTCAATGAATTAATGTCAGGACTCTTAAAGCGAAAAGTAGAGGTGCTTTTCCTTGCTGAAGTATCCATAATTGTGTCTGTAAATGGTCTTGTGATTTTTCGTTTGAACAAACAAAAATCTTTAAGAGCTTTGCTTATTACTTGATGATGAATGTATGAATGAATGAATGGATGATTGGTTTTATTTATTTCCACAAATCTTAGGCATGAGTTCAAGGTTTCAGACCACTGTGACGAAGCATGAGATTTAATAATGACTGCTTAGAAAATCGAGGTTTTCACTTTGTATGATCTAGGGATTTTGAGAAATTGGATGTAAGACACTGCCCTTAGAGTCATGGACTTCCTTGACTGTTAGCCGCTTATGTCAATTTACTTGCCAGGCAACTGCTCCATCAAGGTCATCTACTCTAAGTGAGATCTTCATATCGACCCTTATGGGGAAGGCACCTCGGTGGCCTATACTACGCGACCATTGGTCTAGGCTGGCCATGGTTAAAGTTTATGCAAAAGGGGTCTTAGGGTCACTGACTCTAGTAAAGGAAAGGATGCTTACACCGAAAGCACGACGGTCAGCAATCCCCTTAAGAGAATCTACCACTAAGTGAGGTTCTCATGCGACCTCAACGAGGAAGGCACCTCACAGATTAATACTACTCAACCTCTCATATATCAAGCAAGCTCTCAGACTCGGATGGAGAGTCTTTCACACAAGGTTTTCTTTGCAATCATTATGGCTTTCCATAATTTCTTCGTCACGGGACCAAGGATTTGGATCAAGAAACAAACAAAGAAAATATATACAGGTTAGCAACAAAAAATATATACAAAAAAAAATAACAGATAAATCTCCACATACGTAAAAGAGAAACAACCCAAACTAGGTTAGACTTGCTTAGGGAAAATCGGGTCGCTACCGGGATTTCACGATAACGAAACTGGGACTAAAGATATGTAAAAGAGAGGAAAATCAGAAGAGTCACCACTGGATTTTATTTGTGTGCCTCTATCGGAGAGATGGGGGGAAATAGTCCATAAAACCCTCCAAAAAGATACGCGTATGGGAAGTGCTAAAAGGGGATAAGGAATCGGTCTCGCAACCGAGATTTGGATTCGGAAGTCGATTAGCACCCCTAACGTCCATGGGAACCATTTGAGTTTTTTTACATATGCAGGGATTTATCTCATTATTGTTTTATTTTCAAAAAAGAATGTGTGTGAAAGAGAGGGGTTTTGGTTTTTTTATTATGGTGCTTGCCAAGGATTGTGGCTCATATGCCTACGTATCACTCATCGGGTGATGAGGAATCAAAGCTTCGTAGTTCAGAGTAGAAAATGTCTGTGTATTGGTTGATTTTACCTTTGAGGAAAGGGTTTTCAGGATGATGCTCTAAGGCAAAAAAATGAGTTTGATGAGTTGTATTATTTTTACCTTGGATAAGGGTTTTATGAAAGAATGTTTATGATTATATTGTACTAAAGTTTATGGGCGGAGGTGATTATTATAGACAACAAATCAAGCGTCTTGCGTCCAAAATAATCAGAGTAAGGGTAGGAATGCTCCATTCTTTCTCATTCTCCACCACTTAAGACTCGTGACTCACAATAATAATTGTAATTTTATTATATTTTTGAATTTGATTATGAAAATGTCACTTGACGTTGAATCAAGGGTTTGTTTATTTGATTATGAAACTTGGGTAATGCAACATGCATGAAAAGTAACCAACAAGAAAATAGAGGGTCTCATTGTAAGGTAGCCCGTGAGAAAGCCTTATGTGTGAAAAAGTGACCTGAGCTAAACAAAGGATAATGGTCTTATAAATATATTCCCTTAAGGTGGTGCCATGATGCCATTCTTATAACATGAATGTAAGTTACGGATAAATATTCAATGTTCACAAAGTATCACAAAGATAATGGAAAAATGCCTCCAAGCAACAGTCCTAAGATGAGATCCTCTAAGTCCAAATTGATTTAAGTGAAATTGATTGTTTTTTATCTTATAATTTTATCATGTTTTTGTTGTTTTTAATATATGATGACAATATAATAAATAACAATAAATATGCATGATGAGTTTATACAATGATAATGATGATGATAATGAGTAATTGAATGTGAATTACAAGGTAATGACATATTAATAAATTACAAGATAATAATAATAATATCACAATAACAATGGTTAGTGAATATAAATGCATAAAATGAATAACAAGTTAATAGTACCAAAATCACAATAACAAAGGTTAATGATAATCAAAGTTAGTGAAGTATAATTAGTGGTTAGTAATATGTGCAAAATGAACATTTTGAAAAGATTATCTATCCATAGGTAAAAAAACTCAAAATATGGTGCATCAAGGGATAACTTATCATTGATGCAAAGTATTGAAGATGATTAATAATCATCTAACAATAGATTTGTAACAAAGAAAGTTATACCACCCCAAGTCCCTCTACCAATCTTTTGAAAATAATAGAAGATTATATCACTTAAATAATTATGATTTGTTTTATTTCTTTTGTTTTTACTCCTTTTTATTTAGCAAGATAGTAAGAGAACAAATAAATTAGCATAATGTAAATGATATATGGTTAGATAATAATGAACATAAACATAATGTACTTGAAATAAAATGAACAATAAAATAAATTGTGAGCAAATAAATAGCAAAGAAAATAAAATGCAATAGTATAAATGTTAGAAGTGAATAGTTCATAGTTAGTGGAATAACAATAAGCAAATAGATTAGCAAGTTAACATAAAGAATATGGTTTCATCTATGCATCAAATGACTCAAATATGGTTGAAATAGAGACAATCTATCAATGTCCCAAAGTATCATGAATGATCCATTGATCAATCATTTAATAGGTTTGAAACATTAAAGATTTTATCAACTCTAAACAACCATAGCCATGACCTAATAGATTTCATGAACCAAACAAGTGTAACAATAAGTAAACAATGAAAAGCAAATGATAACCATAATAAAGTTTGACTAAAAATGGTGAAGAAAAGGGTAGTAAGAGCCAAAATTTCAAGAAAAAATGTGTAAACCAAACTTAATCATTTTTACAAACTTTACTCTAAACTCTCTCAAAAAATAACCCAAGAAAAATCAATCATTTCCAACACAAAAACAATACCAAAAATGTCAAAAAAGATTAAGCTACAATCATTACCCAAAAATATGAAAAAGCTAGGTTGTTGTGGTGTTAAACTTGAATGTGAAGCAAGAGGTTTAGGATGCAAGTGTTTATGGTGGAAACTTAGTGAAGGAACTGATTTGTGAGTGTTAGATAATGAAAAGTTTTGAGAAAAAAAGTGAAGTATGTAAAAAGTTGGTGGGATGTGATTTTGAGAGGTGATGATTTTTTTGTTTGACTTAGGTTTAAGGAAGAGGGTTTGATTGATGTTTGGACAGAACTTTTAGGGTTGTAAGCATGGTCCAAATGAGGGGGAAATAATATCTTATTTATAGGGAAAACAAGTGGGTAGGTGAGTGGAAAAGAATCACTTTGTATAAAAAAAATTGATGTTGTTGTTTGCGCATGTGTAATCGGTTAGCATAATCTGCCTAACCGATTACATAAGCCAAAAATGGCCTGGGGAGCCTACGTATCGTCTGTGTAATCGGTTAGCATGATTTGTTAATCGATTACACATACCAAAAAGTGACTTTTTCCTTCTTTTTTTTGGTACATTTTTCTCTTGAAGCTTTATCCAAAAAAACTCAATTTTTTTAGATGTGAACACCATGCCTTGAGTCCGTGTAATATATTTTTGCTTATGAATGTTTATGCAATTATGGTGATGGAACAATGAATGCATGTATTTATAATAGGGTTATGGATCAGATGAAAGTTGTATGGGGCTAGGGTGAATTTTGGGGTATGACAGTATTCTCTCACATATTTTACGCGAATGATATCTTAATCTTATGTACTAGCAAGTTGTCTAACGTTAAAGCTCTTAAGAAGATGTTTCAAGATTATATGGTAGCTTCATATCAGTGCTTCATTTTGGGAAAATATTTTATTTACTATGGTTCGACCAATGATACTAATCTCAAGAGAATTATTGTCAGCACTGGTTTCACTAAAGGCTCACTTCCGTTCAACTAACTTGGTATACCTATTTTCAAAGGGATAGCCAAATCCATTCACCTCTCTCATATCTATGATAGAAGTTTGGCTAAGTTATCAGCTTGGAAAGGCTCCCTACTCTCTATAACATGGAGACTCACTCTTGTCAAGTCTATAATTCAAGCTATGATTTATTATACTATTAACATATATTCCTAGCATGTGGCACTGCTCAAGAAAGTTTAGAAGGCATGTAGAAATTTTATTTGGCCTGGAGGCATTCACAAGAGGAAAGTTTTTATGGTAGCCTGGAAGAAAACTTGCCAACTTTTTCTAAAGGGTGACCTTGGTATCTGCTCTTTTGTTAGATTAAATGAGGCCACAAACCTTAAATTAATGTAGAGTTTGAGGAATAGTTAGGAGTCATGGGCTATCCTCCTTAGGAACATAATCCTAAAAAGTAATGGTATAATAAAATGTCACATCTTCTCAACAATTTGGACTGGTATCAAGTCATAATTTGCAGTCCTTCAAAATAATACCACTTGGTATGTTGGCTCGGGTAAGGATATAAAGTTATGGACTAACTATTGGTGTGGGGATTATCTTTTTTATTATACTTCCTAAGATTTCCTTGCAACCAAAGATATCAATGTGAAGTTTAGTGTGTCATATTTCATCTCTGATGGCCACTAGAAGTTTCAAGACTCTTGGAATTTATGGTTCCCTTTTTTGTCTAATAAGATTCCTCAGGTCCTACTTCGCACAAAAATCTCACGGATCATATTGTTTGGAATCATAGTATGTCAGGCGACCTCTCCCTCAAGGATTAATATTCCTTCAATGTAGGTCCTTTTACCGAACCTCCTTGGGCTAAACAAATATGGAGCAGTGACATACCGCCTAGCAAGTCCATCTTTGTTTGGAGACTTCAACACAATAAGATTCCGAATGAAACTATTGTTGGTCTAAGACTTAGAGGTCAATACTTTTGGTACTTGTATCGAATTATTTATTAATAATAAAAGGATTTTTCTTTATTGCGTTTGTATAATAAAGTCCCTAGAATAGATAGTCTATTTAATGTATCAAGTGTGACTTAATCATGAGATCACATTAAACATAAAGACACTATTCTTAAAGTATCCATAGTCGAGCTTTATTGTGAAGTGGGATAACATTAAAGCATTAAGACTATTATGTATATAGACTGATGATCACATCTCATGGATCATGGATAAGGAGTTATCAAGTCTTAAAAATAGGTATGAATATTAAGAGTAATATTTATACTGGATTGACCCGCTATGAGAATACTATATAGAATGTTATGCAAAGTGTCATACGTTATTCTCATGGTGACAATGGTGTATACCACCCTTCGACCTGAAATCACTATGGACCCTAGATGTAGAGTCGAGTGCCTTATTGCTGATCAAACATTGTCTGTAACTGGATGACCATAAAGATAGTTGATGGGTACTCCACGAAGCATGCTAAGGGACATGAGTGGCCTAGATGTAATTTGCCCATCCTACGTAACAGGATAAATGTCTATGGGCCCAATATTGAACTGGACAAGGATGACACGGTCTATGCCTTGTGTTCAATATAGACATAAGGGCAAAAGGGTAATTATACACATAAGTATTATCACAAAAGGATTTGTTAGATCACATGACATCTTCGTGTCTTGGGTAGCCGTGATGTGCTGCTAGATAACGCTCACTGTTTATTATGTTAAATACGTGATTTAATATAATTGCCAATGCCGCGAAAACCTATAGGGTCACACACAAAAGGACGGATTGATGAGAGATAGAGTAACTAAGGAATACCGTAATGTACGATGCACTTAAGTGAATTGTAGAACATCGTAAGGTACGGTGTACTTAAGTAGAGTACAAAATATGGTAAGGTACCATGCGCTTAAGTGATTTTGGCATATTATAAGATATGGGCCACATGCACTTGAGTGGGCTTCTTTTAGCTTGCAGCCCACACAAGTGGTTCTATAAATAGAACCTTTGTGTAGAAGCATTTGCGTAGTTGCAATTTCGTTTCTCTCTCTCTCTCTCTCTCTCTCTCTCTCTCTCTCTCTCTCTCTCTCTCTCACTCAAAGCCTTCATTCATAGCAGCTAGCACTGAGATTGAAGGAATCCGTTCGTATGGACTGAGTAGGGGCGTTGTCATCGTTCAACGTTCGTGATCGCTCCGTAGATCTGCATCAAAGGTTACAATCGCCACAAGAGGTAACGATTCTATCACTGATCATACCCATTCGTAAGGATCACTAAAGGAGAAATTTTAAATTCCGCTGCATTTTGGATCACTCTTCTCCTTCAGTGGTATCAGAGCCACTTACGAAACCATGCATCTGATAGCTGTTTATTTTCTGTATTTTCTGTATTAATACGATTAAAAGATAGAATGAATCAAAGAATAAGCGAATAATTAAATTTGGCATCATGTGTGTACAATTTGGATGATTGATGTTGACTATGCTTCGGAATCCAACATTAGTATGGTGAAGCAACGATACATCGATCGTCCATAGGTTATGCAATTGAGATTGATCAAGTTATATATATGATATAAGTAATCCTGATGCAAAATACGGTATATATGATATACTGTTTCTGTTTCATTCATTCAAACACTTAATGGTTGTTTTCCTTTGAGCGATCAATGGTCGTTTGCTTCTTGATCCGACATTAGTATGGTGAAGCAATGACATGTTAATCAATCATACTGAATCAACAATCGAGGTGTGTTTGAAGGTCTGAAATTGGTGCATTAGGGTTAATGATGGCACAAGGGTTGTGTTGTCAAAGAGTTATGCGATTAGGGTTGTGTTGTCAAAGAGTTATGCGATTAGGGTTGTGACTACGCAAGAGTTGTGCTTTAAAGTATCAAGTGTTGATGCGAAAAACAACGTCGATTTCAAATGAATTGTTCATTAAATATTTCGGCCAGGGGCGCTGCCCCCTTGACCCCGGTCCGTTGATCGGTCAGCGGAACCACCGTCCGCTGACCGGGCAGCGGAACCCCCGGCTAACTCTGCGTAGTGTGATCGGTCGCCGAAATTTAATTTGGTTTTAATTAATTAAAATAATTAAAATTAATAATAATAATGTGTTTATTATTATTGTATTGTGGTGATCGGTTATGGCCTTAGTTTTCCTTTATTTTGTTTTGGTTTTTTAAAGTACGACTTGTGTGTCGTGCCTCTCTTTTAATCTCTTAATGTAACTTCTTTTCTCATCTCACTCCCTCGTATGTAAAACGAGTTTCTTTTATGTAATGTAATGTTATGAAGAAAGAGAAGAATTCAATATCAAAGGAGGACAACCTTGAAGATCTTGCTTGGAGAAGCTTAGATCGTTATTATGTTAGCTTAGGTTCTCTCATTGGCTTGGGAGAACAATTGCGCTAGGGGCCATAATTGTTTTATTATGTATGTTGATGCATGTGAATGTATGTTGATGCATGTGAGAGACGATTTATATGATAAATAAGCCGGTGAGATCAGAATAATTGCAAATTCCCTCAAATTAAATATTAAGTTTATGCTTTCTAAGTTTGAGCACTCATCAAGACTAGTATCGGATAATGTAGGTTTCGCCTACGCGAGGTGAATGTTCTATATTAGTAAGGTGTGATGGGATAATTGTAATATCCAATTGCTAAAACAATGGGTCAAACTTAACTAAATAAATTATAATAAGATTATATATGTTTAGAAGCAAGAGTTGGAAATGATCCATGTGATGGATTGGAATAAGGAGTTATTCACCCAATAAAAATATTCGAGAGTTGTACTAGATACAATTGGAAAGAGTTCCTACCTAAATAACTCAGTTTTGTGTAATCCGCCTACGCGGACTTAAAACAAAGTGAAATGTGGATCTCGACCCACTAGAAAATCTTCCAACGGGATTTTCCGAATCAAATGGTGAGGGTCATTTGTTTTGAGTAAAATAGTAGGAGCATATTTAATTAAAGGCCTAATTAAATATGTTATTGATACTTATATTTTCATTATTTTCATGTAGATTACCATGACAACAAACACCTCTAACAACATTTTGCGATCAATCCTTGACAAGGAAAATTGTTTGGGACAAATTTTCTGGATTGGCATCGAAATCTGAGGATTATCCTCAAACATGATAGAAAGTTGTATGTCTTGGAGAAACCTGTTCCTGAAGAGGAACCTCCTAGTTCTGCACCTAAGGCAGAAAGAGATGCTTATAAGAAGCATGTCGATGATGCCAATGAAACTGCTTGTCTCATGCTAGCTACCATGAACTCAGAGTTGCAAAAGCAACATGAGAATATGGCAGCGCTCGATATGATCAAACACCTGAAGATGCTCTATCAAGAGCAAGCAAGGCATGAAAGGTTTGAAGTTTCAAAAGCCCTTTTTCAAGGAAAGTTAGCTGAGGGAGCACCTGTAGGTCCCCATGTGCTCAAGATGATTGGGTATGTGGAAAACCTTAAGAGGTTGGGTTTTCCCCTCGGAAAGGAACTTGCGATTGATTTGATCTTGCAATCGTTGCCAGATAGATCAATCAATTTGTCCTAAATTTTAATATGAATGATATGGACAAATCTCTTCCTGAACTGCTAGCCATGTTAAGAACTGCTGAGCAGAATCTGAAGTCAAAAGGGAAGTCCATTCTGATGATTGGAAATGGAAAGAGACAGAACAAAAGACTCACCAAGTAAGGTGATAAAGGGAAAGGAAAGGAAGTTGCCAAACCCAAATCCATTGTTGCTGCTTTGAAGCCTAGTGGAGGCATAACAAAGGAAGGCACCTGCTTCCATTGCGGTAAGACCGAGCACTGGAAGAGAAACTGCCCAAAGTACCTGGAAGATAAGAAGAATGGAGTAGAGACTTCAACTTCAGGTATTTTTGTTATTGAAATTAATTTATCTACTTCTGCATCATGGGTATTAGATACTGGATGCGATTCTCACATTTGTACCAATGTGCATGGGCTAAAAAGGAGTAGAGATTTGGCAAAAGGTGAAGTTGACCTACGAGTTGGCAATGGAGCAAAGGTTGCTGCTTTAGCCGTAGGAACTTATGTATTGACTTTACCTAGTGGTTTAATAATTCAGTTAGAGAACTGTTATTATGTACCTGCAATTAGCAAGAATATTATTTCCGTTTCTTGTTTGGACAAGTTTGGTTTTTCATTTATAATAAAGAACAATTGTTGCTCAATTTATTTGAATGATATATTCTATGCTACTGCACAAATGAACAATGGACTATATGTCCTTGATCTTGAAATGCCTATTTATAACATTAATACTAAAAGGGTGAAACCTAATGAGTTAAATCTAACTTACCTTTGGCATTGTCGATTAGGCCACATAAATGAGAAACGCATTTCCAAACTCCATAAAGATGGACTCTTGGACTCTTTTGATTATGAATCATATGAGACATGCAAATCTTGTTTAATTGGAAAGATGACAAAGTCTCCATTCACAGGAAAAGGTGAAAGAGCTAATGATCTTTTGGCCCTCATACATACTGATGTATGTGGACCACTGAACATACCAGCCAGAGGAGGTTTTCAGTACTTCATCACATTTACTGATGATTTTAGTAGATATGGTTATGTGTATTTAATGAAATATAAATCAGAGTCCTTTGAAAAGTTCAAGGAATTCAAGAATGAAGTACAAAACCAACTAGGTAAGAATATTAGAACTCTTCCATCAGATCGAGGTGGTGAGTATTTAAGCCTAGAGTTTGATGACCATCTGAAAGAGTGTGGGATCCTATCCCAACTTACTCCTCCTGGAACACCCCAATGGAATGGTGTATCTGAGAGAAGAAATCGAACTCTGTTAGACATGGTCCAATCCATGATGAGTCACGTCGATCTTCCAAACTCCTTTTGAGGACATGCACTATTGACAGCAGCTTACACACTTAACTGTGTTCCATCCAAAAAGGTTAAGAAGACACCATATGAGATATGGAGTGGTAAGAAACCACATATGTCTTACATGAAGATTTGGGGTTGCGAAGTTTATGTGAAACGACAAATTTCAACTAAGCTTGAGCCCAAATCTGACAAATGCTTATTTGTGGGGTATTCTAAAGAAACAAGAGGGTATTACTTCTACAATCCTTCTGAGGGCAAAGTGTTTGTCGCTCGAACTGGAGTTTTCCTAGAAAAGGATTTTATTTCCAAAGGAATCAGTGGGAGGAAAGTAGAGCTTGAAGAAATTCAAGAATCACAAAGCATTTATACACCTATGGAGGAATTAGAGCATGAAACACAAGTAGTTGTGGAAGAGAAACCTGCTCAAGTAGAACAAGACCAGCGTAGGTCAAGCAGGATACGTCACCTACCTGAGAGATATGGATATCTCATAACTGATCAAAGTGATCTATTACTCATGGATCAGGATGAGCCTGTGACCTACCAAGAGGCCATAACTGGTCCCGAGTCTGAGAAATGGCTAGAAGCCATGAAATCTGAAATGGATTCCATGTACACAAACCAAGTTTGGACCTTGGTAGAGCCTCCTGTAGGAGTTAACCCTATAGGATGCAAGTGGGTCTTCAAAAAGAAGACTGACATGGATGGTAAGGTACATACCTATAAGGCAAGACTGGTTGCAAAAGGATATAAGCAAATTCATGGGGTTGACTATGATGAAACCTTTTCACCAGTTGCAATGCTTAAATCTGTTCGGATTTTACTTGCTATCGCTGCATATCATGATTATGAAATATGGCAGACGGATGTCAAAACTGCTTTCCTTAATGGGAATCTTCTTGAGGATGTGTACATGACACAGCCTGAAGGATTTGACATACCAGAAGAAGCCCCAAAGATATGTAAGTTACAAAGATCAATCTATGGATTGAAGCAAGCTTCCAGAAGTTGGAATCTTCGTTTTGATGAAATAGTAAAACAATATGGATTCATCAACAACGAAGATGAGCCTTGTGTCTACAATAAGGTTAGTGGGAGCATGATAGTTTTCATGGTATTATATGTAGATGACATATTACTCATTGGAAACGATATCCCTACCCTGCAACAAGTAAAGTCTTGGTTGGGGAAATGATTTTCTATGAAGGACCTAGGTGAAGCAGCCTATATATTAGGAATCAGAATCTATAGAGATAGATCATAAAAACTGCTTGGCCTAAGTCAGAGTACGTACATAGACAAAGTGCTGAGACGCTTTAATATGCATGATTCCAAGAAAGGATTCATACTTGTGCAACATGTCATGTGTTTATCAAAAACACAATCCCCTTCAACTAAGGAAGAAAGGGACCGTATGAATAATATTCCATATGCATCTGCAATAGGATCTCTCATGTATGCCATGTTATGTACTCGACCAGATGTCTTGTATGCTTTAAGTGCAACGAGTAGGTACCAATCCGATCCTGGTGATGCTCATTGGGTAACTGTCAAGAATATCCTTAAGTATTTGAGAAAGACTAAGAACTCATTCTTGATATATTGAGGTCAGAAAGAGCTGGTTGTAATTGGATACACCGATGCTAGCTTCCAGATAGATAAGGATGACTTTAGATCGCAATCTGGTTATGTGTTTTGCTTAAATGGTGGCGCTGTGAGTTGGAAAAGTTCAAAGCAAGATACAGTTGATGATTCTACAATAGAGGTCGAGTATATTGCTGCCTCAAGTGCAGCAAAGGAAGTTGTTTGGATCAAAAAGTTCATTAGTGAACTTGGCATAGTTCCTAGCATTGTGGATCCCATTGGTCTCTATTGAGATAACAATGGTGCTATCGCACAAGCTAATGAACCTAGATCACACCAACGATCCAAACACATACTTAGGCGTTATCACCTCATTCGAGAGATAATAGATAGAGGAGATGTGAAAATATACAGAGTACCTACACTTGACAATATCGCTGACCCACTGACAAAGCCTCTTGCGCAGTAGAAGCATGATGGTCATACTAGATCTATGGGCATTAGGGGTATGCCTGATTGGCTCTAGTGCTAGTGGGAGATTGTTGGTGTAAGCCCTAGAGGCCAATACTTTTGGTACTTGTATCAAATTATTTATTAATAATAAAAGGTTTTTTCTTTATTGTGTTTGTCTAATAAAGTCCCTAGAATATATAGTCCGTTTAATGTATCAAGTGTGACTTAATCATGAGATCACATTAAACATAAGGACACTATTCTTAAAGTATCCATAGTCGAGCTTTATTGTGAAGTGGGATAACATTAAAGCATTAAGACTATTATGTATATAGACTGATGATCACATCTCATGGATCATGGATAAGGAGTTATCAAGTCTTAAACATAGGTATGAATATTAAGAGTAATATTTATACTGGATTGACCCGCTATGAGAATACTATATAGAATGTTATGCAAAGTGTCATACGTTATTCTCATGGTGACAATGGTGTATACCACCCTTCGACCTGAAACCACTATGGACCCTAGATGTAGACTTGAGTGCCTTATTGTTGATCAAACATTGTCCGTAACTAGATGACCATAAAGACAGTTGATGGATACTCCACGAAGCATGCTAAGGGACATGAGTGACCTAGATGGAATTTGCCCATCCTGCGTAACAGGATAAATGTCTATGGGCCCAATATTGAACTAGACAATGATGACACGGTCTATGTCTTGTGTTCAATATAGACATAAGGGCAAAAGGGTAATTATACACATAAGTATTATCACAAAAGGATTTGTCAGATCACATGACATTTTCGTGTCTTGGGTAGCAGTGATGTGTTGCTAGATAACGGTCATTGTTTATTATGTTAAATATGTGATTTAATATAATTGCCAATGCCGCGAAAACCTATAGGGTCACACACAAAAGGACGGATTGATGAGAGATAGAGTAAATAAGGAATACCGTAATGTACGGTGCACTTAAGTGAATTGTAGAACATTGTAAGGTACGGTGTACTTAAGTAGAATACGAAATATGGTAAGGTACCATGTGCTTAAGTGATTTTGGCATATTATAAGATATGGGCCACATACACTTGAGTGGACTTTTTTTAACTTGCAGCCCACATAAGTGGTTCTATAAATAGAACCCTTGTGTAGAAGCATTTGTGTAGTTGCAATTTCGTTTCTCTCTCTCTCTCACTCAAAGCCTTTATTCATAACAGCTAGCACTGAGATTGAAGGAATCCGTTCGTATGGACTGAGTAGAGGCGTTGTCATCGTTCAACGTTCGTGATCGCTCCGTAGATCTGCATCAAAGGTTATAATCGCCACAAGAGGTAACGATTCTATCACTGATCATGCCCATTCCTAAGGATCACTAAAGAAGAAATTTTAAATTCTGCTGCATTTTGGATCGCTCTTCTCCTTCAACTATGGTTATGTCTAGAGGCATCTCTTTGGCATATATTTACTGCTTATACAACTATGCAACTGATACAATTTCAAACTTGTTTTCACTATAATTTTGCAAGGAATCTCTGGAAGTTTCCCAACAGAAAGGCGGAGATCCCACTTATTCCTAGTTCTCATGATGACCGATTTCATTTATGCAACATTGGTAGGTCTAACCAAACTAGTATGGTTAGGATAGCGGCTCTCATTTTCAATTTCAATCAAATATTGTCCTCTAGGAATAACCTCAAACATGGTAACTTGAGGCCTAGTTGTAGGAACTCCACCAATAGGATTATGACTTAGACTAAGATGGTAGGAAACAATACTGTCAATCATTCCTCCATCTCTATATTTGATTGTTTTTTTTAATAAAGGTCTTTGATGTTAAAGTCCATCCCTCAAGAGCTCATAACATCAAAGAAGTTATTTGGTCTCCTTCATCAAAGGGATGGTGCAAGTGCAATTGTGACAGAGCATGTAGTCTTGACACAAATCATTGTGGTTATGGTGGCATATTTAGAAATGACTGTGGAGATTTTCTGTTAGCATTTATAGAAAAAATATTAATCATATCACCTTTGGACGCAGAATTCTCTATGATTTTGAAAGCTATTGATATTACAAAAGATTATGGTTGGCGCAAGCTTTGGATAGAAAATGATTGCATCATGATAGTCAAAGTTTTCTCCAACCATAGTTTGGTTCCTCGTGGTTTAAGAAACATGTGGATTGCAAATATAGGTTTCAACGCAAATTCCAATATTTTTGACTCAACCCCTATTGGGATTAGAGGTGATTTTGTAAAGAATAAATTAGATATACATTTGTTTAAGTTTTCTTTGTTTTGATGGGTCGTTTTAGTCCCTTTTTGGTTGTACCACCTTTTCTTTTCAATATATAAGCTTTATTCAAAAAATAACACTTCTTTTATTATTTTTAGTCTGAAATTCTAAATACTTTTTTCCTTAAAAATGTTTAAGTAAAATAAATACAACTAATAAAAAAGAGAATAAAAATATAATGATTATTTTTTTCTTTATCAAAATGAATAAAAATATAAGAATAATGAAATATGAAAAGAAAAATGTATTGAAAATCTTATTGACGAATTTGTTTTTCATTTTTCCACATTTATTTTTATTAAATAAAATAAAGTATACTCTCTTTTTATATATTTTAAAGTTGCACAATATTACAAATTTTCTATTAATAAAAGGTATACTATTTTTTCTTTTTTTTCTTTTTCCAATTTTCAAAACTAATAATTAAAACTTTTAAAATCTATTTTAATTTTGTAATTTTCAAAAATAATTTTATTAAATTAAGTTATCAAACAAGATTTACTATTTTCAAATTTTAAAAACTAAAAAATAATCTTACAAAATTAAATCAAACAAGTCTTAAATATAAATAATATGTTATTTGAGAGATTAAAATAAAAATAATGAAAAAGTTTTAGAGGGAATGAGAAGAAGGAAAACATAGAAGAATCCCTCTTTTTTATAGAGAGGACTTTTGAAAGAAGTGTTATGAAAATAGAATAATATGTTATTTGTTTTGAATGTATTATAAGCTAAAGTTTAAGACTTACATTTGACATGTACTCTATTATAGATTTATTTATTTGTAAGTCTGAGTCTAATATTTTTGAAATTTTGATGAAATTTTTAATTTATTTAAATGTCCATTTCATATGAAGGATGAGAAATTGACTATGAAACAAATCGAAAGGTTTATTGCAAATTGTGGTGATAGAAATTAGAACGGATTCTACAAACTACAAATAAATTATGAAGTAAATATGAAATTGTATTTGCATGACATGTTTTATTTCCATGATAGAATTTATTGACCTCAATCCGAAATTACAACAACCAATTAAATAAATTTGAAATAACAAGTCAATGAATTGGTTGATGACTTCATATAAAGCTTCAAGAAAAAAATGTTGTCCAAATTTTTAATGTTGAGTACGTCTCAATGGACATTAGTGGCATGTATACTCAACTCAACTAAGAGCGGGAAGTTGGAAGGACAAGCTTGTAATTCCCTAAATGAATCGGCTTCTAGAGAAGTAAATTTTTAAAAATTCATCCAAAAAATAAAAATTGTTAATTGAGAATGAGGCTCACATCTAATCTTCGTCCTAGATATGGAAGAGTCTGGCAATGATATGGTTATTGATTCCACAACTGACACATAACATTGATATCTTGAGAGGAAAAGATATTTATGTCATGCCTTGATGCCTTCTAGAGGAAAAAGGCTCTGATTAGTCAGAGTATAAGTAAAAAAATACCTTTGATACAATTAAGATTGACTAGATATTTGACTATTTACTTAAAGATCAGAAGATTTGACTGTTATATAGTATCAAAATATGTTCATCTGAGAAATATAAGGTCGAGAGATATTACAAGTGGAACAACTCATGCAATCATTTAACGACTAATTGCATAGTATTCCAATAATCCATATAGAAAGGTTATCTAGGAAAGCAAGTTCAAGTTGTAAGATAAAAAGATCATTGATATGGCCATTGATATGTATCATTTTTCATTCATGAACATAGTCATGATATCCTTTTCTAAGTTGATTGAGTTCAAACCGACTAGTAAAGAAAATACAAAATATTCAACAAGTGTTGATACTCAAGATTAGGATATGTGAGTTCATAATTTACATTGACCTGTAGTAATTCGAAATATGAAAAACCTCCTAAAATTGGATGACTCACACAAGATTTTTTCATTCATTATATTGCAACTCTGTATATTAGTATGATAGGAAATTCCTAGCCTGTCACTCAACGACAAGATTGAGTAATGATAACATGTAAAATAAACAATTTAATTAGCTCAATTCACATTTATTTTAGAGTATATTCATGCATTTGTGTAGTTTTATGCTAGTAATTACGTATGTATTTCAGATACTTGACAGTTAGAGGCCTCTGCTTTAAGAAATGGCAAAAAATGACGAAAATGACAAAAAAAATACAAAGGTTCCTACTATCATGACGGGCACAACTCAGTCATGACGGGCACCATTCACCGCTAGAGCAAGACCATCACCATAATGTAAATAAATCAGAGGTGCAACCTAGCTGACGCCCGTCATGACCCGCAATCTAGCAGTCTCTTGAAAGACTCATGACAGGAAGGACGCCAGTCCAGCTGACGTCCGTCATGACGTTGGTGCCTAGAAAAATAGTGCCAGTATCAGCAGTTTCGCCCCCACTTTCTCCCACTCAAATTGCATGATTTCAACCGTTTCAACTCGAGTTTTATACTATAAATATGACCCTAGCTCACTAATTTAGATATTGAAGCTTTGTTAGAGAAAAAAAACATATTATTTAAAAGTATAAACAACTCACGATAAGGTATTTATGCACTTTAGCTTATTTACTTAGTTACTGCCACTTTTATTCTACCATTTTTATTGCCTTTGTTTTCAATTATTGTTGCTTTATTTCAATCTTACTGTACCGGATAAAGTCTTCCTTCAGAGCAATTTTATTGAAGGAATTTCATATTTTATTTATCATTACAGCTTCCATTTATATGCTTTATTTCAATATGTTTAGTATGAACACCATGAAAATAAGTTGTTTATAGACCTTTTCTATTTTAAAAGAATGGTATGTCCTGAGTCTGTGTAGGCTATGTCGTAGGCCCCTGTTAGTTGACATGACTTATTTTCATCCCTAGTTGTAGAGCATCCCTGTAAAATAATTAGGTTTTCATCTTTAGTACTCAAATTTTTTTGGACCCTAGTGCGTTTGTAGTTCTAAAAGATCTTGGGTCACTACCTTTAGAACTTTTTAATTTATCAAAACAAAAGGGCTCTAGGTGGCCAAGCTTATCACAAAAGGAGTATTTATATATAGGGATATTTAATTTCTTTCTATTAAAGTTTTTACCATGTGATCTACCGAATTTAAATCTTAATCCAGTTTTATTCTACAATGTCTTTAATTTGATCAACCATCTTGTGCATCTTCGACCGTTTGAGCTAACTTCAGCAATTGCTTAACTTTAAATGTTGTTAGCATCAAGACTAAGTGTATACTAGTTGAATTGAATCATTGTTATCCATAAACTTTACCATCTTAAATCATTTCTTAATTATATATGCAAACACATAGATCCACATAAATTACATAGAGCTTAATTCTCCATTCAAATATCATATTAATCATTACTATATAAAAAAATCTATGATTCATAGGCATGAGAACAATACCTAATTCGACCAACACTACCAATACAAGAGACAACATTTAATTTTTTTACAAAAAGTACATAAATATATTAGAATAATAAACTTTAACAAAAACTATATATATATTATATATATATATAATTATATATATAATATAGAATATATAATATATATATATATATATAGATATATATATATATATATATATATATAATATATATCGATATATATATATATATATATATTATATAATATATAATATATATATATATAATATATATATATAGATATATATTATAGATATATATATATATATAATATATATTATATATATAATATATATAATATATATATATATCTATAATATATATATATTCATATATATATATATATATATATATATCTATATATATATATATATCATATATATAATATATATATATATATATATATCATATATATATATATATATAATATTACAAATACGTCTCTACATCGTAAGTAAAGTACACATGTAGGAGTACTTTACCATTTTAGTATTTATGTTTGAGAGATAGGAACTACCTTTGAAACTATCTCAAGAAGTGATATTAGAAGAAACAAATGGAAAAATCATATGAAATAATTCAATAAACTATAAAATGTGAAAATCTTTAAATTTTTAAAAGAAATAAAGTATTTGAATTGTCTGAATAAAAAAAATAAAGAATAAAGATTGAAACTAATCAAAACGAACAAACTATTGAAATCTAAGAAGAGAAAATTTAGTTATCATCGGAACTACGAAATGACAAGTGGATCATATGTTGGGATTGAAAAATTTGTCAATCAATGAGAAGAAGGAGTCGTTCATATAAAATAAAGTTATATTGGCAACGGAAACTAAAAGTATAACCAAAATTAAAATCTAAACAAATTAAAAAGAAAAAAAATTAAAAATCTAAACAAATTAAAAAGAAAAAGTTATTAAGTGAAAGAAGTGTTTAATGAGAAGGAATGACCATATTCAACGGAATAAAGGTAAAAACTATTTTAAAAAATGGTCGTAACAATCTCTCAAAATTTAAATTTTAACTAAGCTCAATATCCTAAAAAATAAGAACTAAAATATATATTCATAAAATTAAAACCTATAAATATAATAAAATAAATTTAAAAGTAGTAAAATTTATTTAAGAGTAAAACTTAGTTTATGTATTTGAGTTTGAAAGTTGAATCCACGTATAGGCATGGCAACGGGGCGGGTCGGGAACGGTTTTTACCTCCCCCAAACCCAAACCCAAATCCTAAACAATCCCCGTTCCCCGCCCCAAACCCAAACGGGAATGGAGAATTAAAACCCAAACCCATCACAAACGGGTTTGGGTTGGATTCGGGTATCCCCACCCCGCCACCATCCATTTAGTGAAATCAATTTTTTTAATAGAAATATTTAATTTTTTAAAAATCAAATTACATTATAAATAATAAAATAAAAAAATCTAAAAAAATAGCATACATACATTTCGAATATTTTAAATAATTAATACAAATCAAAATATTAAAACATTGGCCACTTATTTAATATTCTAATAATAATGTACATAATAAAATAAATGGGGCGGATTCGGGGTGGGTACTAGTGTCCCCATTACCCGATTCGTCCCATATTTTTATAATCGGGGAAAATCCAAATCCAAACCCGAACCCAATCAAAGTGGATTTTCCCCGTCAACTTCGGGGCGGGTTCGGGTGGGTACCCGCGGGTACGGATTATGTTGCCATGTCTATCCACATATCTTCTTCCTTATTATTGATGTCACGTCACTGGGTATTTTACCATTAAATTATCAAAGGGGTACCTTTTAATTATCATATTTTCTATAGATTTTCAATGTTGATATAAAGCACAAGATAATAAATTGAACTTGTCTCACAATAATGGTTTGAATTTTAATTTTGAATAGCTCGTTTTTGAAAGAAAAAGGAGCAGTATACCACATTGAAAACATAAAATATCATAATAATATAAAGGGTTTTTCTAAGTATGGCTCGCCAGTTGAAATAGTGAGAGTATTTTTATTTACAGATTTACTATAGATTTTACAATCGGTTTTATGTTTTTAATAAATTTAATTTCCTAAACAATAAAAAAGTAATTTAAAAATAAATCCGCATGATTGCAAAAACCTATAAAATTAGTCTTCAGAAAAAAATTACATTTAATATTCATCCTACCATATATAAGAAAATCTAAAATTATGGTATTTTTGGATTTTTTGTTTTTCAATACAAAGTATTTAAAGATTTTTTGAAAAATGGATTCATCTGCTAAATTAATAGATGTGATTTTTAGATGATTAATTTTGTCATTTAAAAATAAATAACGATGTAGCTTGCTATTCTTTATATAATCTTTATTTTATATATATTATTATAAAACTACTATTATATATAAATAGTAGACAAAAATATAACAAACTACAACGTTATCTATTTTTAGATGACAAAATTAATCATCTTAATTTAAAATTAATAGTTAAGATTAAAAGATTTATTTTAAATGACATTCTGACTTCTATTTTTTTTATCATGAATACTTCATCTCCTTATCTTCTCAAATTAAAAACAAAAAACCAAAACAACAAAGAATATATAGATATATATATAATAATATAATATATAATATATATATATATATATATAGATATATATATAATATATATATATATATATTTTATATATAACATATATATTATTAACATATATATATATATATATATATATATAGATATATTAATATATATATATGTAATATATAATATATATATATATATATGTTAATATATATATATAGATATATATAGCTATATATATATATATAGATATATATATATTATATATGTTATATATATATAATATATATAATATATATAGATATATATATATTAAATATATATATATATATATATATATATATGTTAATATCTATAATATATATAAATATATATATCTATATATATATATATATAATTATATATATATATATATATTAACATATATATATATATAGATATCTGTTAATATTATACTATATCTATCTATCTATCTCTATATATTAACGATATAATCTATATCTATATATAAATATATATCATCTATATCTGTAATAATATCTAATCTATATAGATATCTATATCTCTATATATCTAATCTCTTAACATATAATCTATTATATATGTAATATATTATCTATATCTATATATAGATTATAGATATATATATATCTCTCTAGATATATATTAAACAATATATATATATCTATATATATATTATATATATATATATATCTGTTAATATATATATCTACATATATCTATATATATATATATCTATATATATATACCTATATATATATATATATAATATATCCATCATATATATATATATTATATATATATATATCTATATATATATCTATGTTAATATATCTATATATATATATATATCTATATCATCTATATATATGTTATATTTTGACAATATTCAATATCTAAAATAGTACATTGGTAAAAAAAAATTAGGGATGTTCATGAATGTAGGTCGATCCACGAATCTGTTGTCAACATGAACCAATCCATTAATTATTTGAACTCGTTCTTTACGGGTATACTCTACCCAACCTATAACAATCTGTATAGTTTTGACTCGGGTACTAAGTTTGAGTTTCTACATACGTTAACCCATTTACCAAACTCGTTAATGTAAAGTTAATGATTTATTATTTAAATATAAATTATTAAAATTTGTATTTGATTATAAACAAATTTTTGCCTTAATTTTTCACCCACTGTCAGTATTTCTGTTGGGTTGTGAGGGGTCTGGGTATCATCACATCGGGCTTTTAGAAGCAATCATACAATTGATAGAGACACCACATATAACTCAAAACCTTAAGGCATTGGGTTTATGGGTCTTCTCACTTATAAAGTGTTCAATATTCACTTTTCCATCAAATATGGGACTCATACTCACACTTGATATACCAATAATTTTCCTCTGAAGTATGAGTTCATCCATTCTTATGGGAATACTCACCCTTAAATGAAAGTTTTTTCATTCATACACTACTACGAAAAACACCTATCTTAATGATTGGAAAAGGGATACCACCACAGTGGACCAACCATTGTGAAGTAAGGTATGATTGTACGTACGACAGTTTCCACCACGGTCGTGCAACCGTGATTATAAGCTATGTAGCACGTGCAACCTACCACAACGGTTAATTTAAGCAACTGATATGATTTTCTTAAAAGTAAAATATTTAACAGCGGTTGGTATGCACAACTGTTGTGATATATACAACTGAGTTTATTATAAATTATCTTGAATGCTTATTTCTCCAATGCTCACTAAACATATAACCTTTCAATCTGATCTAGAATATTATAATATGACAAATTAAGTTATATTAGAAAAACAAGTTCATGTTCAATGCTTGACAAGAGTTCTTCAACTCCTTATTTGTATTTTGCTCTTTAACAATTAGAACTTTGTTTAATAATCCTAGTTCTTCAACTGCTCATTCCTTCCCTCTAGTTTATTTTGCAAAATATTATTTACTTTGCAAACAAACTTAGAGGTGGAGAGAATGGTGGTTGAAGATCTACAATTACTAAATAAAGTTCTAACGGTTAAAGAACAATATGCAGATAATAAACTAAAGAATTCTTTTCAAGAATTGAACGTGTACTTGTTTTCTAATATAACTTTATCTATCATATTATAATTTTCTAATAAAATCTGAAAGTTATATATTCAAAAAGGCATTAGAAAAACACTCAAACCACATAATATATAATAAACTCATCTTTTAAACAAACATTAACAATAACATTCATCAACAACAAATCATAAACAACATACACGATACAACAAACATATCAACTCATAGAATGTTTCAGAAACTTACATGTCCCATAATGGCATCCACAATGAAATAAGGATGAAGCTGAAGTTAGAGCTACAAACCTTTGTCTATTTTGAATGGATATTATTTTGGGTCTTTCACACAAGTTTGCAACGCTCACTTAAACTTTGTCCTTGTTATTGAAATAAGCATCCCTACCTACATAATGAAACAAGAAGGAAGTTCAAACATGATGAAACATAAATGAAGACGAACCTCTAAAGTAGTCATTTGCTAAGATTTGATAAAAGAAAGGAAACCTTTGAAGAAGACGAGTTGGCTGGATAAGATTGGAGTTTCAATATGAGAGAGACAAGTGACAGAGATGTTAGGGTTTAGTTTTGAGAGAGACGAGTGAAAGAGGTGTTAGGGTTTTGTTTTGAGAGAGACAGTTGTAATGAACTGAAAAGAGAGATAATTTCACTTATATATAAATAAGTAACATATTTCACCACGGTTGACAATATGAACTGTGATGAAATGATTGAAACTTACACCATTGTTGATTATAAAAACTATGATGATATACAAGGTCAAACACATTATGTCACGATAAATAGAAATTTTTTGGTGTTGGGATTCGAACCATTTCACTCCAGGTACCTTTCACTATGGTTGGTACCTATGATCGTTGTGAAATTCCCTTTCGTAAATACAAAAAAAAAAACACCCAAAAAAGAACTATTACAACGGTTAACAGGAAGACTCTTGTAAAATTGGTGTTACGAAAGGTCTATTTTGTAGTAGTGATATCTACTTGCACTGTCATTGGATGGCCTCAACAGGACACACTTCCTGAACACATTTGCTAGGAAGACTTTCGATACTAGGATCCCTAGTCGAACTAGGATTTTATACCACAATTGGGTCTTAAGGGGATCCAAGGATCATCACATCGGGATTTTTAGGAGCGACAGAAACCACACAAGTGAGAGAAACACCACATATTAACCCAAAATATTAAGGCATTAGTGGTATGGGTCATTTCTCTTATATATCCAACATTTCCTCAATTTCTAGTTGATATGAGACTTAAACACTCACATTTGAATCCCAAAAAGTTCCCCCCATAATGTGAGTTACCTACGCCACTAGCCTTAATCCACACTAGGATCCACCTCCACTCCCCCATCGAACCTAACATGGATATGATACCACTGGTTGGGGAGTCCAGGGAGCGAGGCCCAAAAGTGTTAATGGGCTAAACGTTCGAGGTCCAATAGACTTTCACACTACATACTCATACAAAACCTTAAGGCAATTAAGGTATGGGCCACCTCTCTTATAAACCCAACATTTCCTTCATTCATAGTCGATGTGAGACTTTAGCACTTTCACACTTGAAATTGAACAATCTCCCCCACAAGTGTGAGTCACTCACATCACTAGTCTTGATCCATACTAGGATCCACTTCTGCTCTCCCCCGTCGAGCTAACTAGGCTTTGATACCACCGTTGGGTCATGAGGGGGCCTGAGGATTATCACATAGGGCTTTTAGAAGCAACCACACAAGCGAGAGACACCACATATTAACCCAAAATTTTAAGATATTTAGTATATGAGTCTTATCACTTATAAAGTGTTCAACATTCACTTTTCTATCTGATGTGAGACTCATACTCACATTTGATATACCAACAATTTCTACTAGACCAATACACTCTATCCATAAATTTATGTAATTTTAGTATCAGTATGGTTGCTTATTTTCTTTTGTATCATTTCTAGCTTATGAAATTTATAGAAATGATGTATTTTGTAGAATTTGATACCATTATTAAGTGTTATGACATATGAATGAACTTTATTTGACATTATATGACGTGTTTCATCTAATTTATATTTTGAAAATTTGTGCAATTGTATTGAGTTTTGTCACAAAAAATATAGGATTAGAAAAAAGTTATCCAAAAATATATATTGTATTTTATATACAATTTGCGGACCCAACCCAACTCAATCCATAAATGATCGGGTTGTTTTGGGTCGATTTTGATTGTAAAATCCAACCTAGTAAAATTTAAATAAGTTGGGTAACAGGTTAGGCCAAACCCGGTCCAACCCAACTCGTCTACACCCTTAAAAAAACTGTTATTTTACCATAGTCATCTTGTTGTCATTAAGCAAATGTTCCTCATTTCATATTTTCTTATTCTTCCGTTCCGCTTTTTCTTTGTCTGACCTTTAAATGTTTTCTTGAACCAGATGAAATAGATAAATAAACACTTAATCAATTATCTTCTTAATGTTTTGATAATATGATATTTGTATTAAAATTTTGATTTTTGTTTTCATGATCTTATTGATTTTATTGGTCCACTTATTTTCTTGAATAAATAAATGATGTGAGAATGTTGATTTTATTACAAATTATAGGTATTTAATATTTCATTAATTCAAAGCACACGAAGTAAAAAGAAGAATAAGAAATAACATTGAGGAATGCAAAATAAACACATGAAAGGAAAAACAAGCAAATAACTAATTCTCCTCGTTATCATCATTGTTGGATATGATCAGAGATATGAGTCGGATTGCGGTGAGCTTGTCGGTGAGATGTTGAATCCTTGAATTAGTCCTCCTTTGTATCCTCACCATTTCTTATTGATATTGGAGGAGGTTGGTTGGGATAATGTTGGAAGAGGAAGTATGAGGGATGTTAAAGTCCTTCAAATTTTTTAGTTGTTATTGTTGAGCACATGCTCTTGGTGGTGCTTTTGTAGATAGTTAAATTAGTACCCATTTTCGATTGCTATCATCATTAAGCTTAAAGTGATTTTTCCTATTCGTTAGTGTTTAATCTCTGATTCGTCCTCCTCTAAATCGAAGCCAGTTTGCTCTAAGATTTTTGTGACTAGTCCATTATATGGTTGAAGCGTGTTCTTCTTTTTCCTCCCAGACCATGTGATAAATCACTACATCAGCCCAATTTTTATCAACTATATTAGCCAAAAAACAAACAATGGTTGTGTCGAATTTGTTTATATGGATAAAGTTGCTTTTCCTTGGGAAAAGAACATGATTCATCACATAGTAAATTAGAGGAATATCCTGGTGTATTATACCAACACTGAAGGGAGTAGAAATGATAGGTTGGATCAGTAAGAAATAAAAATTTCTATAGCTTTAAAATGGTTACCTTCCTCACTATCATCAGAGACAGTGTCATTGTATGGAAGGTTGCAGATGTGTGTAAATTCTTCAAGACTTAGACAAATTTGGTGTTTCTTCACTTCATAAATGAGAACCACATCTGTGTAGTTGAGGTTGGCATAGAAAATCCTCACCAAGGTGAGAAATATTTCTTTGGTTACTTCGTAGATGAAGTTCTCCAAATCTTCTTCCTCAAAATCTTAAACAGAACCGTAACCTTGGAAAATATTCTCTTCCAAAATAGCGAGAGTCAAGTAGCTTTCTTTCAGCATAGTAATGGATAAAGTTGATTTCTTGCTCATGGGTTAAGAAATTTTTAGAGTATTAGGAGGAGGAATCTTCGGAGGTGCATGTTCTCTTTGGTGCCATTGATGATCAAGAAGAGATTAAGAAGAAAATTTTCTCTAAAACACTCAAGTATGCATACAAGAGAGAAGGTACAATGGGATGAAAAGAAATGAGAAATAAATACATATTTATATACACGATCTAATCGATTAAAACAGCTTCCTAATTTATTAAATCGTTAAATATATGCGGTTTACCATTTGGGAACTAGTCGTTGCGTTATTTTCCAATGCCTTAATCAATTATTTCTTTAACCTAATCGAATATTTGTGCAAGGCACACTAAATTTGAAATTTGAAATCTTCTAGTTGATTGGCCCTAATTCTAATAGATTATTTAGTGTATTTACATCCTCATTGGTCCTTTTGGGCCTTGGTTTGAGATTTTTGCTTTTGTGGACTATTTTTGCCACCCCTTTTTCATTTGAATTATACCCCTTTCTCCAAAAATGCTAAAAGCTCAAACATTTTATTAGTAATAATAATTTTTAAATTATGAGAAAATAAGAAACCACTTATTTATAGGGTTAATCATGTTTTTATTATTATTCAACCTCTAAAAAGTGTATTACCTTAAATATCAAGTAACCTTGATAAAGACTCCCACTTTCAAGGGAAAGATAAAACAATGTCATAAACCCTTCTCTGTGAACCGTTGGATACGAGAGTTGGTTAAAACAAAAATATATATGAATCTTTACAAACTTATCTTCTCAACCTACTAAGATGTTAACTCATCATCACAGATTATAAGTGTTGAGAACCATCCTCGACGAAAAGAGCTTTGGTCATGTATGTTGAAATACACCATCAACGAACATAATTAGATCACAAGCATCAATGTCATTAACCTTCATCAGACACATCTTGTATACTCAACAATATATATCTTGCTTTGGACAACTTAATTTAATACACATTAAGGTTTCATTTAAAGCTACAGAGCATCCCTGCAAAATAACTAGGTTTTCACCTTTGGTACTCAAATTTGTTTGGATCTTGGTGCATTAGTAGTTCTAAGAGGTATAGGGTTACTATCTTTAGACCTTATTAATTTATCAAAACAAAAGGGCTCTAGGTGGCCAAACTTATCACAAAATGAGTGTTTATATATAGGGCGATTTAATTCCTTCCTATTAAATCCTTTACCATGTGATGTGCCAAATTTAAATCCTAATCCAGTTTTTTTCAAAGAATGTTTTTGATTTGATAGAGTCAAATCTAGGTTTTATTTTCCCTTAATAAATTTACTTAGGATTTCAAGTAGATCTTTTACTTCCTTTTTCATCGAAGCATAAGTCACACACTTACTAGCTTGGCTTCTAAGATCAGTCATTTCATATCTTAGCATTTCATTACTATTTTCTAGAAACTCAACGTGGTGTTTAAGATATATGTTACACTTTTCAATCTTATTATATTTCTCGATTACATTATCATTTAATTTTAAAAAATTGATGGCATGGTAATATTTTTAACTCACAGTAGTCTTCTTCATGAGGCTTAAGATATCTTCATGCTGATTACCCTTATCTGAGAGTTGAAAGGTCAAACCACCGTTTATATTGAAACCTAAGTCTTTACTTGAAATATGTTGAACTACAATGTTGACTTTAAATGTTTAGCCTAATTCACGAGGATAACTTAACCAACCATCTTGTGCATGTTTGACTGCTTAAGCTAACTTCAACAATTGATTAACTTTAAGTGTTGTCATCATAAAAACTAAGCATCTACTAGTTGAATTAAATTCTTGTTATCTATAAGCTTTACCATCTTAGATTACTTATTGACTATACCTACGAGCACATAGATCCACATAAGTGACATAAAGTTTAATTCTCCATTCAAATATCATATTAACCATTACTATAAAAAAATTATGATTCATAGGCACGCGAACAATACCTAGTACGAGTACCACTACCGATACGAGATACAACATTTAATTTTTTTTATGGAAATTACATAAATATATCATAATAATCAATTTCAACAAAAAAAAATATATGCAGTATTACAAGTACGTCTCTACATGGTATGTAAAGTACATATGTACTAGTACTTAATTGTTTTAGTGCTTATGCTTGAGATACAAGAAATATCTTTAAGACTATCTCAATAAGAGATATTAGACATAAAAAATATATAAAAGCATATGTTTCAGAAAAAGAACATCATTGTATAACTCTAGTGATGTTAGTCGGTCATAGTCACAAGAGAGTCATGTGGTGACTTTTCTGTTGGACCATTTGAGTGCCCATTTACTTTGACGAGTCTTCCTTTTTATAGTGAATCCCTTACCATGATAAGTTCAATATCCTAAAAAATAAGAACAAAATATAAATTCATGAAAGTTAAAAATCTAAAATATAATTAATTAAATTTAAAAGTAGTAAAATTTAGACAAAATTACACCAGAGGTCCTTTAAGTTATTTTATTGTAACATGTTGGATCATTAAGTTTTTTTTTGCTACAAGCCAGTCCTTTAAGTTACCAAATGTCTACATTGTTACCCTTTTTTAAAAATTTCGTTACAAAAAGGACAAGTGGCATTAATGTATGTGAGGTGGTTGTAACGTTGATGACATGAAATTGTTTTTTATTTATCTTTAAGTAATTAAACAAAATCACTTTCTTATTTGTTTAGCTGAGATACTATATCAAATCCCTAGTTTCATATTCCCCTTCTCCCGTCGAATTCATCTTCTTCCTTCTCCATATATGACTTCATACAGTACAAACAACATCCTCATTGTTTTTCTGTTTATAGGTGGCTTAGGTGTGGTTCTTCTTGGTGGCTGAAATGTTGCAGTTGGTCCCTGAAATGTTGTGGTGCCTTTTCTTGGTGCAATGAGTTAGTTGCTAGACATAAAATAGAATTCTTAGTTAAATGTAGTGAGTCTTGAATTACCTAGCCATAAATAACCTTGAGATTTTAGTTTGTATTTTCATAACCTTTTTAATTATTGGAAGTACATAACCATTATAAACTTCAATATTGGTTTTATTTGTTTCCCATCTATCCATAAGGTACCCTCTTATCTCCTTTAGAATTGTTACAACTGGCTTTTGTCTTGGTTAAATTATAACACTCTTAAATATTCCTGACATATTATTTACCAATACATCACACTTATTATTATAATTAAACATAGACTTACTCTAAAATCTAGGAGGAATCTTCAACAAGTATTTGTAGGCCTCTCCATTAACCTTCCTCATTTCCATATTTCAAGTACCCTAGGATACCTCATTTCTTTAACAACACCAAAAATTTCAAAATAACTCCATCTATCACCATCACACTTCCAATTTGACACTTCTCCTTCTACATATGTACCCCCGTCCTCAAACGGTCCCATGTGGTGAAAGTCAACATAAAAGACACCCATTTGGGGAAGAGAGATATATGATGTAGAAATAAATATAGATATAAGGGACCACGGATAAAACCCTAGACATCAATCAAGCAACATTAAAGTATGTTACACTATCCTACCAATATTGAGAAACTGAACACTAACCTACAATCCCTAAAATGAAAACCACAAAATTAGGGAAAATGACTCATACCTCAATCATTTAATGCTTCATTGTTGTGTTCCTCCCCTTTGAATCCTTCTTCGTTC